>NW_027533258.1:11183739-11190415 GCF_008692635.1 Crocuta crocuta | reverse complement strand
GCCCAGCTTCCCGCCCCCCCCAGGGCTGACTCTCTATCTCGTCCCCGGGCGGATGGAAACGATACAATCTCATCAGAGCCTTGTGAGGTTTAACGGGACACTTGGGGTCCCGGGAGGCGATGGGCTTAGGTCTGTAGATACCGAGGGCACTAGACACGTAAACAGTGACAAACTACAGGAGCCCCAGGAAAGGAAAGCCCGGGGAACAAGAGCAGTAAGGTGTGAGCTCCACGCACCCCGGTCCTCACCGCACCCGTTCAGAGGGCCCTCACCGCACGTGAGGGTGGCTCATCGCCCGCCAGCCCCGTCATCTAGCGGACACACCGTGTCGTGTTCCGGTAACGGGCCGTCCCAGACAATCACAAAAGGAAACTTTCCCGACAACAGCCTGGCTGGGGCTCACGGGCACAGTTAAGGCAAAGAAACAGGACGCCGCGGGGCCGTAGGACCCGGAGCCCCACGGAAGGCTCAGGCCCGGATAAGAGCAGCCCTTCTGCCTGGAACCGGGTGACGGGTCACACCCCCAGTGCATCTGCCAAAACCCGCAGAACTGTGGGTCGCGAGGGGTGAGCGTGAAAGCGCGAAGCCTTCACAGCCCGACCAGGATGTCAGTGCAGAGTGTGACGCGTGGTCTAACTGTTACAGACGCCCCTGAACGGAAGGGGCTGAGGGAGGAGCTCGCCGAAGAAGACATGTGGGGGACTATGTTTCGGCTGAAAACTGTAAGAGTAAAGACAGAACCGAGCATAACGAGCAGTGTCCTGGACGTGTTTCTCCCGGGGCGCAGATGGGTCATCGTGACAGAGGCACGCGCGTCCCTGGGTTGAACACGTTGTTAATAAACAGCACATCCCGGAGGCCAGGTTTCTTCCCACCAGACAGAGTCACCGACACGCAACGGAGGGAGCATGTGACGTCGGGTTAGAGTCACACGGGGGGAATTCACGTTTGTCACGGACGTGCGGCAGGTGGACACACGTGCCTGAGGCATGTGCACATCTGCCCGCTGAGAAGACGCGGAGGCACCCAGACCTCAGACTCCAAGTCACCATTCCTGAATGAAAGAACCAGGGCTCCCGAGAGAAGTGGCCGATTCTAGGAGATGAGCCCGGGCGCCTGGAGCCCTAGAGAGCCAGGCAATGGGGACGCGTCAGGGGGACACGGAGCCAACACATGGCAGCTCTTCAAGCAACACAGTCGGTAGCATAGTATTGGTCTAAAATCCAAAGAATAACGGGCACCTGGGGGCTCGGTCGGTTAAGCGTCTGACTTCGGCTCAGGTCATGATCTCGCGGTTTGTGGGTTCAAGCCCTACATCGGGCTCTGTGCTGACAGCTCAGAGCCTGGAGCCTGTTTCGGATTCTGTGTCTCCCTCTCTCTCTGCCCCTCCCCTGGTCGTGCTATCTCTCTCTCAAAAATAAATAAGCATTAAAAAGAATAAAATCCAAAGTACAAAATAAGTGTACACACATCCATATCGATATGAACAAGTGATGTAACAAATAAAGCAATAACAGGGGCAAGTTTTGTTTACAGAAGATTCCAAGTGACTAGATACTCCCTGCACAGGACCCCCTCTCCCGTTGAATGAGGGCTGGGGTAAGGGACTTGTTTCACAACATAGAAGGCAGAGAAGGGGCAATAGCAGGTGGATAGCAGAGAAGTGCAGCAAACACAACACTACGCGACCTGAGTTCACGGCACCGGAGAAAAACCACGTGGATGCATCACCCTAGCAGGTGCCATGGGAAAGGGCCTGGCGTCTGTGACGTGCTTCCCGGCCTGTGGTGAAAAAATGAGACAAACACAAACTGAGGACAGTCTACAAAATACTCGACCAGATATTTTCAAAACTGTCAAGGTCACCAAAAAAAAAAAAAAAAACACTGAAGAACAACAAAAAAAGAGAGAAAAGTCTAAGAAACAGGCAGAGACATGAGAAAACACGATGACAAAATGCACTGTGAGACCCTGGGCAGTGTCGTGGGACAGGAAAGGGCATCAGGGGACACAGGTCGGGGGTCTGAATAGCACCAACATTACTTTTCATTTTTGACAAATGTCCTGTGTCAGGGAAGGTGTGGATATTGAAGGAAACTGGGCAAAAGGTATGTGGGAATCCTCCGTACTATCTTGGAACTTTTCCAGAAGCCTAAAATTATTCCAAGATGAAACACTGATGAGATGTGGCAGTCACCCTCCTACGTATTTACTCAGCTGATTTCAAAAATGTAGGCCCCCAAATCCCACACACGATGCTTCCAGAAGCTTTATTCACAGCTGCCCCAAAGTGGAAAACGCCACGGCGGTAGGCAGGTGGCTAAATAAACAAAGTGCAGCCCGTCCTTGTGATGGACGCTGCTCATCCACGGCAAAGACTGAGCCCCCAACACTCGGCTGAGCCTTAAGGGCACATTTCTGAGTTGAAGAAGCCAGTCTGGAAAGTCTCCACCTCGTGTGGTTCTGATTAGCTGACTTTCTGGAAAAGGCAAAGGGAGAGACAGTAAACAGATCCGTGGCTGCCAGAGAGTCTGGGGAGGAGGGGGAGGCATTGAATTAGCAAAACACAAGGGGTTTTTTTTAGGCAGTGACCTTATTCTGTTTACTGCGTGGATGGGTATAGGACACCAGGTGTGGAGCCCGCGGAACTTTCCAGCACAAAGACCAAAGTCCAGTGTGCACACGTGCAAACAAAAGAAAACACTGAGGAGGGCAGAGGGTTCCGGGACGGGACACAGGGATCCGGTCACCTCACAAAGGCGAGAAACAACCTCACTAAAGGAGGTCGAGCTGAGCCGCCTGGAAATGGACGGTGCCTGTGAGATCAAGGGCAAGAGGAAGCGTGTGTAAACGCTCCAGCGGTGAAGTCATTTCCCACGGGAAATCCACACGGGTCAGCTGAATCGAGGACGAGAGCAGGAAACATATATGACGAGCCTGGAGCATCGTGTAGTGCTGGAGTCGGGAGATGCTCGCGCACACGCGCACACGCACGCACGCACATGCACACTCACAGAGATGCATGCATCCACACGCACGCACATGCACGCACACACATGCATGCGCGCAAAGACATGGACACATGCACACACATGCTCACAGATGCATGCACGCACACACACACGTGCATGCACGCACACACAGACATGGACACATGCACGCACCGTCATGCACACACACACTCGTGCACCCGTGCGTGCGTGCACACGTAGACACAGGCATGCACATTTGCACATGCATGCACACACTCACAAACATGCACACATGCATGCTCTTAAACACACATGCACACACAGGGAGACCTGTACATACATGGACACGTGCACACACATGCACACTCAGGCACATGCATGTGTACACAGACAGGCACACGCGTGCAAGTGCACGCGTGTGCACATTCAACACGCACGCAGAGGTAGGGATAGGTCAAAGGGACACAGGAATCACCTGAAGGAACTCCCGATGGTCACGGCAGGAACGACTCGGGCCGTGAAAACCCATAGCACTGGGTTTGACGCAAAACATAAGATAAACACGCACGAGTCAACACTGACTTCATGAAGAAGGAGGTGGTGAAGAGACAGAGATCTCTGCAGGAGAATTCCAAGTACTTCGTGTTGAGACTCTGCCTTCAAGCCCGGACGTGTGGACTGCGCAGCAGGACTGCTTCCGGGGAGCACGATGTTAAAGGCGTGAGGAAAAGGGTGACTTTGCAGCACAGGAAGCTGACGGCGCCGGGAAGCCGGGTGGCCGGGTGGCCGGGTGGCCCGGTGGCCGGCAGCAGAGGTGGCTCATGCCGATGGCGTGGATGTGATGGGGTGGGAGTGACACTTTCCTGCGTGGCCTTCCTTCTCCAAACCCGTAATTCGACTCTGATTATGAGAGAAACGGCGGGCAAATCCAAATTGAAGGATATTCTACCAAACGCCTGATCGACATTCCGCAAAACTGGTAAGCTCGTCACATGAGGAGAGTCCGAGACACCGCCACCCCCGCCCAGGAGACTTGATGACCGAAGGTGAGGTGGTCACCGGAGCGCGGTCACCAAGCGCACGCGGAGCCCTGGCCTGCAGGGCGGACAGACTCGGCGTCGGCCGGCACCAGTGTCTTTATCATCGCCCCCCCCGCCAGGAGACCCTTCCTGGGATCATTCCTGAACAAACCACAGCCCAGTTCACAAGGACGGCCTGGCACCCCCTGCTGGCACGGCCGACGCGGTGCTGGCGGACACGGGGGACCCCAAGGCCTACGGGCAGACGCAGGATTCCCAGCTCCAGCCCCACGCGGTGCCCGCGCACACTCGGAGCAGTGGGAGGGAGCAGGGCAAAGCCGTTCGCGAAGCGAGTGACCGGGACCCCACGTGCCAGACAAGGACGAAGGGGCCGTCGTCACGCACCACAGAGCCACGCTTGCGGAGATCGCCCGTCACTGCTCTCCCCCCGCGCCCCCAACCCCGAGAGCGGGGCCGCCCATCCTTCCTGCCTTCCCTGCGCCAAGGACCTCCCAGCAGGAAAAGACAAAGGGCAGAGCCCAACATTTCAAGGCTGGAAGTTATAAAGTTTTTATTACAGCGGATTCTGCTTTTATCATTAGCAGGGAATGAATTATTCTCAGCTTTCAATGTCTTGGTAATTGTCTCTCTGAAGAATCTCATTAAACATTGCTGGATACTTTTGATCATTATTAATAAAAGTGATAACTTGGAAACAACTTACGTCTCTCAGCTGAGGCTGCAAACCTGAAGCCGTAGATAATTAATGACGGCGGAAATCTCCCGGGGAAGACCCCTGGGGTGTCTCCTCTTGCTGCTTCTCTGGGGGGGGGGGGCTCCTAAGCCGGAGAAGTGTCTACCAATGGGAGTCAGTCCGTCTGTCTGGCCAGTATGTGCACTCCCTCCTCGCCCCTTCCTGGCCGTGGCCCTGTGGCCCATCCCCTCCCCGACCATCCACTTTCTCATCTGGGTTGTTTTAACAATTCATGAGGGAGGGAACTTCAAGGCTGAGACAGAAAATGCTCATGAAATGCCGAGTGCTATTATCATTAGCCAAGAAAAATGCACTCGGTATTTTTACTCAAAACTCAGAATTATGAAACTTTATTTGGAGGCTCCAACACTAGCCAGCATGAGTTTGTGGCTGCCATTTGAATCAGGATTCCTGTTGTTACGAATTATTATCTGTGACTAATGGGGGCAATGCGGTTTCTAAACGCCAGACGCTACGCTAAGACCTTTAACGCGAATGAGTTCATGTGATGCTGTGGCGATTCTAGGAAGTGGGAGGTATTTGTTATTCCCAATTCACGGCTGTGGGAAAGATCAGAGAGGTGGCTTAACTTGTCCAAAGCCACACAGCTGACTGGCAGCGGAGCTGGGGTTCAACCCTGTGCACTCTGCGAGAGTGCCCCACCCCCTTCTCACATTTATTTCAATCTCGGGGGGCTCAAGGGAATCCTCATGAGAGCAATGGTGGTCTTGGAGTCCACTCTCTCCACCCCCCCCCCCCCAGGAAGATCCCAGTCCAGACATGGTCCTGTCCTTACCGGCCAGAACCTAAATCTTAGGATCAAGGGCAGATTGTACTTTCTTTGTCTCTTTTTAAATTATTTTAATGTTTATTTATTTTTGAGAGAGAGAGCGAGTGAGGGAGAGGCAGAGAGAGGGAGACCCAGAATCTGAAGCAGCTCCCGGCTCTGAGCTGTCAGCACAGAGCCCGACGCGGGGCTCGAACTCACAAGCCGTGAGATCGTGACCTGAGCCGCAGTCCGGTGGTTTAACGGACTGAGCCCCTCGGGTGCTGAGATTGTAGTTCCTAAAACTAGTCCATCAGTGCCTCCCATCGCAATGTCCCCTTGGCACTGACTGTGACCCTGTCCCTGCTCAGAGGTGGGGCCCGTGTTCCCTCCCCTTAAAGCTGGTGGACTCTGTTCCTCTGGGAACCTCAAGAGTCGGTCATGAAAATGTCCACGTGGTTCTCCTGGGAGCTGGTGCTTGGAGCCCGTCACCACGCCGTGGGGAAGCGCCGTGTCCTGCGAAGAGACCCCCCAGGCCCACCTGAAATCCCGGTGGCGGCCCTGCCCACCCAGCTGGGCGACTGAGAACGCCCCCGAGACGACAGACCAGCCTCAGCAAACTCGGTCCACACTGCAGACGCCTGAGTAAATCCGCCGTGTCTGGGTGGGTGTGTTTCGTGCCGACAGATCAACTGGACAAGCCCCAGCCTCGTGTCTGATCCAGACCCGCGGGTCCAGCGGCGTCCTGCACACACTCACCTGCCTGTCCCCGCGCCTGTCCCCGCGCCACTCCAGACTCACCGTGTCGGGGGGTCCCGCTGCACTTGGAACGGAGAAGCGCCCCCAGAAGTGTCGCTCCCACCTTAGCTCTGCGAAAAAGCCCCACCGTCTGCAGAATCGCACCTTTCTGAGCGCCCTGCAGGGAGCTGAGCGCGCGGGGCGGCCCCTCGGCGTGTGCAGAGAGAAGGGGGGCGTGGGAAGGCTCGGCCCGCGGTGCAGCCGTGCGCGTGACGCTCGGCCGCAGCTGGGTCGGGGGCACGCGTCCCCCTTCCCCACGTGTGTTTCTGTCCGGGAGCAGGAGCCGTAGCTCTTGGGAGAAGTGGAAGGCGGCCTCCGCTCCCAAGGCTGGAGCACAAGCCCTGGCACCTGACTGTCACAGGGCTTG
>NW_027533258.1:11173987-11183597 GCF_008692635.1 Crocuta crocuta | reverse complement strand
CGGCCCCGCCGGGCCGCGCTCAGCCCCTAACCCGATTCCGACGGAGGAAGAAGCGGGCCCACTTCCGGGGTGAAATCACTGCTTCCGGCCTCGACTCCTCTTCCACACACGACGTCTGACAGTAAAAACTGTGAGTCGCTCACGCAAAACAGAATAAACAATCCGTTATCAGGAGACAAAACGGTCGACTGAACCAGACTCCGAGATGACTCCGACCTGGATTTTCCAGCCCGGGACTTTCCGATAACCGTGACCAACGTGATAAACACGACTGACGCAGCAAGTCTAACATACCGTGTAACATAATCATAATGAGGCATCTGTGGGGAAGGGTGGAGAGGGTCCAGAGACGGACGGAGCAGTCCAGCCGAGGAATGGAAGCTGGTCTCAAAACAGGAAAGCAAACTGCTGTAAACGGAAGCTGGGAGGCCCGAGGTGAAGAATCCCTCTGACGGGCTCACGGAAGACTGAGGCCCGCCCGGGGACGACCGGGGGCTTGGATGTGAGTCGGCAGAAACGACGCAAACCGAAACACGGGGAGGAAAACGGAGGAGCGCGTCCCAGAACCCGGACACGGAGTCCGTGATCCGACCCCAAGAAGGAAGAGGAAGATGTGCAGGAAACACGAGGAGATAATGGCTAAGACTTGCACACACAGACACACTCACAGTCGTGCACACAGATTCACAGACACACTTGTGCCCACACACAGACACACTCACATTTATATATGGACACACTGGCACACACAGATTCACATACACACTTGCACACACAGACACGCACACAGATCCACAGACACGCTTGTGCCCACACACACACTTGCGCACACAAACACAATCACACGCTTGTGCTCACACTCATGCACTTGTGGGTGCACACTCACATAGACACACACTCTCGCGCGCTCACCTAGATATAGAGAAGTCTGAAACTGAATTGCCATGTCAACATCAAAGATAAAACTACTGAAGACAGGAAAAAAAGAAACATTACAGAGAAAAAAACAAACAAAAGAATTCGACAGACCTCTCAGAAGAAATGATGTAAACCGGAAGAAAATGGAGTGACCCCTTTAAAGTACTTACAAAAAAAACCACCTGCCAACCTAAAATTCCATATCAAGAGAAGTATCTTTGAGAAATGAAAGTAAAATAGAGATTTTTCAGAAAAACAAACGCTGGAAGAATGCGCTGCTAGCCACCCAGCACTACAGGAAATGTTGGAGGCAGATCTTCAAACAGGACTGTGATACCAGATGGAGACCGGGCTCCACGCAGAGAAGTGAGGAATACACCAAAAAGTGTAAAAGTGTGGATAGATATAAAAGACATTTCTAAACTGATTTTTAAATTGCTCTAAAATATAGTGGTCTGGAGGAACAAAAGGTCGTAACATATCTGGGGTGTGTGGTGTGAGTACAAGTAAAATACATGTCAGCTAAGGCACCAGGAAGGGAGTGGGGACTCGGAAAGAGGTCGACGTAAGGCG
This sequence comes from Crocuta crocuta, assembly GCF_008692635.1. Taxonomy (NCBI): domain Eukaryota; kingdom Metazoa; phylum Chordata; class Mammalia; order Carnivora; family Hyaenidae; genus Crocuta; species Crocuta crocuta. Next base: position 11,182,106 of record NW_027533258.1, on the reverse strand, counting down.
CTTACACGAGATGCAGAGTAATATAACAGGGGAAGGCTGCGCTACGCTGAAGCTGTGTGTTGTAAACCCCAGAGCCAGCGCCAAAAAGTAAAAAAAGAAAAGAAATATAACAGATAAACCAATAACGGAGATAAAAATGAATTATGAAAAATAGCCCACTGGGGCATCTGGGGGGCTCAGTGGGTTAAGTGTCTGACTTCAGCTCAGGTCATGATCTCACGGTTCGTGGGTTCAAGCCCCGTGTCGGGGTCTGTGCTGACGGCTCAGGGTCTTGAGCCTGCGTCACATTCTGTGCTTCCCTCTCTCTCTGCCCCTCCCCTGCTCCCACTCCGTCTCTGTCTCTCTCAAAAATAAACACACATTGAAAATTTTTTAAAAAAAGAAAAATAGCCAAGTGATCCAGAAGAAGGCAGAAAAAGAGAACAAGGAGGACAAAAAAAAAAAACCACAAAAACACAAAAAAACAAAACACAACAAACAAACAAAAAACAGATAAAACAAATGGCAAAGTCCCAGCACGATGAATAGGAAGAACGCACCTTCCCTCGGCTCCATCCCCCACCCTCCCCACCGCGAGCCTGACATGGTACTTGGGGGAGAAAGTGGCGTTCTCCGTGAGCTGGACCCCTTCGGTCACCGCACAGCTCATGGCAACAGAGGACAAGCTTTACAGTCTTTACAAAAGGTTGTTGCTTTATCACAGTGGGTCAGGGTCAAGGCCTGTCCAGGGCTGCTTAGCAAACGAAGCACCACCTCGGAAATGAGGATTTCCACACCCTCCCCCACCTTTCATGCTTGGCTCCTCCCCTCGTCCTCCATGTTTCAAATAGAGATGTTTTTAGAATAAAACCAGGTGCTTTGAAAAAGTAAAACAAGGAAAACATATGGAAATCATATATTTAAATATGCATATTGAATACAGCTAGATCAACAATTGAATTAAATAGAAAATGGTCTAAGAAACTCAATTGTTTTATTTTTATTTCTTTTTAAATTTTTAACGTTTATTTTTGAGAGACAGAGTGTGAGCAGGGGAGGGTCAGAGAGAGAGGGAGATCCAGAATCTGAAGCAGCTCCAGGCTCTGAGCTGTCAGCACAGAGCCTGACACGGGGCTCGAACCCACAAACCATGAGATCATGACCTGAGCTGAAGTTGGCTGAGGCACCGACTGAGCCACCCAGGTGCCCCTCAATGAAAAAAAAGAAATATCATATTTAAGTAACAAAAAGGAAGACCCAACTTTATGCTATCTAAAGAATTGAAAGTATATATGAAAAGTGATCAAAAGAAAGGTGGGGCAGCTGTATTAATACCAAATCAAGTAGAGTTTAGAACAAGATATAATACCAATGATAAAGAAAGACAGTACGTAATTTTTAAAAAATTAAGTAGCACAATTATGGGGCACCTGAGTAACTCAGTCGGTTGGGCATCTGTCTCTTGATTTTGGCTCAAGTCATGATCCTAGAGTCATGAGATTGAGCCCCGTGTTGGGCTCTGTGCTGGGTGTGGAGTCTGCTTGGGACTCTCTCTCTTTCTCCCTTTGCCTCTGCCTCTGAAAGAAAGAGAGAAAGAGAGAAAGAAAAAAGAAAAGAAAAGAAAAGAAAAGAAAAAAACAAAACCCAACCAATGTAATACATGATAACAATAAACTTAAACTAGAAACTAAATAATCATATCAATAAATTCTGTGCAAAAACTTGGAAATATTCAATATCCATTTATATAATATTTTAAAATGCCCTCCACAATCTGGGAAGAGAAGAAACTTCCACAACCCAATAAAAACAATCTATAAAAACTCACAGCTAACATCATGCCCAGTGAAGAAAGAATAAATGTTTTCCCTCCAAGACTGGGAATCTGCAAGGGTGTCTTTTTTCACCAACTTCCTTTATCAATAATTGTTCTGGAAGTTCTATCAGTGGAAAAGGCAAGAAGCAGAAATAAAGGTATACAGATGAGAAAGGAAGAACTATAACTGATATTAACCAGAGGCATTATTGTCAATATAGAAAAATCTTAAAAATCTGCAAAACACTTTTTTTTCAAAATATTCATAAGAGAATTCAATGAAATTGGTGTCAGAATACTCTGAAACCAAAAAAAAAAAATTGCTGAGAAAAAATGAAGAGAACCTTAGGGGCACCTGTGTGGTTCAGTCGGTTGAGCGTCTGACTTCGGCTCAGGTCATGATCTCACGGTTTGTGGGTTTGAGCCCCACGTCGGGCTCTGTGCTGACAGCTCAGAGCCTGGAGCTTGTTTCGGATTCTGTGTCTCCCTCTCTCTCTGACCCTCCCCTGCTCACGCTCTCTCTCTCTCTCTCTCTCTCTCTCAGAAATTTAAAAAAAAAATTAAAAAAAATTTTTTAAGATGAAGAGGACCTTAAAAAAACAGAGAGGTATACCATGTTCATGAATCAAAGACTCTATTGTTAAGACATTGATTTTCCTCAAATTCATCACAACCTCAATCAAACTATCAGGAGGCATTTTGGTGAAAGATTGGCAATTTTTATGGAAAGAACTAAAATAGCCAAAGTAAATTTGGAAACAAACAAACAAACAATGGTGGAGAATGCACATGATCTGATTTCAAGACTATAAAATCATAGTAATCGAGACAATGTTTATCCGTGCAAGGAGAGACATGCAGATCAATGGAAGAGAAGAATAGGATGTTTAAGTGTATAATTAATTGAAGCATGCTCTTTTCCACAAATAATTCTGGAAATATTGGACCTCCATATGCAAAAATGTGTAGATAGATGATAGATAGATAGATAGATAGATAGATAGATAGATGACAGATAGACAAACCTACCTCAACCCCTAACTCACACCATCTACAAAAATTACCTCAAAATGAATCAGAATTAAAATGAAAACCTAACCCTAGAAAACTTGAAGAAGAAACCATAGGAAAAAAATATCTTTGTGACATCTAAGATTACTTAGGACACAAAAAACAAAAACCACGAAAGAAAAAAAATTGATAAATGGAATTTCATAAAAATTTAAAGCTCCTGGCCTTTGAAAGACATTGTAAAGAAAATTAAAAGACGAGCTGCAGAGACTGGTAGAAAATGTTTGCAAAACACTTGTTTCATAAAGGACTTGTATCTGGAATATATAAAGAATGCCAACAGCTCAATAAGAAAACAAACGGTATGACAAAAAGTGGGCAAAAACTCAAGCACGTCAAGGCGATATCTTGCAAATGGCAGATGAACACGGGAGAGGAAGCCCAACATCATCAATCACAGGGAAATGCAAGTTAAAACCAAATGGGACTATAAGACCTCCAGAATTCTAACTCTTACTTTGAGAACTCGAGCTTTACCATCGACAACAGATACTGCCAATTGTCTCCCTTGAACAGACAAATTTACTTTGTTCATGTTCCACAAGTGTGTGCAGAGCACTCAAGTTTGCATACTCATGACTCGGCGATCAGTTGCGTTTCGAGAGTAAAGGGGCTGGTTCAGTTTGCAACCCCAACAGCTGTACAGGGACGGCTGCACCAATGACGGCCGTACTCTGGCACAGAGCAGAAGCGCTGGCTCTGTGCTTCCTGTCCCATCACACAGAATGCTGAGAAGGTGCCCACTCAAGTTTCTTAATTTTTTTAAATGTTTTATTTATTTCTGAGAGAGACAGACAGACAGTGTGAGCAGGGGAGGGTCAGAGAGAGAGGGAGACACAGAATCCGAAACAGGCTCCAGGCTCTGAGCTGTCAGCACAGAGCCTGATGCGGGGCTCGAACCCATGAACTGTGAGATCGTGACCTGAGCCGAAGTCGGACGCTCAACCGACTGAGCCACCCAGGAGGCCCGGTGCCCACTCAACTTTCAAGAGCTAATGAGATGAATACCGTTTACTGCTTGATGAAAGACATTCATAACCGACATGGGCCCTTGATTTCCCACGTGTTTGGTGAGGGAACGTGGCTGCCATCACGATTTGGTGCTGCTGCTGTAATTCACGCCGACCGACTTTATCCACCGTTGCTTTAGCAACGTCACTGCAATATCTGACTATGAAAATGGCAAATCAGATCCCCACAAGTTCACGGGATTCGTTCCGACCTAATGGGCGCCCTGACGTGGTCCCGGAGACTCCCAGGAGCCCCGGACCACATTTTAACCTTTGCTCCTCCGAAATTCAAAATGTGAAATTTGGCCCATTCTCATGGGCTGATCTGTCGGCCTGCGACGGCCATCCCGTCTCCTCCACCTCTGAAAATTCCCTCGGACCTCCTGTCCACACCTCGCCCCCTCCCTCCAGGGCCGGAGCTGACCCGCTGGGGTCAGGGGGCGGGGCTGGCCAGTAGGGGGCAGGGGCAGAAGTGCACGGACAGGTCTCTCAAACAGACAAAATCAGGGGGTAGAGTGTAGCATACCCACATTCTTATGCCCAAGACTACGGGACGAGGCCGGAGCACAGATTCTGACCAAGCTGGGTTCCGACTCCGCAGAGGACCGCTGCCCGATCGCCTGGGCGCCGAGGCCCCTTCCTGGGGCGCTAACGTTGTGATGTCAAGGGCAGAACGTACAGACGAAGTCAGCAGCAAATGTCTGGTGGTTCCCCGCAGGCAGAGACTGCAGGGCGCCGTAAGCCCCCAGCTTTTCCGGAATCGTGCTCGTTTCCGAGGCGGCTTACACGACAGAAACCCGCCCTCACACAGCTGTGGAGGCCACAGGTCCAAGATCAAGGTGTCTGCAGGTCTGGCTCCTTCTGGAGACTCTGTTTGAGGCTCTTCTCTCAGCTCCTGGCGCTGCCGCGAGGCTTGGCGTGAAAATGGGTCACCTAATCCCGTCGTTTCTCCCCACAAGAGTGGGCACCTCCTCTCGGTGTGAGCACACCGGGCACGCTGCGTTAGAGTGCACGCCGATGACCTCTTGTTCGTGTGGTCATGTCTGCAAAGGTCTTATTTCCAAAGAAGGTCAAGTCCACAGGGAGGCTTTCAGATGCCCGGAGGAGGGGCTCAGCCCCAAAACAGGGTCCCCCTTGTCCCCAATGTCATGTTCCTGCAGCAGATATGGTCAAGCCCAAGTACCTGTGAACTTGACCTTGTTTGGAAAGAAGGTTCCGTGCGTGCCAAGCGGCACACCTTCGTCACCGTGGCCCTCTGCGGTGACTCACTGGTCTGGGCAGCCTCTCCCCGCGTCGGGGGGGAAACACGGACGACGCCATGGGCCAGCGCCCTCTAAAGTCACCGCTGTCCGCCGCGGAAGCCGCTGGGGGTCGACGGTAAGTTAGGGGCTAGAATTATTCAAGCTCTTAAAATAGGATAATAAGGTAACTTTCCTCCTCCCGGTATGAGCTCATTTAATTGTAAAGATCTTAATAAATTCAGCCTGGTTAACTCCAACCTTGTGGGGGAAGGTTACTCAATGTTGTGGAATTAATTTTAAACAGAAGCCACAAAAAAAAAAAAAATCAGATCAGAGCAAAGAAGAAAACCTCCAGCTCAGGATGAAGAAGGCAGGAGGCTTATGCGCAGGAAGTCAGCACCGGTGGGGGGTGACCCCACCTGCCTGTCAAAGTGCTTCTTGGATGAGACCTCCTCTCCACCCGCATCCCTGCTGCTCACCTGACCCCGCACGGCTGCAGCCAGACCTGCGGGGCCGCCACGGTCGTCCGGGTCGCGCCCTGCTCAAGGGCGGAGGCCGCAGGTGGTGGAGGCTGGCTCGGACCAGCCCTGTGTCCGCCGGGGAGACCCCGTCCTCTGAGCAGCTACGGGAGCACCCATGCTCTTTGCCCACAAGCTGGTGCTGCCCCGCCCACCGGCCCCCGGGGATCGCCCAGACTCTTCAGTGTGCCCGGTGACCCCCAGGACTGGGGCCCCCCACCTTCACCCCCGGGGTCTCCGGCCACGTCCCCTTCCCTCCCCCCCCGCAGGGCATTTGCAAAGTGCACGATATGCCTCCCCTCTGCCAGCTCGAGGGCGCCCTCCGTGGAGGCCCTGCCCAGCGAGGTCACCAGGGGCTGCGGAAAGCACCACCCGTCAGGTTCCTGTCATTTTAACCAGGGGTCATGACCCATGGGAGTCACAGAATCAGTTACCAGGTTGCCACCAGCATTTTTACAAAACTACAAAGTTGCGGAGAAGAGGGAAAGTCTGGGGAATTCCGCTCCACAGTTAGTTGTCTGGGGAAATTGCTGAAATCCTGTGTGTGTGTATGTGTGTGCACATGTGTGTATGTACATGTGTGGGTGTGTGCGTACATGTGTGTGGATTGTGTACATGTGTGTATGCATCTGCATGTGTGTGTACATGTGTGGGTGTGTGCGCGTACATGTGTGCATGTGTGGATGTGTGTGTGCATGTGTGTGCACATGTGTGTACGTACATGTGTGAATTGTGTGCATATACATGCATTGTGGATGTGTGTGTGCGTTTGCATGTGTGCGCATGTGTGAGTTTTGTGCGTGTACATGTGTTGCATGTCTGCATGTGTGCACATGTGTGTATGTGCACGTGTGGGTGTGTGCGTGTAGTGTGCTGCATGACTGCGTGTGTGCACATGTGTGTGTGCACATGCGTGAGTGTGTGCGTGCGTGTACATGCGTGTGCCTGCATGTGTGTTCACACGTGTGTGCACATGTGTGGGCTGTGTGCTTGTGTGCACACGCGTGTGTGCATTTGTGTGCGTGTGTGCACATTCATTTGTATCTGTGTACGTGTTTGTGTGTGTGCGTGTACAGGTGCGTGTTCACACGTGCACACATGCACTGTCACGCACCACACCCTTTCTAACTGTGGACAGCGGTCCAAACCTCGGAAGCCGCAGCGGGAGGTGGCTCCGCGGCCCGGCCAGGCTGAGGGTCGCTGCTTCGGGACCCGGGGGCCTTGGAGCCACAGGCCGGTGCCCAGGACGGACGGTCAGAAGGACGGGGAGGNAATTTAAAAAAAAAAAAAAAGAAGGACGGGGAGGGAGGTCGGGGCCCGGGGCCCCTGCGGAGTGTGTTCCGACCCTGCGGGGATTACGTTTCCAAGTCTTCCTGCTCCCGGCGCGCCCCTCCCGTGCACGTGTGCTTGCGACCCCCCGACACCGGCGCGCTGAAATGCTATCAGGAGACCCGGAGGGGAGGTGGGGACACCGGGGCTCCCACGAGGGGACCGGCGCCCTCGCGGAGGAGGAAGAGGCACCCGAGCCGCGCTCTGCCAGGCGAGGGCGGAGCAAGGGGGCTGCCGCGGAACCAGAAGCCGGGCTGCCGGCACCGGGGGCGGGGACCCCGGTCTCTGGGGCCGGACCCGTGCCTTCTGTGCAAGCCCCCCGCAGGCTAAGACAGCCCCCAGGCCCCAGCCCTCCCCTCTCCCGGCCGGGGAAAGTCGTCTGGGGGTGCTGGCGGCCGCAGGAACGCCCCCTGGGCTCTCGGGGCGGTGACAGGCGCTGTCGTCGGCCGCCACACTTCCCTGTCCCCCCAGCATGGAGCTCGANGGGGTGGGGGCGGCCTTGTCCCTCCCTCCCAGACGGTTCCGGCGTCAGCGCGAAGTCCCGACGTGACCGCCCTCGGGCTTCGCCTCCCGGGGCCTCCACCCCGGAAAGGGCTGCCGGAAGCGGTCTCCCGACCCCAAACCCCAAACCGGAACAGGAAAAGCCCGCGGGCGCCCAGGAGGGGGAAGGAGTCGCGTCCTCGTGAAAGAGCACATTCCACACTGGGATCCAGCTCACACTCATGCACAGACATGCACACTCATACATTCACACACATTCACAGCAGGACGCCAACACACACACTCAGACACACCGACACACACACATAAAACGGAAACAAGTTCTGAAAACCCGTGTTCGAAGCACCGTCCGCACGACGCACCTTGACGACGGGATTCCGCCGCCCTGTTCCCGCCTGGCTTCGTGACCCGCTGCCTCTCCTGTGGCCCGAGGTCGGGGCTGAGCCGGCTCCCGGCGACCGCGTCCTCACCGAACAGAACAGCCGTGTGGACGGCAGGAGCCCCAGCACGTGCGTCCGGACGCCAGGCCCGGGCTCCTCCTGTGTGACCCGACCCGACCCTCCCACGAACCCCGGTGCTCGGACGACGACGAGGCCGGGGTCAGGGGCTGAGCGCAGACACCGGCGGGCACCAGGCGTGACAGATGCCGCCGTC
>NW_027533258.1:11170481-11173586 GCF_008692635.1 Crocuta crocuta | reverse complement strand
TGACCGCCCAGCTGAGCCCGGCCCCCCGCCTCTCCCCTCCTCTGCCACCCGGGCCCCGGGTTATAAGCAGAACCTGTTTGGTGAGGGTACGGCCCCGGGGCCTCGAACACGCCCCCCGCCCAGGGCACCACCGGCCACTCAGGCGCCTTCCACCGGGGCTGCCCGCCTCCCCGGCACCGGGACAGGTGCAAGGAACAGAAACGCCTTTCCTCGCGTTTCTGCGTGGGTCCCAGGCCCCCGAGCGGCTGCCTGCGGAGGGAACGACCCTGAAATAAAGAAGCTTCTCCTAAGAGGAAGCTTGTAGGGGCGCCTGGGGGGCTCAGTCGGGTAAGCGTCCGACTTCGGCTCAGGTCATGATCTCGTGGTTCGTGGGTTCGAGCCCCATGTCGGGCTCTGTGCTGACAGCTCGGAGCCTGGAGCTGCTTCCGATTCTGTGTCTCCCTCTCTCTCTGACCCTGCCCTGCTCACACTGTCTTTCTCAGAAATAAAACATTAAAAAATTTTTAATAAAAATCTAAAAAATTTTAAAAAAAGAGGAAGCTTGTAACACTCAGGCGAATGGCACAGGCAAAGGGGAAAGAACCCCCACTGGGAGAGGGAGGGAGGGAGAGAGAGACACGAACCGAACCGCAGGGGCTGGGGGAGGGGGGGAAGAATCAGTTGTTAATATTTACTCCAATTAATATGAGGCCGAGCGACAGCCTCTACATAAAAGCCACAGTTAAAATTAGTAAGAAGTTCATCCCGGTCTAACAATACGGAATAATTAATTTCCACACTCGTGTGCTTTTTCCCCACCAGCAGTAATTAAAGAGACATACTACACAGCCGCACCTGGTTTCCGCGTGGGGCTCACCACACTGAGTAAACCCATCTTTTGCTGATGAGACGCAGGCGGGGAGCCGAGGGAGGGGCGTCAGAACCCCCAGCCCTCCCTGGAGACGAGTCAGAAATCCCAAATGACGCAGCCGTCTGGGGGGGCCGCGCGCGGGGGCTGTCTGTCCCCGCGGCGGGCCGGGGCTCCCTGCTCTGAAGGGGCAGGGCCGTGGGAGGATTCAGCCGCCCGCCCAGGGGCATCACCCTCCCTGCGACGCCAGGGCAGGGAGAGGCAGGGAGGGGGCACCTCCGGGCTCCCCCTTGGCCCCCGCTCTCCGTGCAGCTGCTCCGTCCTCCAGCCAAACCCCGGCCCGGAGGCTCCGATTTCCGCGTGGGTCCCGGTGCCAGCCTGGCCCGATGCCGGTGCCGCCTGTGTTTACAAAACCCGCCGGCTGGCAGGGTCCGTCCTTCACCCCTGCAAGGGAGCCATAGGTCAAAATAACGCGAGCGGCCTCCAATCCCTAACTGGAGGCCCTGAGCCAGGACCGGAGCGCATCTTCCAGATGCAGACGAGCCTGCTGACTTTGCTCCCGATGCCCTCGGGTCCCAGGGCCCCACAGCGCCCGGCTACGCAGCACCCACCACAGCGGGGCACAGTTAAACGTGCTTGTCTGTAAGCCCCGCCCCCCACTGCCCCTCCCAGGCCTCGATGCCAGAGGCCGGGAGGCGCCCTCCTCACCGTCAGCGGCAGGCGGCCCGGACGAGGCCTGGAGCCGTTTGGTGAACTGACAGCTGGGGTTCACGCAGCCTGGGAGAGAGGCCGGCACCCACCAGACACGGGGCCAGAACCAGGGCCCCCGTTTTTTTTAATGTTTATTTATTTTTGAGAGAGAGAACGAGCAAGCAGGGGAGGGGCAGAGAGAGAGGGAGACACAGAATATGAAGCAGCTCCAGGCTCCGAGCTGTCAGCACAGAGCCCGACGCGGGGCTCAGACCCACGAACCGTGAGGTCATGACCTGAGCTGAAGTCTGACATCCAACCAACTGAGCCTCCCAGGCGCCCCCCAGGGCCCCCTTCTTTCACGAGACCCACTCGTGACTTGTGACTTCGACCCCGTGACTCCTGCGCGAGGGCCCCGGGGACGCAGGGATGAGGAAGCGACAGCCCCTGTGTCCCCCGCGACCGACTCCGGGTACTGCCAGGCAGCGATGTTACGGGTTACAGACCAGCTGCGGAGGGTCAGCCCCACATGTTGATTCCTCACAGGACCTTGGAGGAAGGTCAAGTTCCTGGGCCCCGCGGGGGGCGGCTCTTTACGCGCATGGACCCCCAGCGACCCCGCCCTGTGGCCCCAGCCCCACAGGCTCCGCGACGCCTGCCGTCTGTGCTGTGGACTACGGTGCTCACATGACCTCACCCCTTCCTGTTCTCTCCCTCCATCCCTCTGGGAGCCACCCCTGCGGTGGCCGGGAGGAGCCCCCAGACGCCCACGCCCGCTCTCAGGACGAGGTGGAGCAGGGGAGATGGCGGCCAGAACAGGGGGCTGGTCTGCACGCTGCGCGCAGGCCCGACGCGATCGCAGGGGCCTCGAAGGTGGACGGCGACTCGGAAGAGAAACCCAGAGGCAGGCCGTGGCGGGGGGCTTGGGCCGCCATTCTGGCCGTGGAGACAGCGGACGGGAGCGGCAGGAAGGGCCCGAGGCTGTGACTCGAACCAAGGACTGAGAGCTGCTCTCATCTCCCATTCTGCTGGTGCCCGTTGGTGACGGGGGACCCCGTGTGTGCCTTGGGGCCGGGTCCCTTAGGCTCACGGCGGCCGGGGCGCGGGGGTCCTGGGTCATTCCCGAGTGGTGCAGAGGCTGACAGAGCCACGAGCAATGACCCAGAGTTACCGCGGCCGCATCCGAGGAAAAGCGCTGTCGGGAGGCCCCGAGGACTCTGGGGACGCGGGGGCCCGAGGAGAGGAGAAAGCTCTGGGTCCCGGCCACCGCGAAGCTCAGGCAGACTGGCCTGTGGGTTTTCTGCGTGTGGCCCGTCTGTGACCCCAGCCCCTCAGCAGAGACCCCGGGGACCCCATCACGGCACCTGCGCGGAGCTGAGGCTCAGTCAGTGGCTCAACCTCTCGAATCGATCTGATTGGGAAGGATTCGCCTTCCTCTGAGCACAGCACTGACGCACCTGGAAATGTTGCCGCTGTAGACGCTCTTACGTGGCCGTGGCCATGGCTGGTGGGACCCGCTCGGCAAAGTGGGTTAAGAACCTCAGAGACATTCAAATCTTTTGACTTGG
>NW_027533258.1:11170033-11170457 GCF_008692635.1 Crocuta crocuta | reverse complement strand
CTCTCTCTCCCTCTCCTAGAAAAAAAAAAAAAAAAAAAAAAAAAAACTTAAAAAAAAAAAGACGTTGCTGGAAGAAGTTCCTCACAGCACAGTCTGGAGTAGGAAGTGCCACCAGCCAATTACTTAGATGTTCAACGAAAGGAGGAAAAACCCCGCAGTGAAAAATCTCGCAGCCACTGAAAGCGACGGCAAAGGCATTGTCGGAGGGGCCCAAACGCCCGCGACACGAAACCGCATTGAGGAAAAGAAAGAACACGGGAGCTGGGGAGTTTGGACGCCTGCTCCGTCTTCCACTTTTCTGCATTTTGCGGAATTTCTGCCGTGATTTCACGGTTCTTGTAGAACCGGAAGGAGAGGAGGAATCGCCGCTTCCCGGGGCCCCTGGGGAGCTGGTTTCTCGAAGCCCGTGTCCCTCATCAGCCCC
>NW_027533258.1:11163702-11169718 GCF_008692635.1 Crocuta crocuta | reverse complement strand
GGCGGGGAAGCTCTGCGTTTGGCTCGAATTCCTAATCCCAGTAAAAACCACAGCCGCCTCTCCTTGACTTCTCACGGCTGTGGAAGAAAGCGCTGTCCCCACGCTTCGGACCCCCTTCTGCACCACCAGCCTCTGTCTTCACACAGATACTGAATATATTTTAATGGGTCCAGATTGTTCCTGATGCAGCCCAACTGCCGGGATAACTATCGACTCTGAGCTCTGGGTTCTCAGACTCTGAGTTCCGTGCTCTCGAGTCTTCACAGAAGGGCAGATGCGAATCCAGTCCAGGCTTGAGAACTGCCCCAGTTCAGGCTAGGAAAGCTCATTCAACCTGGCTTCAACCATAAGGGAAACCTAATGTCTCCTCGAGACAAAAAATTCAGGCGTCAGGCACAGTTCGATCCAGAAGTTCTTTGCAGCGTCTCTGCTGCTCCTTGGCTGTTTCAGCCCTGGGGCTGCAGCCTCCATCCACGGAGGGTGGTGTGGGCCCTGCCTCGCCAGTGGGGACACGGGCATCCGCTCTGATTGGACCAGCGCTGCTCCGGCGTCCCCCTGAGCTGTGGCCATGGGGACCGACGCGGGGATGATCTCAGGCCCGGCCCCAAGCGGCGGGTGGAGTCGCTTTCTCCAGGACCATACGGACGCCCGGACAGAATCCAGGGCTCTCTGGAGAGGGGATGAGTGCCTTCGACGTTCGTCTGGGGCGAGCGTTAACTCCAGGAACGCTCAGGAATGTTCGGCTCTGGTGTGTTGCTCAGCGAACGTGCACCGTTAATCTACAAACCCAGTTAAACACGGTGCTTTGACTTCGCACCGTTTCCTTCACTCGAAGGAAATTAAGGCTTGAAGGACATTGATTCAAACACGTCGGTGGCTCAGGGAAACAAAGACCAGAAACCTAATTATAGCTTTTCTTTTTGGAGAGAAAAGAAACGATGGACGGATCGTCCATCCGTGAGGACAGGCTCCTCCTTCAGCATCTTACTGGCCTCCAGAGCCCTCACACGCCTCCTCCTCCGGGAAGCCTGCCTGGCTTCTCTCCAGGTGATCTGGTTCACCCCATGCAGGCGCTCCTGCCTTTGTGCCATGTGTGACAGGTGTCATGTCCCTGTCTGCCACCCTGGGGGAGGGGATGACTGCGGGGGGAGTGGGATCGGGTGTGCGAGCGGGGAGCCGGCCAGTCCTGACCCGTGACGTCCAGTGGACGGCATTTTGGAGAAACTTGGGACGGGGACCTTGTTCCGATGAGGGCCAGGAGGACTGGACCGGGTCGGGTCCGGCACGCCACCTGCCTCTCAACGACCTGTGACTAGTTTCCACGTTCCTAAGTGTCGGCCAAAGAAAAAAAAACAAAAACCAAAAGACGATTTCATGCCGCGTGAAAATCCTACGAAATGAAAATTCCGGGTTCCATCACCTGACCTGAGCGGGTTTGCAGCCCCTGGGCGCACCCGGGTCCCTCCCGCAAGGAGCCTGGCATAGTGTGGACGGGCCGAGTGTGAGCCCCCCCAGCTGTGCGCCCCGGGACAGAGTAGCTGCCCCTGGGAGCCTGGGGCTCGTCCTCTGAGCCACCAGGACACGCAGAGGCTTCGAGGGCACGCGGGGGTCAAGGAAATGAGACGAAGTTCACGAGCACACGGATCCCACGACGCGCCGTGTCCTGATGGAAACAGCAACGCAGGAAGCACTTGCTTCCCTGGGGACCTTGAGCCTCGGAAATGGAAACACAGGCGTCGTGTTTTCTCAGCACCTTTGCTGATCACCCCCAAGCCCGTCCGCTGAGCCCCCGACACACTCAGACCGTGGACACGCAGAGTGCTTTCCCGCCGCGCTCCGCACGCTCACCCCGTCCTCACAACCGGGATTGTGTTTCCCCACTTTGCAGGTGGAGGCCTGTGGCATAGACGGGGAACAGGTGGTCAAGACGGGATCAGAACCCAGACCCTCCGGTCCCGAGCCCGCGACCAGCTCTACACTGTCTTCAGGAAACAGACGGGAAGTAATCACCGGGTGGAAGGGTGGAGCGAACACATAAATGAACACGATCAAGCCTCCCGTCCGGCTGGGTCAGGCTGAGGGCATGTGCAGAAGCGGGGGGGAGGCCAGGGCGGGACGGGGGGCAGCAGCCAGGGCTGCCCCTCCGTGTCGCTGCGGCTGAAGAAGCGGCTCTCAGAACGGCTGGGGGGCCGGCTGAGGCTGGGTGTCCAGTGGGGACGGTGTGAGCTCCCTCCTGACCACGTGGCATGTCCCCGGGGGAACAGGGAGGGCGTGTGGGGTGTGCACTTCTGTCCTGCTCTGTGGTCCAGGCGGCCCTCAAGGGACAGCGCAGGGTGGTCCTGGCCTGATCAGGCGAGCTGTTTGAAAGAGGATCAAACAGGGGCTCCTGGGGTTCAGTCGGTTCAGCGTCCGACTTCGGCTCAGGTCATGATCTCACGGTTCGTGGGTTCGAGCCCCACGTCGGGCTCTGTGCTGACAGCTCAGACTCTCCCCTGCCGGCCTTGAAGGAGCAGGTGCTGCGAGCCCCATGGACGGAAGGAAACGAATCCTGCCATCAGCTGCTCCAGCCTGGAGGAGGCGCCTCCTCGGGGCAGGCCCAGCCTGGAGGAGGGCGGGAGATCTGAGAAACCCAGGCTCTCTCGCTCCAGGACCAGTGGCCGCGGCACCAGACCCTGCAGGCCGAAGGGAAGTTTGTGGGATGGGTGACCAGGTGCCTTGAGAGTCACGGGCAGGCTCTGACCCCCTCGCCCCGGGCCAGCGGCTTAGCCCCTCGCGGCCTGGAGGGCTTGGAATGACCCAGAGATGAGGCTCTCATCCAGACGCCCTCACAGCCCGGGCTGCAATCTCCCCGGAACAAAGTGAGGGAATGAGCCTTTTTCCGGGAAGATGAGCTTCCCGGCTGGTGGCCGGCGCCCCATGAGAGGCGGCCCCTCTGGCTTCTCTCCGCCATCTGTTGACTCGACCCCGAGCCGCCTGCACCCTGCCTGCTCTCCTCCCACGTGGGTGCCCCTATCTCCATGCGCCTTCCCGCCTCCTGGGGGGCGGCCGGGCGACGACTGAGCGCAGAGCTGGGGAGATGGCGGTTGCGTGCCCTCAGGCACCCCGTGTTCCATCACTTGTGGCGGGGCTCCTGCATGATGCTCACGCAGGGCCGAGCTGGGCAGGCGCACAAACTCCACACGCACCTCTGCAGACACTGAGGAGGGACCCAAACCCGTCACGGAGTGGGTCCCTCATCGAAGCCAGGGGAGAGGCGGGGTGGGGGCCGTGAGCCGCCCCAGCCCGCGACATGGACACCGCCTCCCTCGCGCGCTTCCTGATAGAGGCCATCGGCGTCCGGGGGCAATTGCTTCTTTTCAAACCATTTTACAGGAAATCCAATCCTTCCCATGTCTACACAGAAGATTAACCGCCTCCAAGAAATTAGGAAAGTGTCTTCATAACAGTGACTTAAAGACACTGCTATTCAGTATGTTAATGAAAAATCCATTGATGTTTGGCATTTATCAAGTGTCAAAAATTAAATGTAGCTGTGCCGCGACTTTAATTAGCGGGAACCCAGTTAAGCCAGCAGGTAGCTGTGTGGTTGCAGCAGACATGTCCATCCATCCATCCGCACGACCTTCAGGGAAGGGGGGGCGGGGAGCCTGAAGGAGTTTGACGACTCCGGGGAGGGGGCTCATTCCAGGCAGAGGGGGCAGCATGCGCAGAGGGGTCGGGACTTTGAAGGAGGCGCGTCCCTAGGGAAGCGGAGGGTCCCGTTTGCCCAGAGCGACGAGGCGGAGTCTGGGGAAACCGCCTGGCAGGAACGGGGCTGTCAGAAGCTCTGCGGTGGCTTGTGACCTGGTGGCCTTTGGGCTTTAGGAAGAGGATCC
This sequence comes from Crocuta crocuta, assembly GCF_008692635.1. Taxonomy (NCBI): domain Eukaryota; kingdom Metazoa; phylum Chordata; class Mammalia; order Carnivora; family Hyaenidae; genus Crocuta; species Crocuta crocuta. Next base: position 11,165,843 of record NW_027533258.1, on the reverse strand, counting down.
GTGTGGGGGCGGAAGGACGCGGGAAACAGGTCAGGGGCCTCCCGCAGGCGCTGCCCTGTGACGGGAGCGTCCTAACGTCCTGGAGATCCGCGTGGGCTTGGTGCCGTTTCTGCGGCAGGGGCGTCGCCAGATTTATTTTGTTTATTTATTTATTTTGAGAGAGAGAGAGCACGCGCACTTGAGTGTGAGCAGGGGAGGGACGGAGACAGAGGGAGACAGAGAATCCCAAGCAGGTTTCCCGCTGTCAGCGCTGAGCCCAACTCGGGGCTCGAACTCAGGAACCGTGAGATCATGACCTGAGCTGAAATCAAGAGTCAGATGCTCAGCCGACTGAGCCACCCGGGCGCACCCCCCACCCCGAGTGGTGGTTTTAAAACGTGGCCACAAATCCTTCACAGCAGCCTGAATCCGTCCCCCCCACCCCCCAGTGTGCCGGACAAGGTGACTTCCTTCTAGCAGAATATGTCACTTTCAAAACCACGTGGGAGGAGGCAGTGCTCTCTCCCCAGCCACCTGCCCCGGAAGCCACGGGCGCTCACGTGGCCCAAATCCTTCAGCCTCCAGCCTGGGGAAGTTGGTGGGGGGGTGGGGGGAGGAGATTCAGGGAAGGGAGCACGGCCCCAGACAACAGGTCAGAACCCTGGAAACGGACCCTCCGGCCCCAGCCAAGCCTTCAGATGCCGCAGCCGCGGGCGACACGGTGACAGACCCCAGGCCCTCCGCAACGCCCGGCCCACAGACACGGAGGCAACGGCTGCTTCTGGTTTGGGGAGGTGACGCTTTGGCGATAGACGCGGTACCGGGTCCGGGCCCAGACCCTCGCCCCACCGCCCGCGGCTGGGTGATTTCAGGCCTCCTCTCCCTGAACGTGAAGTGACAATGAAGACAGACGTCCCAGGAGGGGATGCGAGGATCGTACGAGATGAAACACTCAGGAGGGTGCCAGGAGTGTAGACAGTCAAACCACTGCCCGGTCGGATGCACGGACGCAGGGACGTCGTCACGCGCGTGGCTAGCCACGGGCACCCTGTGGGGCGTGGCCCGGGGGGCGTGAGTGCGTCTTCGGAGGGCGGCTGTCGGGGTCTGCGTCCTGCCCCCCGCCGGCGGCTCCCCGCAGTCCCTGAACGTGCCGTAGAGGCAGAGGTCTGACCTCAGAGTGACCCCCGCAGCGACCTTGGGGCTGATCCGCCAACCGTCGCGTGACACCCCGGGTCCCGTGAGCAGGAGAGGGGAGCTCCGTTCGGTTTCCTCTTCGGTGGCCTCCGGGGAGCACGTGGCCCTGACGCTGGGACCAGGATGTGAGCTCATCCGACATGCTGCCCGCGACCCTCCCCGGTGAGCGGGAGGCACGAACTTGCGAAGAATTTGGAAGAGATCGCTGGACAGTGAAGTAATCACCGCAGGAGCCTCTACCCCCTCTGGTCCATCAACTTGCCTACAAGCGGACCCCCGTCTCCCCTGAGTACTTCCCGCCGTGCAAGTGGCAGACGTCAAGTTGAGCCACGTCTCGAGTGTTACAGACACGATACAGAGGTAAACTGAGGCAGGCCCCAGCCCCCGAGCCGCACCAAGGGCGCCGCAGGGCCATCCAGGTCGGGGCGGGGCCTGCTACCCCCCTCGGAGTGGAACAGAAGAGCTGTTTAGAGCTGATGGATTTTCCAGAGTCAGAAAGCCAGTTTCAACGACCGACGTCAGGAAATTCCGTTGCTAGAGTCCAGCGCGCAGTCGGGCCCTTCGCCGGAGACTGAGTGTCCGTGTCCCCCCAAAGCTCACAGGTGGGCACCCAGCCCCCCACCTGCCGGCGTTAGGGGGCGGGGCCTGCGGGAGGCCAGCAGGTCGTGGGCCTGATGCCCGGTGGGGGCGATCCGTGCCCTCGTGGGAGCCCCGCTCGTCCGCCCGGGAGCCGGAGGGGGCGTCCTCGCCAGACCCGCCCCTGTCACCCGGGCCTCGTGTGTGCGCCCCCAGCCCGCGCCTCTCGGGCCACAGCAGCCCGAGCGACGGGCACAGCCCTCCTGCCTGGGCGTCCTGCTTGCCGCTGCCAAAGCCAGACACGCAGGGCCACGCGTCCCCGATCCCGACCCCGACCCCGTTCCCGACCCCGATCCCGACCCCGTCTGCGTCCAGTCGTGGACGATTTTACT
>NW_027533258.1:11149684-11160534 GCF_008692635.1 Crocuta crocuta | reverse complement strand
GGGCGAGGGAACCAGAGTTTACAGGAGTCGCATCCTGAGACTCGGAAGTGAACGCGAACACGGAAACGACCCCTGTCCGGGAGAGGCGCCCGGCTCTGCGCACGAAGGAGCTAAGCGGTCGGAGGTTTGTCGTGTCATCGTTAGAAGTGGCTTCAACGGCCGTCAGCAAGGAAATCGTTAAATCGTGGATATTGTCGGGCACCAGGCGTTTCTAAAACTGAGGTAGATTTACGTATATTCCTTTAAAAAAATTTTTTTTAACATTTACTTATGTGAGAGAGACAGAGTGCCAGCGGGGGAGGGGCAGAGAGAGGGAGACAGAATCCGAAGCAGCTCCAGGCGCCGAGCTGTCAGCACAGAGCCCGACGCGGGGCTCGAACCCACAGACGGTGAGATCATGACCTGAGCCGAAGTCGATGTGTAACGGAGCCGCCCAGGGGTCCCGGCATGTTCCTAAGTAACACAGATCGAGTCGGGGGACTCTACTCATTGTATGATCCTTGCCTCTGACAAGACCAAAGGCCACGGAACGTGTGAATTCTCAGAGTGTATTTATACACGTAAATGCATGGAAAGTGGCCTCTACCAGGCAGAGGACACGAAAGTGACACAGGACTTCCACCCAGTCGTGCTGCTAGAAGTTCTGCCATGAGATTGAATGTGTTACAGGTACAATCAAAATACATTGAAAACAATTTCATGCAATTTCAAACAAATGTGCGAGGGCCACGGAATTACCCAATTCCACTCAAATGTGCCAGGAGCACACGATGGGTTTCCTTCTTTACGGGGGATCTCACCTTCCTCGCCGCCCTGCGCGTCTCCGGCCAAGGGAAGGGAGGAGCGGTGGGAAGCAGACGTGAAACTCTCCAGCGGATACTGGCTTGATCCCTGCTTTCCAGAACAATCTTCCATCCCAGATTTCCTCCCTCAGCCTCCGCTCTGTCTGGAAGGTGTCTGAGTGCGTGGGTGTCCGTGTGGCTGAGCGAAGGGGCTTTGAGCCTAACGGGGACCCTGTGTCATCCTTGTGGCACAATGGCCAGCCACACCGCCTGGTCCTCGGGAGCCGTGCTGGCGCCTCCCTGAGCCCAGGGTCCCACCGATGCGCCAGGGGTTCTGCGCCCTGATCACAGCCCCGGCGTGTCCCCTCCAGCTGCAGAAACCCCCGCTCCCTGCACGGCACCTGCAAACCATGGGCACTGGGGACGCTGGGTGGGCTCTGGGCTGGGCTCACCCTCAGCCAGGGCACCTCTGTGCCCGTTCCATGCCCACAGGGTCAGGATCAACCCAGGGGAGTGGGGCCTCGTTACCTCCCACCTCTGAGTCCAGGATGCCCACCCCTCAGGGTCAACAGAGGCAGCCCTGTGTGCTGGGGGGGTTGGGAGGGGAAGCCCGGGAAGTTAACCCAACAGCTGGGACCCCACCTGTGGCTTCAAATATAACTTTACTCTTGTATCAGAGGCTCTTTCAGCCAAAAGTAATTAACGTCTCCTTGAAGTCACAGGTGGCTGGAAAAGTCGCTCACCTTCAGCAAGTCCACACGGGGTTCAGGGGCCCCATGCACGGGGACAGGGGGCCCATGCACAGGGACGGGGACCCCATGCACAGGGACGGGGGCCCCATGCACAGGGATGGGGGCCCCATGGACAGAAGGAAAGAATTAGTCAAAGGCAACCATTGGGACCTAACTCCTTAGCAGCCAGACAGGAATTAGGAAAAGGGGCTCAGACTTTCTGAAGAATCTCTTTCACGGCGTCCAGAAAACACATCTTGAGTCACGTCTCTTGCTTTCACTTGCCTGTGACAGAAAGCCCAGAATAAACACATGAAATTAAAAAAAAGAAAAGTTGGGGCACCNAAATAAATAAATAAATAAATAAATAAATAAAAGAAAAGTCAGAGCCACAGAACTGAAGAGTCTGGGCATCAGGCACAGGCTGATCCAGGCTCACATGACATCAGCACGGACCTCTCTCACGTCTTGGTTTCGCTCCCTCTGTCTTGCCTCCTTTCTTAACTTGGTCTCTTCCCTCAAACGAGCCCCCAGAGCTTCTGAGCCTGCATCTGGGTTTGGATCCAGTGGGCAGGGGGAGGCAGGGGCATCTCTGTCCCACATTCACCGTATAACCACGAGGGTGTCTGCAGCCCGACTCGCCGCGTCAGGAGACTGCCGTCCGTGAGCCCGTCTTCCGCGCCTGGAGAAGGCGACGCGTCGGCCGGTCCACGCCTGGGCTGGACGCCTCACCGGGTGTGCGGACGGGACGAAAGGCGAGGACGGCTCACAGGTGCACCCGAGCTATTGCCCGGGAACCGGGGAGCAGGTGCCTCCGTCCTTTCTCGTCACCCTCTTTAATGAGCTGCGGCCGGGTGCACAGCTGTCCTGCCACATCTGCTTCCCATCAACGCCACGGCCCTATGGCACAGATCACACAACGGGGGGTGGGCACGGCCCTAACCCTGGCCCACGCCACGCAGCTCGCGTGTGGCGAAGGCGGCATTTGAAGCTGGGACTGCACGTCTGCGCCTCTAAGACCTCCCGGAGCCCCGCCACGGACACCCTCGCACGCCCCCGAGGGACCCGCCACAGGGGCCACGGCGCCCAGCGCTTGCTCCAGCCGCTGCGGCGATGTGGCCACGCAGCCTTGACTTTCGGTTAACAAGTTCTCTCTGGGTTCCCTGTCACTCGAAATGGAGCACATCCTACTGGACACGGCAGTGGCTGTCAGCACGGCCGCTCCGTCTTCAGAAGGTGAACTTGCACTTGAACCGAGCCCCGGAAAGCGTGGGCAGTCGGCTCCAGGCGCATCAGCAGGTTCAAACTCATTCTTTTTTTTTTTTAATATTTTATTTATTTCTGAGTGAGAGAGAAAGAGAGAGAGACAGGGCAAGCAGGGGAGAGTCAGAGAGAGAGGGAGACACAGAATCCGAAGCAGCTCCAGGCTCCGAGCTGTCAGCACAGAGCCCGACGCGGGGCTCGAACCCACGAACCGTGAGATCATGACCTGAGCCGAAGTCGGACGCTTAACCGACGGAGCCCCCCAGGCGCCCCTCAAACTCGTTCTTAAAAAATAAATAAATAAGCATGTATTTTCCAAGTAAGCCAGCCCCGCTCCTTCCCGCCCGTCACAGCGCAGCCTCCTCGCGCCTTCCTCCTCACTCCTCTCTGCTGCCCTACTTTGTGCTGAGGTACAGTCCCTCCCTCGAACCCCCTGGCTGCCGCCCCCCATATAATGTCTTTGGGGAGTCAATCTGATTGGTCCCTAAACCGGTACTTCTCGCCTTTAGCCGCAGGTCAGGGTCACTTGTAAGTTGTGCCTCCTTTTTAGTACAGACGCCTGGACCCGCCCTTCCATCTCCGGCAACACCTTGCAGGTGGGCGCCTGGCAGGAAATACTCTGTTTCCACATCCGAACGCCGGAAACCACACAGAGCTACCCCGCTGTGTGGAAGGTTCTCTGATCTCTAATACCCTGTTGTCTTGTTTTGTGTTCATGCTGGTCACGTTCTGCTCAGAGCTGGCGCAGACGGGAAAACGCCTGTTGGGATCTTAATTTGTATCGCTCTCTTTCTCGGTTTCTTCCTGTTCCAATTTCGAGTCCACAACCCGGTTTTCTGCAGTTCTCGCCTCGGGGATTTTTTTTGAAGGGCAGAATGGAGACGTTGCCTGATGTCAAAGGATTTTCTAGACTTTGTTAAAAACTGAGACTCTTTGATGAGGACAGGCGTGGTGTCCCCGGGGGGACAGCATAAAGGGCCTCAGAGGGCGACAGGTTAGAAGCCAGTTTTTGCAGGGCTGCAAACAGGGAGAGCGTCGCAGGTGCGNGGGGCTCCGTGAGGCTGACCCTACGAGCTCCCAGCTGAGGCAAAGGACAGAAAGCCGGGGGACCCCGTGGGGGAGGAGGGTACCTGAGGGTATCTGCACCCGGTCCCCTGACAGCCCAGGAACGAAGTCCCACCCAGCCTCCAGGTGCCCTTCCACCCTCGGAATATTCGAGGATTCGAGGAATCGGGGCGGGGCTGGCTTTACCACCATCTTGGTGGCGAGCACATCAGTGGGACTTAGGTCATTTTATCACAGAACTAAAGGGGTTCCTGGGGGGCTTGGTCCGTGGAGTATCTGACTCTAGATTTCAGCTCAAGTCACGATCTCCTGGTTTGCGAGTTCGAGCCCTGCTTCAGGCTCTGCGCTGACAGCACAGAGCCTGCTTGGGATTCTCTCTCTCCCTCCCTTGTTCTCTCTAAAATAAATAAGTGAAGTTAAAAAAAAAAAGACTATGAGCAGGGAGGGGGGCACTTGTGGGGATGAGCACTGGGTGTCATATGGAACCAACTTGTCAATAANGGTGGGCGAAACGATTTCGTGTCCACGACGCCTGGATCTGCTCCCACCCACGCCCCTCCCCCGGGCCCTCCCCGCTTTCCAGCCGGACCGATGAGACCCACGTGGATAAAGGACTTGGGTCACTGAGCGAGTGTCTGGCCGCCAAATCCAGGGTCCGCCATTGCCCCCAAGGCTCTTCCCTGGGTCGGAAAATCGCCATAAACACCGTGGGGCTGAGGGTCCCGTGNGGCTCGGCCGTGGCCTCTGTCCGGGGGCCACAGATCCCTTACCCAACACCTATTAAAGCAGCTCTTTCAAGACCACCTCCCCTAGGCGGGCGGCGGGCGGGAGCACCTACCTCCAGGGTAACTGAGCCGTAGCCCCTGGACCGCCCAGGCTGCGTGGGGCCTCAGCGCCCACCAAGCGGCAGGCCGCCGTCTATTCCTCACAAGAAGCTTAGTCCTTTGCCAATGCTCCGAAATGTGATTTCCAATCCGGGCCCGTCCGACGCACCTCGGGGCCTCCGATTCCCCACAGGCATTTCAAGCAGCACAGGCTTTATTCGCCCTTGAACCGCAATCTGGACACCGGCAGATCGGTGGCTACTATTGCATCTGGCGAAGGGCAACGAAGGTGCTGCTGATAGCTGCCCTCAGGATGGGAAAGAAAAGCTTATCCAGGTGGGCCGGGCACACTCACAAGGTCCTTAAGCCGGGAGGGGGAGCGGGGGGCGGGGGGAGGACCGGCTTCGGAGACTGAAGGGACCCACCGGCCCAGGAACGCGGGGAGTTTGCCGAAGCTGGAGAAAAGGAGGGCCCTCCAGAGCCTTTATTTTTTTTAATATTTTTATTTATTTCTAGGAGAGAGAGAGAGACAGCGTGAGCAGGGGAGGGTCAGAGAGAGAGGGAGTCACAGACTGAAACAGGCTCCAGGCTCCGAGCTGGCAGTCAGCACAGAGCCCGACGCGGGGCTCGAACCCACGAACCGCGAGATCATGACCTGAGCCAAAGTCGGACGCTTAACCGACTGAGCCCCCCAGGCACCCCGCTCCAGAGCCTTTAGGAAGGAGCACAGCTCTGCCAGCACCTTGGCTTTGGCCGAGTGAGACCCACGCAGACTCCTGACCTCGGGAGCAGCAAGGCGCTAAGTCTGTTATTTAAGCCGCTGCGCTGGTCGTGACTTGAATCCGCAGCCCCAGGACACGAGGGGAGACTTTTCCAAGACCTCTCTGAGCTCTGGGGGCCACGCGGAGCCGCAAGAAAAGGTGAACAAACAGGTCGGGACAGGCAGGTCCGAAGAGGTCGGAGGCCGCATTCACGCCTCCTGGTTGTTAGTAGGTGTTTTGTGGGGGCGTCAAGGCCCGGAAGTTACTCTGCCTTAAGCCCAGGGGATCCTGCGGGCAGGAAGCAGGTGCCATGCGCCACAGCAGAGCTGGTCCGCGAGGCCCCCGAGTGGCGGGAGCTACCGCTGCCCCTCTGCCCACGGATCGCTGCACGTGGCCGTGGTTTGTGTCCGCTTCGCCTCACGGGGCCCTTCCGAGCATCCGCTGGATTCGGGCGTGGGGACGGAGACCACCTTCGCTCCCGCCTTTCGTCACAAGCTGACGCGGCCGTGACGCGTGACGGCCTTGAGGGTGGAGCTGGGGGTTCAGACCGAGACCCCGAGCAAGAAGCCCCCCCACCCCGGTGCGCACGGGTCCCCTGCCTGCCCGCACCCATCCCCACAGAGCAGGCGCCCTAGCGCCCGGGCCTCCGTCTGTTGGACAGAGAACCACTGACCCCAGCGCCACATTCTCCACCCTGGTGGGAATGAAGCCCACAGCCCCGCTGAGCTAAGGCCCTGGGGCAAGACCAGCCTGCGGCGCGGCCAGAAGGGCGTCCAAGGGAGGCCGCCAAATCCGCTGCCCTCGCACGGCGTCTGGAACACACCCCTTGGCCAGCTGCCACGTGCTTGGATAAAGCAGCGGCCACGACGGAGCTCTTTCCTGGACCACGTCGTGTGAGGCCACGACGGCCCTGTGAGGGCCCGCGGCAGAGGTTACAGTGCAGGGGGAGGGCACTTGGCCGCGACTGCACGGCCGGGACAGCAGAGGTGGGGTCTGAGCACCACCCCCCCCGCCCCCCGCTCCTGGTGAGCGACTTCCTCTCGTGGCCTCGTCCTCAGCACACAGGACACCTCCACCTGTGCGCAGGGGCGCGTTGTTCCCGCCCCATTCCTGGTCGGCCGGCAGCCTTCTCAGAAGCTCCCGGGACCCAGCACATGTGCACACGGCCCTCTCCCGCGGAGCACGCCTGCACACGCCACTACCACGGACTGGGCGCCGGCTGGCTGATCGTTCGCAGGCACTTAGCATCTAGGAGCCGCTGATGGTCCTGAGCGGTTTCACGGCACGTAAGGGACTAACCCCCTCCCCGGCCCGGGGGCTCCGAACCTGCCACCCCCGCCCCTCCCCCCACACCGTGAGGCCGCGCCCATCGCTTTCTTCTCCTTCCACGGAGACTCGAGGAAGGAGCCCCAGGTCTGTCTCTGGCCTCTGCCTTTGGCCTTCCCGCCTGAGGCAGCCCTGCACTGTCGGCTCCTCCCGCTGACGCATCTCTGCGCGTGGAACCGGCCCCGCTCTAGGCTGAGCCACGACCCTGGCCCCGGGGTGAAACCCCCGGCTGGCGTGGATCTGGGGTGACGGTATTTTCCACATTCTCGCCGGCGGCCCCCTTAGGTCAGCCAGAGGGCAGGCAGGTGGAAGGGGCGCTCGGAGCCGCCAGGTGAGTCCCCAGAGCCCGCCGGGCTCACCCGCGGGCCGCCCCGGCCCCCAGCCCCGGGTCTCAGCGTCTGTGCTCCGTTTCACATGAATGGGGTCATGGAATATGGGTCCCCAAACAGGACGCGTCTGAGGCCCAGCAGGCGGCACACAGGACAAACGCTCACACGCCTGGCGCTGCTCACAGGTGGGCACAGCGCGTGTGCATCAGCGGCAGAGAACAGGGTGGTGTGCATGCGCCGCGGAGTATTACTCAGCCGTGAACAGGGACGGTGCCTCGCAGAGGCAGAGAGCAGGTGGCGGTTTCCAGGGCTGGGGGAGCTCGTGGTTAGTGGGGATCAAGCTTCAGGTCGGGAAGATGGGGAGGCCCTGGGGCGAGAGGCCTTGAGGCCACAGAACCGTGCATTTACTAACGGCCAAGACGGTGACTCGTGTGCTGCGTGCAGGCAGTGAGCAGAAGGGAGCAGCTGATCCAGGCCTCCTGGGAACCGTGGAAACGTGATGTCGGCCTCCTCCCTCCGGGACACCTGCTTCTGTTTCCGGTTTCGTGGTTACAACGAGTAAGCTTGTAACACACCTTCCTTCAAAACAGCTTCAGGAAATGCCTGTAGGAGGATTTGACGTGTTTACTTAAGCAGCTGCTCGCCGAGGGACGGGGCTACGGAGTTGTTCAGGTTCAGACTGAACAAGCCTCCGGGAGCTTCTGTTGGGAGGGTTCCGGGCGCGCGTGCTCCGCGTGGGCCGGGCGCTTCACCCCCGAGGATCTGCGCAGGGTGGGGGCACCATCCGCATCCTCACTTACCAGGCGTGGAACCTGAATCCGGAGTTTTCGTTCTGCAAGACGACAGAGGTCCTGGAGACGGGTGGGGGCTTGCGCTTAATGCCACCGGGCTGTGTGCGTAAAAATGCTTCCGATGGCAGGTTTGGGGTGCATTTTGCTACAACTCTAAAAAAGGACAGGATCTCACGACGCCCCGCAGGGAAGACCCCGGTGGCCAGAGCGAGGCCAGAGGGACGGCAGCACCAGGTGCCGGGCTCTGGGCAGGCCCTTTCCGTTCATTCACTCGTTCTTCCTGCCTCTAAAAACGGACAACACCTGATTCTCTGATTCGGAGCGTGTGTCCGTGGCCTAGGACACCTCGCGGGCTCCTGGCCACGTCAGATCCGGGGACCCAGCTGCTGATTCGGGCGGCCATGCGGTGCCAGGAGCTGTCCGCGGTGCCGCCGCCTGCGGGGACCCGATGGTTTATGACTCTGGGCTCCCTGGGGGTCGGCCGGGTCGAAGAGGGACCCGAGAGCATCTGGTTAAAGCTCGGTCCAAGAGTCTCCCCGCTTGCAGCTGGAAGGTAATGAGTTCTGAGCCACAGCAGAGTCAGGCGCCCTGTGAGTCTGACACAAGCTGGTCTTTGACGAGACATCCGTGCGTGTTAATCACGAGGAAGGAAGCGGCGTGGCAGAGCGCCACGGTTCACCGAGCAAATTATTTACCAAGCGTGGCTGCTCCTGGGCCCTGAAGGCGAAGCAGAGGCAAACGGAAGGGGTGAGTCCCTGGCTTCAAGGAGGTTCCCCGCCAGCGGGGACATTCTGCCAGGGAGGAGCCAGGGACAAAAAGCCAGGGACGGAAAGAACAGAAAGAGTGTCAGGAATTGCTTCAGGAAGGGCAATCAGGAGGGTCTCCTGGAGGAGGTGATGTGTAAGCCGAAGGCTGAATGGCCAGGGAAAGCAGCCAGCAGGTGGAGGCCGGGGCTTGGGAACGCGGCCTCAGCGTCTTCCAGGGCCGGTCCTGGGGGCTCAGGGGTCCTGGGGACACGGGTCAGACACAGCGCTCGGGGAGGCTGGGCAACTAGCCCAAGTCTTCACAGGCAGCCCGGGCTTGGCTCCCACCTTTCCTGCTCTCTCCACTCCCCCCCCCCCAAATTCTGGTTAGATTTAGGAATGAGCCTCGGCCTCCCCTCCCAAAGCCCCTCCTGCCTGCTTCTCTCCAGCCAGCCGCCTACCCCTGGGGTGAGCCCAGCTCGGACCTGCCCCAGGGCCTCTGGGCCAGCCATTCCCCACCCAGGGCCCCTGTCTGCATCTCCCTCAGAGTCCCTCTGTCACCGGCTCTCAGCTCCAGCGTCTCCTCCTCGGGAAAGGCCTCCCTGACCACCCGCTGGGCAGCCCCGCGACCGACACTGCAGCCTCCATGCCACTGTCCCCGGAGCACATCTGCATCCCCAGGAGAGTGTGGGCCCCACTGAAGGGAGGGCTGGTCTGGGACATCACCTCCATCCACGTGTGCAAACCCCAGCACACACCCAGGAGCACCCGCACTCCCCTGGGACGGATCTGAAGGAATAAGGTTGGGGGAAGGAGAGGAAGAGGAAGGCCGGGGGAGGGAGGAAGGGAAGGAAGAAAAAGAGAGAGAGACTTGGCCCCTGTTCTCAAGGACGTTGGAGACTACAGCAGGACAGGTGTGCAAACATAAGGCCACCGCGAGGCACCGTGTGTGCAGAGGTGCTCAGCAGACGGGTGGTCGCCAGGGCTGGTTTTGAAGGATGAATAGGAGTTCTCCAGGGAGACAAACAGATGCCATTTCTAGAGAGAGGCGACCTCGTTTGGAAAAGCCAGGGTTTGTGACACACCCTGGGCTCAGGGGCGAGTGCATCTGATGGNGGAGAGGTCAGCTGCCCAGAGCAGCTGGGCCAGGCCTGACGCTGCAGGCGACTTGGGGGCAGCGTGAAGGATGACGAGCGGGGAGTCATTCACGGTCAGTCAAGGCAAGAAGTGATGCGGTTGGTAGTGAGGGGGACACAAAGGGGACCCCAGCGGTGTTTGGGGACAAGGAGCCAGGGCCTGGCGATCACACAGGCGGCTGAGGAGACAGGAAGTCGTGGAAAACGTGTGTCTCTGGCTTAGGGGCCAGCGGCCGTGTCTGAGCCGGGAGCCGGGGCAGCGGGCTTGGGCGGAGTCAGTTTGAGGGTCGGCGTGTCTTGGGGACGGGCGTCCAGGGGGTGCGTCCACTGAGGGGCGCCCCCCGGGTCCTGAAACTCTGGCCCAGGGGGCTCACCTCTGCAGGTGGACACGGCGCTCAGCGTCCTGGGGCGCTCACGAGGCCCCGTCTCCCTCCCCCTCTGACAGGTAGGGTGGCCCGGGGGCGGAGGGGGGACGTGTCTCACGCTCCAGGCCAGAGGCCGCAAGCAGCCGTGTTGCCAGGGTGCCCGCGGCCCCAGTCCTGTGAGAAGCACAACTGCCTGAAAACCAGGTTTCCTTCCCTTCTCCACTCTGTCCCCACATCCCGCGTCCCCTCTGACTGCCGCTCACCCCCAGCCCACACCTGCTTAAGTCCCTCTGCTCTCAAGACTGCACTCCAGCGCCGCCGCCTCCAGGAAGTTTTCCATGATGCTCCGGGGTTTGCATCTCGGGTCACACTCTGACCTTATGTCCTCCCCCAATCCCCGGAGCCCCGGGGCCGTGACGAGCCCGCCAGCAAGGTGTGGGGACCACCACAGCCCCAGGCCCCCGGCACGGTGACAAAGGGAAGAGCTGAGCAGCTGGCAGAGAGCAGGACCCATGAGCCCCNGTCGGGGACTCCGCAGGCCCCGGGTTAGGGCTGAGAGACCGTGTTATCTCGCCAGCACTCAGCTCTCTCTGGGGAGACCGCGGGGACCGGATCTTGACCTCCGGGGCCCCCCCCGAACCCTGAGAAGTGAATGCTTGCTGTTTACCAGCCTCAGGCCGTGCGGCCTCCCGCGGACACGGACCCACATCGTCAGTCACCTGCCCAACGCTCCT
>NW_027533258.1:11146041-11149503 GCF_008692635.1 Crocuta crocuta | reverse complement strand
AGGCGGGGGGTGGGAGGTGGGGGGTTGGAGGAGTGAGGAAGTGACCTCAGCCCGGGGCGCCGGCCCCACCTACCCCCCAGAAGATGCCCTCAGAGGGACACAGTGTCACTCCTGCCATCTCTCTGCCAAAAATGGGAATGTCCATCTTCTCACGAGGAAGGTCCGCACCAACGGAGGGCNGTGCGTGGGGGTCACTGGACCTGGTTCTGAGCCCGACCCCTGGGCACAGGGGACGCCGGCTGTCGGGAAGCTGGTGCAGTGCACCCACCTTCTGGCTGATACAAACTTGTTCCAAACTTGTGAAGTATTTTGAAGTTAAGGAGAGAGAACACGGAGGGATTCAAGACAGAGAAGCAGGGAGCCGCTCTCGCCCCAGTGACCTCAAGGCCCCAGGACGGACTCCCTTCTGTGGGAAGAAAAATGGAAAAAGAGAGGAAGGTGGATGGATGGATAGATGGATGGATGGATGATGGATGGATGGATGGATGATGGATGGATGGATGGATGATGGATAGATGGATGGATGATGGATGGTGGAAGGATGGATGGATGGATGATGGATGGATGGATGGATGATGAATGGATGGATGGATGGATGGATGATGGATAGTTGGATGGATGATGGATGGTGGATGGATGGATGGATGGATGGATGATGGACGGATGGATGATGGACGGATGGATGATGGACGGATGGATGATGGACGGATGGATGATGGACGGATGGATGATGGACGGATGGATGATGGACGGATGGATGATGGACGGATGGATGATGGACGGATGGATGATGGACGGATGGATGATGGACGGATGGATGATGGACGGATGGATGATGGACGGATGGATGATGGACGGATGGATGATGGACGGATGGATGATGGACGGATGGATGATGGACGGATGGATGATGGACGGATGGATGATGGACGGATGGATGATGGACGGATGGATGATGGACGGATGGATGATGGACGGATGGATGATGGACGGATGGATGATGGACGGATGGATGATGGACGGATGGATGATGGACGGATGGATGATGGACGGATGGATGATGGACGGATGGATGATGGACGGATGGATGATGGACGGATGGATGATGGACGGATGGATGATGGACGGATGGATGATGGACGGATGGATGATGGACGGATGGATGATGGACGGATGGATGATGGACGGATGGATGATGGACGGATGGATGATGGACGGATGGATGATGGACGGATGGATGATGGACGGATGGATGATGGACGGATGGATGATGGACGGATGGATGATGGACGGATGGATGATGGACGGATGGATGATGGACGGATGGATGATGGACGGATGGATGATGGACGGATGGATGATGGACGGATGGATGATGGACGGATGGATGATGGACGGATGGATGATGGACGGATGGATGATGGACGGATGGATGATGGACGGATGGATGATGGACGGATGGATGATGGACGGATGGATGATGGACGGATGGATGATGGACGGATGGATGATGGACGGATGGATGATGGACGGATGGATGATGGACGGATGGATGATGGACGGATGGATGATGGACGGATGGATGATGGACGGATGGATGATGGACGGATGGATGATGGACGGATGGATGATGGACGGATGGATGATGGACGGATGGATGATGGACGGATGGATGATGGACGGATGGATGATGGACGGATGGATGATGGACGGATGGATGATGGACGGATGGATGATGGACGGATGGATGATGGACGGATGGATGATGGACGGATGGATGATGGACGGATGGATGATGGACGGATGGATGATGGACGGATGGATGATGGACGGATGGATGATGGACGGATGGATGATGGACGGATGGATGATGGACGGATGGATGATGGACGGATGGATGATGGACGGATGGATGATGGACGGATGGATGATGGACGGATGGATGATGGACGGATGGATGATGGACGGATGGATGATGGACGGATGGATGATGGACGGATGGATGATGGACGGATGGATGATGGACGGATGGATGATGGACGGATGGATGATGGACGGATGGATGATGGACGGATGGATGATGGACGGATGGATGATGGACGGATGGATGATGGACGGATGGATGATGGACGGATGGATGATGGACGGATGGATGATGGACGGATGGATGATGGACGGATGGATGATGGACGGATGGATGATGGACGGATGGATGATGGACGGATGGATGATGGACGGATGGATGATGGACGGATGGATGATGGACGGATGGATGATGGACGGATGGATGATGGACGGATGGATGATGGACGGATGGATGATGGACGGATGGATGATGGACGGATGGATGATGGACGGATGGATGATGGACGGATGGATGATGGACGGATGGATGATGGACGGATGGATGATGGACGGATGGATGATGGACGGATGGATGATGGACGGATGGATGATGGACGGATGGATGATGGACGGATGGATGATGGACGGATGGATGATGGACGGATGGATGGATGGATGGATGATGGATGATGGATGGATGGATGATGGATGGATGGATGGACAGAAGATGGATGGATGGTTTAGGATAAACAGGTAGATGGAGGTGGGGTTTGGGGGGGCTGACTGGGTGGGTGTCTCTGTGAAATCCCAATTTGGTGACGCTGATCGAGAAACCAGCCCAGGAGACCCCAGCAAAGCCCTTTCCATCCTCTGGCAGCCTTTTCCTCCGCTCGCGGAACAAACGGGGCTTTCCCTCCCCATTGCCGAGCTCCCGCGCAGCCGTGTCTAAGTGTCCAGGGCAGCCGCGTGGTGCTGCAATCAGTCCTCGTTAGCAGCCACCGTGACCGGCCTGTAATCCCCAGGCTGTTGGAGGACAGTTGCACGGGAACGGCTCGGCGCCCCTGCAGCTGGGACGGCAGGCGGCCCCTCCTCCCTCTCCCTGCGGCTCCGAGTGCCAACAAGCCCCTGACTGTTAGCAGGGCGGTTCTCACCGCTGAAGCCTCAATTAGGCCGATCAGGGGAAGACAAAGCCTCCCTTGATGGGCATAATGATGACACAGGCAGAGTCGCTCTGGCCTGAGGCGGAGCATGAAATCGCGGCCCAGGGCTCCTCAGGGGGCATCAGCCATGCCCGGTTCGGTGGGGCCTTTGCCCTGGACACCGGTCCCTGCCCCCAGGGCCTCAGCGCCCACAGGGGAGAAACACCGCGCATTCCCATGTAAGTNCTCTGACGAGGCCCAGGCGGCGGGCAGTGCGCGCTGGGGAGTCCGCGCCCCTCAGCACAGCGACTGCGCTCCTCCTTGGCCTCTCTTCTGCCTCGTGCTCTAGCCATCCGATCCTGCAACGTGGGCCAAGACACCAGCATTGCTGTGCTTCGAGATGTCTGCACATGCTGTTCCATCTGCCTGGTGTGCCCTTCCCGTCGCTGCCCCAACCCCCTCGGGGGTCGCCCTGACC
>NW_027533258.1:11136428-11146011 GCF_008692635.1 Crocuta crocuta | reverse complement strand
TGGCTGCAACGGGGACCAGGCCCCAGAAGTACGTGCGGCCTGGCCCCTCACAGGACAAGTCTGTCCACCCCGGCTCAGGGTGACAGGCGCCCAGGCCCTCACCGTGCGTGTGGGACGCGGCCCGGAGCAGAGGTGAGAAAGGGCTTCCCCAAGGTCACGGCAGACAGACCGGAGGCCAGTCCCGGGGCTCCCGTCCTCTGCAGCATACGACATCCGGGGTCCTTCCCTCTGGGGGACCCTCCCTGACCCACGGAGGAGACTCCTGGGAAATCCAGACACACCCCACGGAAGTCCAGAAGGCGGCCAGGCCTTGCCCCTCGAGGCCTAGGGAGGCCTGCGCACAGAGGCTCCGGGCATGGAAGTCTGCTGGGGCGGACCAGACAATGGACCTCGGGGAGAAGGGACCGTTACCCTCCGGGCCTCGACTTCCCCGGCCGCGCACGGAGAAGGATGCTAGGGACGGGGCTGGCGAGGTACCCAAGGGCCGGCGCTGCGTGGGTCCTGGAGAGCCCCGGCTGGGGCGCCCAGTGGAAGGAAGGGCTCGCGTCAGCTCGCCGCACCACCTGCCCCGGGCACCGTGACCCGGCTGCCACGTGTCTGCCCGCTCAAAGCCAGCGCCCTCCCTGGATCTGAGGCTCCACCCCCCTCCCAGGCCCTGGGTGAGACCCCGCGAGTGCAAACTCCCTGGGGTCAGGCGCCCGGCCTTCGCCGGGCTGACAGAACCCAGCTAGGCGTGCTTCCCGAGAGCTCTCCTCCGACAGATGCCCCGCCGTGTGCAAAGAGAAAGGTTCGCTCCGCTCACCTCTGCACACTCCAGAGCGCGAGCCCCGCACTCACCGAGGGGCCGTTTCACCTCCCAGCCCCCGGGGTGCTCGTTAGAAAGTCGGGGGTGCAGCCAGCCGGGCTGGACCTTAGGCGGGGCGAGTGAGCTCACGGATGCGGTGACGGGCCGTCAGCAGGCAATGCGTTCGCGGCCCACACCTGTGCCCCGTGGAAGGAATCCGCGCCGGCCCTTGTCATGAAAACCGTGCACAGAGTTAACCTTTACGTCCAGGGCTACGATCCACCGTGAGGGCAGGCTCGTGCGTGGTGTGAGGCAGCGATCGGGTTCCTTCCCTCCATACACATCCACCCGTTCCAGAATCGTGAGTGGGAGGGCCTTTCCCTTCCGCACAGGATGGCCTGGGGCCCCTGCTGAAATTCACCTGACCCTGTACGCGCGGACACCTACCCCAGACTCTGTTCTAGTCCTTTGATCGGAGGTCTGTTTTAACATCGCTGTCACACTGTAGGATGTTTTCCATCTGTCTCTTCTGTTCTCTGCTCCTCGGTGGGTCCTTTGCCGTCTTTTTAAAAAAATGTTTATTTATTTATTTTTGATAGAGAAAGAGAAAGACAGAGCACAAGCAGGGGAGAGGCAGAGAGAGAGGGAGACACAGAAACCGAAACAGGCTCCAGGCTCCGAGCTGTCAGCACAGAGCCCGACGCGGGGCTTGAACCCACGAACCGTGAGGTCATGACCTGAGCCGAAGCCGGACGCCCAACGGACTGAGCCCCCGCCAGGCGCCCCGTCTGCCATTTTGGTTTAAACGTGGGATTCCGTTCCCCTCCGGTCACTTCCCAGAGTTCCTCTATGCAGTGTGAGTTTACGTTTTCCCTTGCCAAAGTCAGTTTTGGGGAATTGTCAGCTATTTATTTCTTCCAATATCACTTCTGTCTTCTTTCCAGCAGAGTCTCCTGCTTGCGTGTGTCTAAGGCTCCGTCCTCATCCCTCGGATGCTTCCCATGACTGGTCTTCAAATTCACGTATTTATTCTTCCGCCACCTCTAATCTGCTACTAAAGCCCATCCAGTGACTTCTTCATTTCAACCATTATAATTTTCAGTTCTAGAATTTCCATTTGGTTCATTCTAGCTCCTGTCTCTCTGCAGACATTCTCTCTGTTGACTCACAACGACTTTGGTCTTTTGAACATATTTGTATAACTGCTTTAGAGACTGTGCTTTTAACATCCCAGAGCTTGGGGGCGCCCGGGTGGCTCAGTTGTTAAAGCATCTGACTTCAGCTCAGGTCGTGACCTCACGGTTCGTGGGTTTGAGCCCCATGTCGGGCTCTGTGCTGCCCCTCTCTCCCTGCCCCTCCCCTGCTCACGCTCTCTGTCTCTCTCTCAAAAATAAACAAACATTTAAAAAAATTTTAAATCCGGGGCGCCTGGGTGACTCAGTCAGTTAAGCGTCCGGCTTCAGCTCAGGTCATGATCTCACGGTTCGTGGGTTTGAGCCCCATGTCGGGCTCTGTGCTGCCCCTCTCTCCCTGCCCCTCCCCTGCTCACGCTCTCTGTCTCTCTCTCAAAAATAAATAAAATATTTTAAAAAAATTAAATCCCATAGCCGGCCCGTCTTGCGTAAGTTCCTATTAACTGGATGTTTTTCTTGACGCCAGGTCACACCTCCTGTTCCGTGCGGGGGACTCTCTGGTCCACAGACAGCTTCCAGTCTCTGAGCTCCTGCCCACACACACCTGTGTCTCCACTTCACTTCCAGCCCATAGAAATCATTTTGGCTTTTAGGCTGACCGGTCCTATAAAAACAAGACAGAATTCTGTGTGCCACACGGCCTTTCTGAGTGTGCACGTGTGTTTAGAGAGAGCAGAGAGGGGCCCCTGCGTGAGCTCGCTCCAGCGTCACAGCCAGGAGGCAGAAGCCTTCTCTGACAGTCACAGCGCGTAACTGAGGCGTCACGGGCTTCTGCGGTAGTGAGTTGCTCTCCCGTAGGCGTCCACGTTCAAGGGGAGGGTCCAGGCCCATCCGCTGGGAATGGCATGGAGGGAATTGCTACACGTTTGGGGGGCGGGGGCTGGAGCAGAGAAACTCTAAGGACGTGTTCGAACATATAACGTATCGAACGCACAGGGGCCGAGCTCCGAGCTGGCCCCTGACGGATGCTTGTGAAGCGGGGAACCACGGGCTCTGACATGACTGCAGCCGACGCAGCCCGTCACAGCCGCCGTGGCGGTCCCTCCTCGGGGTGGTGTGCACCCACGAGCAGCAAAGGGCTCGGTCCCGGCGTCCAGGCCTGGAAATCGCTCCCACCATTTCAGAACAGAACAGAAAACGCTTCCCAGCTGAAAACCACATTTGCTGGTTGTGAAAATGATTCAGAGCAATTTTTCCCTCCGTGTCTGTATTGATTCCCAGCCTTGTTTCACGGCGCGATAACAGCCCGCGGGACGGAGAACACACCTGCACAAACGTACTGGAGTCTCGTCCCAGGGAGCTGCCTGCGCACTAGGTGGTGTGGGGTCCTCGGGGCCCCGGCTTCAAACAAAGGCGGCGGGCGACCCGAAAGACCCAGGTGGTCTCTCCCTGTGGCAGGTGCACGGCCGTTCGGGAAGCCCGAGTGGACACCCGTGAGGTCCGGGATCCCGGCGAGCGCAGTGGGGCTGGCTGGGCTGGGCTCCGCGGCCTCCTCGCCGCCACCACCTAACGGAGCTCATGTGGTCCCTCAGGAGCCAGGGGTCCTAACAGTCTCCTCGGGGGGGCCCGCACGCCACCCCCCTGCACAACTAGGTGACGGAGCGATGGCTCCGTGAACGGCCGTCGGACTAGCCTGCTCCCANCCCATCCCTCTCTGTCTCCTGAGGTCCCCACCCTCATCTGTCAGCCCCGACAGCAGCTGCCAGTCGTTGGAAAGAGAGTGAGCGGGGCCCCTTCATGCTCATGCACGCGGACGCCCGCTGGCCTCCCTCCCCCACAGAGAGGAACCGGGCGTCAAGGCCGCGGGCTCTTCCCCCGAAGGAAAGGGGCGTGAGCTTCAGCAAGGCTGAGGCCGCCACCGGGGAGGCAGGGAGGCCGTGTGAGGGAGGAGACTGCAGTGAGAAGCCCCCGGCGCCTGCAGACACGGAGCCACGCTGCGAAGGACGCGGTCATACATCCAGCAGCCCGCGTCCCCTCCCCCGGCCGCAGGGCAGGCAGGAGGGAAGCCAGAAGGAGGGGAGACCACAGCCCCCTCTCCGTCCCACAGAGATGAGGATGGCAGACCCAGGGCTTGCCCCCGCCTGGCCCCCGGCCCCACTAACACCTCGTGCACCCGAGGGCGCCAGACGCCCTGCTGCTCCAACCAAACACTCCCCCTTTCGCACCCTCCCGGCTGCAAGCTGCCTGGTCTTCAGCCCCCGTGTCTCTCACAGGGAATCCCCTCCAGGAAGGGGCTTGCTGGCCGCCCAGGCTGAGCAGGGGCGAGAACCAGAGGGTCACCTGCGTCTACACCGGGCGTCCTGCCTCAGAGCGCTCGGCCAGAAGGAGAGGCGTCTCCTCGACGGCGGGTTTGCTGCTCTGCCGGGAGCGCTGTCAGGTCTAGCGTGATCCAGGGGCGGCGAGGGTGGGCGTGAAAACAACCCAAAAACACCAGGGACACACGATGCTTCCGGTGGTGAGTGTTCGTAAGGTGCGGAGTCGGGTCGACCATACTGCCATTAAAAGTGAAATTTTGTTTTATTTTTTAACGTTCATTTATTTTTAGACAGAGCACGAGCAGGGGAGGGGCAGACAGAGAGGGAGACACAGAATCCGAAGCAGCTCCAGGCTCTGAGCTGTCAGCACAGAGCCCGACGCGGGGCTCGAACCCACGAACCGTGAGATCATGACCTGACCGAAGTCGGTCGCTTACCCGACTGAGCCCCCAGGCGCCCCCGAGATGAAATTTTAAAACCACGAGGAACACACATCAGGATGCAGAAAACATCTGGGTCTGTTTTCCTTCCCATAAAACAGGATGTTAGAACCTCCCCACGCGCCTGTCCTCAGCGTCGGGAACGGCACTGGCCCGATGGGCCAGACGGAGCCACAGGGGCCTGGAAAAGACCCAGACGCAGGTTGGGCTCTGGCAGGACCCGGGGCCCAGAGGCCGGGGCCACGTGCTGTCCGTCGCCGTGCGTTCGTTCAGCTCAGAGACGGACCGGAGACCAGGAGCCAGGAGAGCTCCGGCCTAGACCCGACCTCGGCCCCTCCGGGACTGAGCCCAGAGCCTGCTCCCAGCCCCGACCCTGGACCCGGGGGCCCTGATCCCGCCTGTGGATGGAACTCTGCGCCTTCCTCTCAGCCTCCCGAAACCCGCTCTGCCCCCAGGGGCCTGGAAGACCGTGCGGGCAGTTCCGCGAACCCCATTTCCCCGGGGTGGGGGGGGGGGTGTGTGTGCAGATACAGACATTTTAAAACCTGGGACATCATGGTCCCACCTCCCACGTGCAAAGGGAAGTCCGCACCAGCAGCAGACCCCTCTCCCCTCTTCCCTCCCGTCCCCTTTCCCGGAATACAGGCTTCATAACTGTCTGTGTCCCCAGTGCAGGGGGAGGGAGGAGTCGCGTCTGTGGGAGGGTCCCCAGGCTCCCTTCACGGGGTCCGTTCGTCATTCATCAACCCCCTGGAGGTCGGGTCCTCCCTACGGGCACCACCACCCTCGCTCCAGGCGACCCACTGGGAATAAGGACACTCGGCCTCTTCCGCCTCCGTGTGCCCGTCCCGAGTCCTGGCTCGCTGGCATGCACGGCGAGAACATGTCACCCATGCACGAGGTCACCCGCGAGCTCAACTTTGTAAACTACGCTTAAGAAAATATTGGGCTGGAGTCAAGCTGTTTTCAGCCGCAAGTCATAGAAAGCCTGCTCGAGTTGCCTTAAACCATAAAGAGAATTTAGCAACGTGGGTGAAAATACCCCAGTGAGAGCAGAAGCTTCAGGTGCAGTGTGCTCAGGGCGCCGTTTCCCTGCCCCGCACGCCGGCCTGTGGTCTGGCCTTTCTCTTAGGAAACTTGTACGCCTGATGCTTGCGCACCATGTAAGCCTGAAGAGAAAGCTTTTCTTTCTCCAAACGCCAAGGAGATCAAAAGTTACTTTGGGGGGAGGGGTGGCCTGATCAGAGCCTCCCAGGACTAAACTCATAGTTGAAGCAATCATTATGGCCGAGAACATCACTTGCTGTGTTACTGCCCGTTACTGCCCGTTCTTAACCGTTCCCTCGGGGTGGATGTGGGCGCGGGGGCCCCTCAAAGCAGGTGCGGGTCAGCACCATCCGTCCCCACTATGCAAGGTCAGTCCGTTAGCTGTGACTTAGGGCTGCATATTGAACTCGGTTAAAACACCTTACGGGCGCCTGGGGGGCTCAGTCGGTTAAGCGTCCGACTGCGGCTCAGGTCATGATCTCACGGTTCGTGGGTTCGAGCCCCACGTCGGGCTCTGTGCTGACAGCTCGGAGCCTGGAGCTGCTTCAGATTCTGTGTCTCCCTCTCTCTCTCTGACCCTCCCCTGCTCACACTGTCACTCGCTCTCTCTCAAAAATAAAATTAAAAAAAGAATAAATATTTAAAAATATTGGTCCTGTGACGCTTTCCCCTTGGATAAATTAACATATTATGAAGTAAATTTCATAGAAAGGTCTTTGAATTGGAGGGAAAATCCCATTGGAAGGTGACATTCTTTGCATAGAAGGTGCAAGTTTCTGCCATTATTTTATTTAAGATGATTTTTTTCTGCCCCTGGTTGTCCTGAGTGGAGATTGGTCTAAAGTTTTCTATTTTCGTGCTAATTTTGTCAAATTTTGGTATCCATGTTACGTTAGTTTTATAAAAAGAATTTGGAAGCCATCCTTCCTTCCCCAGGCTCTGGAAGCGTTTAAATAGTATCAGGTTCATCTGTTGCTAGAACGTTTGAAGGAGTTTACCTTTGAGACCATCTGGATTTGGCGCTTTCACAGAGAGTTTGCTTTTTCTTTTACTTTTTTTTCTTTATAGCTTTTCTCAATTCCTTCCATTGTCTTTAGTCTGTTCAGGTTTCCCAGCTCTTACGGAATCGATTTTGATCACGTACGGCGCCTGGAACACATCTTAGTTCACAGATCTTTTCAAATGCACATCCGCCGAATGTTCTTTGCAAAATCTTTTTTATTATTACTATTTCCTTTGGATCTGTGGTGTTTTCTCTTTGTTTGCCCAGCTGTGCATTTGAGGTTTCTCGCGACGGCCCATCAGTCTCACTGTGTATCCTGCACGCCAGCCGCCTCCAGACCGTGCCCAGCTCCAGCCTAGTCGGTCTCTCGGCACTTTTCGGACGGGATGCTCCTGAGTCGCAAGGTTGGGCCAAGGAGAGGAGATGCTTTACTGACCCGACGCCCACACGAGGTGGGAGACGCCCACACGAGGCGGCCAGGAGCCGGTGGCGTAGACGGTCACAGGCCGCATCTGGGGGGCACACAGGGTGCAGAATGCGTGCTGAAGGCGCATTTCCTGGGGCAGAGCTGAGCTGGGAGCAGCGTGACCCCTGCAATCTTCCACCCCAGCTGTGGGCGCGCAGGGGGGAGTCGGCGGCTCTGTGACCTGGGCACGGAGACCCGGTGCCTGACCCTCCCTGAGGGCAGACGGCCGCACCCTGAGAGTCGGGGCACTCCCGCCCCATAAGGCCTGGGAGGCAGGGAGGCCGGACGGAAGGGAGGCCCTGCCCCAGAACCGAGACTTGTAGCTCAGGAAACGCACGCAGACCAGGCGGGAGGCTTTGGTGAGAGGAAGGAAAACAAAGGCGGGGGGGGGGGGGCTCGGACGGCCAAGCGTCCGACTCTTGCTTTTGGCTCATCAGGTCGTGATCTCCTGGTTTGCGGGTTCGAGCCCCACATCAGGCTCTGCGCTGACAGCTCAGAGCCTGCCTGGGATTGGATTCTCCCTCCCTCTCTACCCCTCCCTGACTTTGCACGCGCTCGCTCTCTCTCTCTCTGTCTCAAAATAAATAAACAAACTTAAAAAAAAAAAAGTGGGGAAGGAGAAGAACTCAGCAGCCGGGCTCCAGTCCCCAGGAGGCTGCCTGGCTGCCTCCGTGGTGGTGTCCCTGGCGCCCCCCTGGTGGGGGGCTGGCTGGCTCCACACCCCCGGAGCCCCGGCTACTCTCGGATTCCCTTCTGTTGCCCCATCACCTGTTTTCCCTCAAACTGTTTTTAGATATGTATTTACTTCATCCCTTCTTTCATCGAAAGCCGCGATGTCTTTTATGCCTCACCCTCCCCGCCCGTGAGCACGGGCTGGACTCAGGGGTGGGTTCTAATGATGGAAGAGAACAGAAGTGAGGGTCCCGGGAGGTAAGACCGTGAGTTAGAACCCCGTTCTCTCTCCTGGATCAGTCGGTCTGGCGGGAGGTGGGCGCCCTGTCCTGAGAACACTCGAGCAGCCGCATCGAGGGCCACACGCAGGGACCCAACGCCTCCCGCCTACAGCGTCCTGAGTGAGCCGTCTCGGGGCCCATCTTCCCGCCTCTAGACCTGAACCCGCTGGCCCAGCCTCTCCTAAGTACCGGACCCCCTAACTATGAGGCATAAATAGTTGTGGCCCTGAGCTGCTGGCTTTGGGGCTGATTTGTCCCTCAGCAGCCGAGAGCTAATACAGAGGCTTCCTTCGCATGTTTGGTTGTTTTGTTGAACTGGCGTTCGCGGTATGAGGACATTTAAAGTCGTGAGGTCTTCGCGCTAATGGGCGTCACTTTAGCTGCTCGGGCAGAGAGGTGGCCAAAACCATGTCCCGAACGATAGAAGGAGGAGGTGGTGTTCTCTCTGGGGGCTCTCGGTATGTTTAGAATAGAACAGTGGTTTCCTCCCCGAGAGGGGGGTGCTGCTGCCCAGTGAGGTGCAGAGGGGGCTGGAGAAGGTTCCAGAGGGCACACGAGGCTCCTTGCCTGTGCCCCCACCCCAGCTCCGCACTGGTCACGCTCAGCTGCGGTAGCAAGACAGTGGTGTAGACGCTAGTCGATGAGAAACACGGATTCTTCCAGCAGGACCTCACATACACACGCAGGTGGGGACGGAAGGAGAGCAGGCAGTGAGTCGAATCTGGGCCTTGGGTCCTCGTCTGTCTACCCCCCCCCAAAGATGAGGAAATTACCCCCCACTGCTCCCCGGCCTTTGCTTTGCCTTTATCACTCAGGAGTGGCAACGGTCGCCTTATTGTTTTAGTTATTTTGGTGTTTCGCTTTATACCAACAAAAAATATGAGCGACCGCGAAAGGCGCCGTCAAGAGATGAGAAGACAAGCCAGGCCCGGGAGAAGACGCTTCCGAAACAGACACGTCGGAGTCGGGACTCTCATCCCACATCCACAGGCCTCTCAGGCCCAGCAGTAAGGAAACCAACAGCCACGTTCCAAAGCGAGACCTGAACGGACACATGACCTGAGAGGCGGCGGCGGCTGAGCACGAGGGAGTGGGCCCCGCGCTGTCGGCGGCGAGGCGCACGGGACACAGCAGACCCTGGCGATGACAAGGGGCGACGGGAACTCGCTGCTGCTGGGAACGCGGGGGCCCGGCCGCGCCGGGGGGAGGAGGGGGGTCTTACGCCACGAAACCCCCTCCTGCAGCAGGTGCGCGGACGGAATATTCTCCGGCGCTGGAAAGAAAGGAGCCTCCGCCGTGAAAACACACGGGAGGAGCGGACGCAGATCACGCGGAGAGAGAAGCTGGTCTGGAAAGGCCCCGCGCAGCACGGTGCCACCCAGATGCCACTGGGGAGAAAGCACAGCTATGGGGACCCTAAGAGACCAGGGGTGGCCGGGGGT
>NW_027533258.1:11133191-11136372 GCF_008692635.1 Crocuta crocuta | reverse complement strand
TCTGAACAAACCTCTCCCTTCTGCTGTGAACCTAAAACTGCCCTAAAAAGTAAAGAAGCCCCAGGGGCGCCTGGGGGCTCAGTCAGTTGAGCGTCCAGCTTTGGCTGCGGTCACGACCTCACGGTTCAGGAGTTCGAGCCCCGCGTCGGGCTCGGTGCTGATGCTGAGGGGCCTGCCTGGGATTTTCTCTCCCGATCTCTCTCTCCCTCCCCGCTTGCACCCTCCCTCCCTCTCAAGATAATAAAATGAACTTTAAAAAGTTAAACCTTTAAAAATACATAAACTAGAAAACGTTGGAAATACATACATATCATGAAACTTTGCTCCTCGGGGCCCACCCTCCGCCCGGGGGCTTCCCGGGCCGGGCTCTGCCGCCTCCGCAGCCGCCTGCTCTCGGAAGGTGCCGGAAAGCATTTAACGGCCGATCTCTGCGGGGAGGACCTTTTGTGTAATGTTTGCAGATTCTGTGCTTATAAATACCCCCAGTGAGGCCGATTTCAAGCTCCCGACATGACGTCAGTCGGCCGGCAAAGGTTCTGAAAATGTCGTAACTGGCCCCCGCGAGCCTATGTGGGCCACTCCCGCAGGCTCGCGGCCGCGGGGGCTGCTGTGAGCCCGGCCCCGGCCTCTCCCCGACTTGGCTCTTCTGCCGGGACGCCCGAACCTTCTCTTCGGAATCCAGCGGCTTGTCCAGGGCAGTTTGCTCACATCCGCCTTATGTGACCCCCGTGTCGGTGCCCGTGCCCGACGGGGCGCGGGCGGGAAGCCTGCAGCAGCTCTGGGCTTTGCGCCCCTGGGTTGGCCCCGCCCCCTTGCTGTCCCGGCCTCTCAGCTTCCACGCGGCCCTGGTGGACTTGTCTGCTCCGGGGCAGCTGTCGTGAGCAGTTTTTACCTGGTTCGCTCGTGTCGTGGCACCAATCCCGACGCCACTACTGCGGCCCCACCCAAGCGGAAGAGAGAGCCGGACCAAGACGGTGTGCAAAGCCCGCGCGGTGCACAGAGCCGGGGCCTCCCCAGGACACTCCGTGGGACTTGCCTGGTTTCCACCCCCTCAAAAGCTCCGGTTTCATTTGCCTGTTTCGTCCCCTCTTGGCCAAAGCCGTCCGCGCCGCTGCAGAGGACGAGCCAGTGGGTCCGAGGGCCCCTTCTCCTTTCCGCCCAGCGGGGAGCAGCCAGGATGGGCAGGGGGCTCAGGCTTAAGCGGCCGCAGAGGGCCTTGCGGGACGGTTATGTGCGTGGAGTGTGGCGCTACCACGTGGCTGCACGTGAGCGTAGAGCCACACGCCCCCCACGCGTGCATGTGTGGCCGGCGAAGCCCCGGTGGGCTGCACGCGTTGCTCCGACACCCACCTCGCGGTGCTGACCCTGGACCAATGTCATGCAAGACGCCACCGCCCGGGGCGCAGGGGTGAAGGCTGCGGGGACCTGCGAGTACGCGTCTGGGCAACTTCCTGCAGATCTGTAATTGTTTCAAAACGAAACGTTTTTTTAAGTGCAAGGAAGTGACGTGAAGAAGGGAAAATCACTTTGACGGAAGCAGTGTGAGGTGCCGCGTGTGGTGATGGACGGACGGACCGCCCCAGCCCGGCCGGAGAGCCTCACGGCGCCGGTGCAGGAACGCGGGCTTCCCGGAGGCGGGGTCCCAGAGCCCGCGGCGAGCCCGTCGGACACGTCTGCGAGGCCGCTCTGGGGTCCCTGCGGGGGGGACTCCCCGATGCTGATCTCAGACCTCTGGCCTCCAGGATAAATGTGTGCTGTTTCGCATCAGCTACGGGGATCAAACACGCAGGCCGGGGGTGATCACGATGAGAGCTGGCATCAAGGGAGGGACGGCTCCCAATCTGCAGGTGTGCCCAGCGAGTCACCGTAAATGCTCCAAGGCCACGCAGCCGCAGGTAGTGGCTGGGCCGGGGCTCCGCCCCAGCTGCCGGGTCCTGATGCCCAAACTCACCCGGCATCTGACACCATCTCTGTCTGGACACCCCGGACCCAGCGTCTGGGCGAAGACCGTCCTCCGGCGCCCAGCTCCTGCGGGAGCATCCCTGCGGGGGCTCGTCCGGGCNGCCGCCGGCTGCTGGTGGGGCGCCCCCCGGCCCGCGCCCTCCCGCCAGGGGCCCCTGCTAACGCCTGGGTCTCAGCAAACCATGAACGTGCACATCCTCAGAGCCAGGGAGGCGCTTCCCTTGCATTTTGTCAGAGAGAAGTCCTGATGCTCCCAAAATGCCCATCACGCCACCAGTGACCGCGGCATAAAAACGGGAAGAGCCTCGATGTCCAACAGCACGAGTTTGGGTAAATTAACGGTGATGCATCGACAGAGAGACGCGTACGCATCCCTGCGGAATGAAGGCTGTACACACTCCGAACTCGGAAAGCGGCTCCGACATGACGTGGAAAACAGAAAGGGATGAAAGGCTTCAGATCGAGAAATCTGCCCGAGATAAAGGCAGAAATGAATGGGCCGAAATGCGAACTATAACGGGGTTAAAAAACGAGAACTTTGATGGTGTCCTCCTTCCCCACCAGCGCACGGACTGTCTGCAGTGACATTATGGAAACTTCATGATCAATTTTTACGCACGGGCACAGGGACGTTTTAGCTTGTGACTCATGTGTAAGAACCGAGCCAGGATGATGAAGACTTTCATCACGACGTCCCGTAAATGATTCAGGACCCGAAGTTCCTACTCGGGACCAGGACGGAGAGACAGGATCCTTGTCACCATCCCTCAGCCCCTGAACGCGGGTCGGGGGGGGGGGGGGGGGGCGTCTCTCTGTTCTGCCTGAGGAAAGACTCTCTAAGTGTAAAACAGCCCTGTAACAGATGGGGCTGCCCGTAAGGTGGGGAGCACGCCGTCCCTGGAGGTATTCAAGCCAGAGTCAGAGCTGCAGTCGTCTGGCGCCAAGGAGGAGGTTGAGAGACGGAAGAAAATCAAGACGTGGCAGAAATGGAAGGAGCGAGCGACAACGGTGAGTGAGAAGCCTCAGGGGCCCCAGAGGCCTCCCCGCAGACGCGAGAGCCTGGGCCACACCCCCGTGGCTGCCACGGAACAAAACCACATGTGGAGAAAAATCCCACAAGTTGTCACAAATACCGTCGGACACGTGAGCCCGAGGACCCTCAAGGCCAGCGTGCCCCTGTCACCAGCGAGCAGAGGGTGGGGGGGGGGGGGGGGCTGGG
>NW_027533258.1:11123325-11133100 GCF_008692635.1 Crocuta crocuta | reverse complement strand
GGGGGGGGGGGGGGGTTGTGTGGGGGGGGCCCCCGCCAGGCCTGCGTGGAGCCGTTAGGTCCAGGAGACCACCCCCCAGCCCCCACCCAGGCCCCACGGCCCCGGCTCGAGGAAGAACAGAGAAATCCAGAGTCAGGACAGAGAGGTGACTGCCACTCCCGTGTGACCGCCCCACCTTGCTGCAGTGCACACACAGGCACACACACACACACACACACACAGGCACACACACACGCACAGGCATGCACACACACGCACAGGCACACACAGGCACACACACACGCACAGGCACACACAGGCACACACAACACGCACAGGCACACGCACACACAGGCACACACACAGAGACACACACGCACACGGACACACAGGCACACACAAACACAGGCGCAGGCGCGCACACACGCACAGGCACACGCACAGGCACACACACGCACACGCACAGGCAGGCACACACACGCACAGGCACACACATGCACAGGCGCGCACACACACGCACACACACACGCGCGCGCGCACACCTGCTTGCTTTCCTGGGAAGAAATTAATGGCCCCCGGGCCGTTCACTGTGCTTTGGCTCTGATGCCAAAAAGCTCTCACGATCGCTCTGGTTCTGTATAAAGCCGGTAGCGGGTGGAAGGCGACACCTGCTTGGGATAACGAAACGTCTGTGGGAGGCCGGGCACCCCACGGGCCCCGGGTGAGAGGGGGCGCCCCCCACCCCACGTCTCATTCCAAGGAAAGGCCCTCCTGTGCTGGGTCGAGGGAGCCGGCGCGTTTCCTGAGGAAGCGCAGGGAAGAGCCGATCAATAAAATCCATCAGACTCACTGCCTTCTCGAAGCACTTTCCGTGCTCATTTATCCTGCACCCGGGAGTGATTATGTCCGGGCCTTTCTCCCAAGGACTCCGGGAAGATCAAACAACTTTCCACCCCAATTCTCTTTCACGAAACACTTTGGTCGCTTTCAGATGCGTGTTTGCCGTTTATTTCGGCTTCCCGGGCAGCCCGGCGGCCGTTCGGGATGAGGTNGCTCGTTGCTGGTGGGTCCCCGGTTTCCGGCCGCGAGGAGCCCCGAGAAAACCATCCGACACCCACGACCAAGGACTGATTTCAGTTCAAATGGTGAAGAGGACGCCTAGAAAGTCCTCTGCTCTTTTAAAAAAAATGATCTAGATAATTGTAGATTCACACGCAGCTGTAGGTACCAACACGGGGAGCCCGGGATGCGTGACTCAGTTTCCCCAGTGACGACACCGGATGAAACTAACATCACGATGAGAACGTTGACACAAGCGGGCGGTGTGGCCCTTGCCGGGGGGACGGTCTGAGGCCACGGGCCGGGCGCCCGCCCGGAGACTCGCTCTATCTCAACACGAGCCACTACCATCAGCCAGTTGGGTTTCTGTCGATTCTATACAAATATCCGCGTGTGCAAGGACGGGCTCCCGGAACCCGGCGGCTCAGACACGCCCAGGGGTCGCCGGTCGGCAGGTGGGAGAACCGGCCTCTGGACCCGTTCCGCGGGGGGCCTTGCCCTCTGGATCCACTTGTAGTTTCTGTGTGTTTACGATTATTTATTTATTTTTGAGAGAGGGAGGGAGAGAGAGAGAGAGAGAGAGAGAGAGAGAGAGAGAGAGAATCCCAAGCAGGCCCCACGCTGCCAACACCAGAGCCCGACGCAGGGGGCTCGATTCCACGAACTGTGAGATCATGACCTGAGCTGAAAGCAAGAGTCAGACACTCAACTGACGGAGCCCCCCAGACACCCCTCTATTCTTTTTCATTTGTGAGGCTTTATTGACATACAACTGACAGAGGGAAAAACTGCCCCTGTTGTCTGTACTGGTCTGGGTGCGTTTGGACGTGAAAATACGCCCGTGACCCCGTCAGTAGAATCAGGGTTCTGTCGCTGCTCTTGCGCGACGTCCGGCTGGTGAGGACTCTGTGTTTACGGGATGAATTCCGAGTGGGCAGCATGTGGGTGCGCTGGGGGCCAGTGAAGAAACAGGATCCTTACTACAGGGAACGTAAGATGCGGAATCGGTCTCACAGGCGTTAGAAAAGCTGGAAACGCCACAGGGGAAGGGGAGGCGCCCGGAGAGCAACAGCTAGGGGGGCAGCTGCCACCCCGGGGGGTCCCGGGGTCCTGAGACCACAGAGGGGAGCTGGACGTTGCCAGAGGCACTCCCGAGATGGGCAGTGAAGCCGGGGTGCGGGAAGCCCGCCTCTCCCCTCCCCCCACCTCCCAGCAGTCGCCGGCCAGAAGTGACCCACGGCCAAATCTAAATGGACCCAGGAGGCAAGGGCGTCTGAGATGTGCTGTGTGCAGGGGCCAGTGACAGAGAAGACAGCAGAGGAAGGACGGAATAAATCTGAAAGCAAACAGGTGTCCCTAATCACCTCCCTAACCAGCCCCCTAACCAGCTCCCTAATCAGATCCCTAATCAGATCCCTAACAGACCCCTCACCAGATCTCTAACCAGATCCCTAACTAGACATCTAACCAGATCCCCAACTAGCCCCCTAACCAGCCCCCTAACCAGCTCCCTAACCAGCTCCCTAATCAGACCCCTAACAGAGCCCTAACCAGGCATCTAACCAGGTCCCCAATGACCCCTCACCAGATCCCTAACCTGATCCCTCACCAGATCCCTCACCAGATCCCTCACCAGATCCCTCACCAGATCCCTAACCAGATCCCTAACCTGATCCCTCACCAGATCCCTAACCTGATCCCTCACCAGATCCCTAACCAGATCCCTCACCAGATCCCTCACCAGATCCCTCACCAGATCCCTAACCAGAAAGACTCACAATGGGTTCTACCATTGGTATTAAAATTTGCAGTTTGAATTATGCCAATTCAAAATGTGAGGATTTGCTTGGATTCAGTTGATCCACATGAAATTGCCAAGTGCTTTTAGGTCAAACGCTGTCCAATACGGGTCCAGCTGTGAACCCCAGTCTCTCTGGAGGCTGCACAGGACCGGCCCCAAGGCCACTCGGGAGCAGCACTCTCTGCTCTGACCCCTCCTGTATTTTAACCTTGTGCCCATTTCAAAGGGAAAAATACAAATGTTTGTCAGTGATGCCTACAGCGTGGCGGCATTTACGTAAGGGTTTCGCTTCTGCGGTTAGCATTCCCGCATCGGTGGTGGGGAGGGCAGAGCCAGACCCCGAGGAGGCGGTGACGGGAGCGAGTGGCGGGAAGGCAAGAGCTGACGGGCGCACACTTCGCCAGCGTAGGGCACGCGGACATTCAGTGGGGATCAGAGTCTCTGGAAGGCGTCCCCGCCACCCCAGCGATCGGCTGTGTGGTCTGGGACATGTTACTCAGCCTCTCTTAGCTTCAGGGGTTCTCTGGACCCAAAGTGGGGGCCATTGTCGCTCTTTGCTGTAAAGGTCGCCGTGAAGGGACTGAAGGAATTCCTTAAATGTAATGAGACCTGAACAGCCCAGAGAAGGGAGCAACTGCTTATTCAGACAACAGCACGGTCTGGAGAGGCTCCTGACGCCTTTTAGCTTTAATTCCTTGTATAGAGGCCCCGCCTCCAGGCACAGCCACACTGGGGGCTCAGGCGGGGGCTGGGCCGGGCCGGGGGGCACCACACTCCGTCCGTAGCACTAGTTTGGGCTGGATGGACAGAAGGCCAAATCCAGAAGGCCACCTGCCCCTCCCCCGTTCCTTCCCACGATCATTCTGGAAAACAAGACATGCTTCGTACCGCAGAGAGACGCGCAATATTGAAATTGCTCCCCTAATCTTTATGCGATTGCCTTCTCGCTGATAGAAATATTGCCTCTTGCTGAGTATTTATTGTCTGATTCTCT
Organism: Crocuta crocuta; assembly: GCF_008692635.1. Classification (NCBI taxonomy): domain Eukaryota; kingdom Metazoa; phylum Chordata; class Mammalia; order Carnivora; family Hyaenidae; genus Crocuta; species Crocuta crocuta. Next base: position 11,129,267 of record NW_027533258.1, on the reverse strand, counting down.
CCAAAGTATTGACTTTATGTAACAGTTTGATATACATCAAATCCTTTACGGATTTAATAAACTCCTCTGGTCAGCCTTCTGTTGTGAACACAATGAGATTTATGGCCGCCTTGGTGTAAAACCCTTTTTCCTTGAAATTTTCTACTTCCAGATATCAAAAGATAAGAAGGGAAGCATTTATCATCTTAGAAATCGCACCCCATGTCTGCCCGCCGGGTATGAGTCAGAAATGACTAGTGGTTTAAGGACTAAAATATGACAAACGTCCGACTGCCAAACAGCTGAGGTGGAGAAAAGCGGGGTTTAAACAGAAATCCTTCCTCTTCCCCTCAAGAAAGATCTGTCTTCACCATTAATCATGACGGCGTCTGGGACAGAGAGCAGCCTGATTGGGGGTGGACCCGTCACCTTGGCGGGACTCCACCACGAAGTTAACAGGCGGATGCGTTCGGGACACACTGAGCAAGTGCCCGCTTTGCACCAGGTGAGGGCCGAGCACCTGNGGGGGGGAGTCACCCTGACTCCCCCAGGTGTGCAAGCACCTGTGTGCACCTTTCTCTGCCTTAGACCGAACCAGAGCAGGAGCTCACTGGCCACCTCTGCTGTGTCTTGAGGAGAAGGCGAGGTTGAAGGACTATTTGCCGAAGGAGGGAAGGAAGGAAGGAAGGAGTGAATGAATGAATGAGTGAATGAATGAGTGAATGGACAAATGAGTAAGTGAATGAGTGGATGAATGGATGAATGAGTGAGTGAATGAGTGAGTGGGTGAATATGTGAGTGAACGAACGAATGAGTGGGTGAATAAATGAATGGATGGGTGCATGCACGAACAGACGGAGGAGTGAATGAGTGCATCCGGCCTGGAGGGCCTGCGAGGGGTAAAGGCGGGAACGGGAAATTCCACGATGGGTGGGAAGTTCGGGGTCTTTATAATTTGCTCCATCAGAAGAGAAACTCTCCGGAGGGAAACATTCCTCCATGGCCAGTTTGGAAGGGCTGAGAGGGACACGCGCCCTGGGCACCCGGGGCATTCTAGATGTTTCCAGGAGCCGCTGATGGGACGTCGGGGTGTGGGGAAGGAACAGAAGGGAGACTGAGCCTCAAAGCCTCCCGTTAAAATGAAATGGGGTGAGAAGAGTGGGTTTCTGCCATTAGTCGTCTTTTCACTGTAACCGTGTGTCACTCTTTTCTAAGAGTCTGTTAATTCTGTAATTTACCACGGCCGCGGCGGGGGGGCCAGAGCCGCGCGGCTGTCCCTCCCCATCGACGACCTGCCGTGCCGTGTGGACGTTAGGCTGGCTTTCTCCTCGAACGCCCGGAATACCCCAGACTTAAGTTTTACGGCCAGCTTAGTAATTAAAAAAGAAAGAAAGAAACTGCTTGCACGTCAGTCAGCCAAAATGGGGCCCGTGACGCGTATGGCTTTAATTACAGCTAAAAGTACCCGGGTTTGGGGACGGCCGTGCAGAGGCCGAGTCCGCGGCAGAGACGGCCCGGCCTCTGCTTTCAAATAAGAAGGTGATTCATTAACGTGGCCCCGATCTGCTGAGCGGCGCACCTGTGTGCCTTTGATAAACGCCCGCCGTCGGGGCGCCTGGGTGGCTTAGTCGGTTAAGCGTCCGACTTTCGCTCAGGTCATGATCTCGCGGTTCGTGGGTTCGAGCCCCGCGTCAGGCTCTGTGCTGACTGCCAGCTCGGAGCCTGGAGCCTGTTTCAGTCTGTGACTCCCTCTCTCTCGGACCCTCCCCTGCTCACGCTGTCTCTCTCTCTCTCTCCTAGAAATAAATAAAACGTTAAAAAAAAAACAAACACCCGCCCCCCCCCTGGCCGCCGCTCTCTGGTCGCGTGTTTCGTTAGGACTTGCGGGGGCAGGAGGGCGCTCCGGAGCCAGCGCTGCAGGCGGGCGGGGCTTGAGGGACATCTCTGATCCAGCAGCGGAGACAGGCTGAACTTGAACTTCCGTGTTCTCAGCACCCCCTCCCCTGAGTGACTGTGAGGCAGCAGGGACGGACAGGGACCCAGCGCCGCCTCCGGCCGGCCTCCCTGGGGCCTTGAATCCGTCTCTGGCTGCAGCTCTGGGCCTCGGCTTCATGCCTTCACCGCGGTTCATTCATTCACTGAGCACATGTTGGCTACTGACTGCTGCGTGCGAGCCCCGCACACGCCGATGGACCGGGCCAGCCTCTGCTCTCGGGGCAGGGAAGCGGGATGACCGTGAGGCCGGCAGCCGGGGCAGGAGGGGCGGGCAAAGCAGTGCGCTGAGCCCAGTCAGGAAGGAATGTTCCAGGTCCAGCTTACACACGCAGTGTGGGGGGACGCGGGGTGGGCTGGGATGCCAGCGAAGGCTGGAGACCCAGATCCCCAAGTTTGCATCTCAGTCTAGAACCGGGGGGGGGTGGGGGGGGTGGGGGGGTTTGCTGAGCAGAATAAGGGAGCTGTTGTCTACTGTGTAGTTTTGTGGTTTGGGGTGTTTTTGTGTCTTTCAGGGGTTTTTTTGCTTATTGTTTTTGTGGGGGACGTATATTGAGTGCACGTATAGTACAAGCATTGCAGATGCTGAATTCTTTTCCATCAGCGCATCTTGGCTTAAAAATGCTTTGCTTTCTGACTGTGCTGGCAATATATTTACCAGGAAAGATTCAGGAAAATTACAAATGCACTAAAGATTTTTTAAAAACTCAGATACAAGCGCATTTTCTAAGTATAATTAATCAAAATTAGAAGCCTCGTGTGGTGCACTGCCCACTCCTCTGTCCTCTGCCGCAGCGAGCCCCGCTCGGGCCGTCCCTCGGCGGGATTGCTGAGTCACAGCCTGGACTTGAAAAATATTTTCAGTAGACCCTGCCAAGGCCCTGGGCAGATACTCCATCATTTACCAAGAGGTCGTGGGCCCGTCCGTTCCCCTTACATCCTTCCCGAACCTGAATGTTAGCCACTTTTTCTGTTCTGCTCAGCGGCATGAACCAGAATGTCTTATTTGCATGTTCCTAATTATTAGCGGGATAAGTTGGCATCTTACGATCGCCGCTATTGCAGGGTTTTTTAGTGTTGTTTTTTTTTTTTGTTTTTTTTTTTTTTGCCTTTCTGCGGATTGATGGTCTGTTTATTTCCTCGGTCTCCCTGTATGCTTGTGTTTTACTTACTGAGTCCCAGAATCCCATCATATATTAGGCACGTTAACTTTTTCAAACTCATTAATGGATTAAACAAGCTTTGGCACTTTTATACAGATTAGAACACACAGACGTTATTTTTGCAGAAGAAATTAAAATTTGCATGTGTTTGGGGCACCTGGGGGGCTCAGTCGGTTAAGCGTCCGACTTTAGCTCAGGTCATGATCTCGCGGTTTGTGGGTTCGAGCCCCGCGTCGGGCTCTGTGCTGCCAGCTCAGAGCCTGGAGCCTGTTTCGGTCTGTCACTCCCTCTCTCTCTGACCCTCCCCTGCTCACGCTGTCTCTCTCTCTCTCTCTCTCTCAGAAATAAATAAAACATTAAAAAAAATTTTTTTTTAATTTGCATGTGTTTACTTACATGAGAAAACATTTGCCCTGGATCAGGTAAAAAGTCATACAAAGATCATCTGAACAGCATAATCCCGGGTATGGAAGCAACGTGCGCCCGGAAAAGACCCAGAAGGTGGGGAGGATTCGGAAACACCACATACTAAATGTAAATAGTGGTTCTAAAGAGCAGAATTGCAGGTGATTTCTGTTTTTTATGACATAGTAATTTTTTAAGCGTATTTATTTTTTTAATGAGATAGAGGCAAGTGGAGGAGGGGGTTGAGAGAGGGGAGGGGGGAGAATCCCAAACAGACCCCCAGCTGTCAGCACAGAGCCTGACGCGGGGCTCGAACTCACCAACTGTGAAATATGACCTGAACTCAAACCAAGAGTCAGATGCTTAACCGACCAAGATACCCAGGCATCCCTATGACATAGTAATTTTTTAGCCTGTAATATGTATTTAAAATATATGTAGATGCCATACTTGTGTGCTTTAATCTGTTATGTGTATTACAAAGACCCATTTTCATTCCAGTGTAGTTCTTTGGATTTTATTGAAGGCTTTTGCTCTGTCACAGTTTAAATGTTTATGTAGTTAAGTGTAGAAATCTCTTCCTTCACAGCTTGGAGGCTTTGTGTATTGCTTAAAAAGGCATATCCAATCCTAGATTATTAAATTATTCTCCTAAACTTTCTCTTAGTTCTATTCTGATTTGAGTCCTTTTTTTTCCTTTAGATTTTTTTATCCATTAGAGATTCATTTTTATAGAAGGTGTGAGATAAGGATCTAAAATTTATTTTGCTCCAGAAACATCGCAAAATGCCCAGCGCCGATTTACGGAACAGATAATCCTTTTTGCTCTTGATTTAAGGCACCTCTTTTATTATAAGGAACATTTCCTCACAAACGTGAGTCTGTTCCTTCATTCTCTATTCTGTCCCACTGATTGGTTGGTCCGTTTGTGTGCTAATGTGTTTTAATTATTTCTGGAGCTTCATAGCACGATTCCCAAGAGCCAGCGTTATGTACTTCCCCGCATCAAAACCTTGGTGGAAAATAATGAAGGGGGAAGTAAGAGAAAGATAAACAGGAAGTACCCAGGAGAAGCCGTCTGGGGAGGGGCAGGTGGGGGGGGTCCGGCCGGAGCTTCAAGGGCACAGGTCTGTTCTAATATGTGAACAGGGGACCAGCTCACAGGTGTGTCTTATTATTGTTTATTATTATGCTTTATAGCCAATATTATGTATAGCTTTTTGTATATATGTTATTTAAGTTTGTTTTAATTTATTTTTATTTTTTTATTTTTTAAAACGTTTATTTATTTTTGATAGAGAGTGCAAGCAGGGGAGGGGCAGAGAGAGGGAGACACAGAATCTGAAGCAGCTCCAGGCTCCGAGCTGTCAGCACAGAGCCCGACGTGGGGCTCGAACCCACGGATGGTGAGATCATGACCTGAGCCGAAGTCGGACACTTAACCGACTGAGCCCCCCAGGCGCCTCCACAATTATTTCATATTAACAGAGAAGAATGATGAGGGAGTGTTCTGGTTCGAGTGGTGGGCTAGGGCAACGCTAACCCTAACCCTAACCCCAACCCTAGCCCTGGATAGGGGGTAGCGAACGGCACATTGTCCCCACCCTGAGGGGAAGACAAGCCAGACCAAACAGGCCGTGCGCTCGAAGGCGCCTGCGCAGAACCCCGTGCGGCTACACCGCGTCCCTCCTTGGCAAGGACGCGTCAGCCAGCATCTTTTAAAGGCATTTCAGACCCAGGGAGAAGCTCCTGACTGCACTGTGTGTGGGTCAGGCCGTGACGGGTAATCGAGCTCTCCGGGGGCCCCGCAGATGAAGAGAACCCGGGGAGCCACGTGCCCTGGGCGGGGCCGGCTCTGAGATCACACAGCCTGGAGACACAGAGGCCCCAGCGAGTCTGCACATCCCTGCGGGGTCCGCCTGGCGGCCCAGGTTCATGGTCACACGGTGCTCCCTCGAGGGAACCAATCTCAGCTCGGTGGGTGGAGGAAGCTGATGCTTGTGGAGACGCCCAGAAGTGGAATGAACCATTTCAAGGGGTAAGTTCCCCATCATCTGGGCTGTGCAAGAGTTTCATTGACCACCTCTCGGGAATGATGGAGTGGAATTTGCTAGCCTGACTGGGGGTGGTGAGGGGGGAGGGGGACTGTTGAACTAACTTAAAGTACAGACACTTTTATAAAACTCTCTCCCTCTCTCAAAAATAAACAACACAAATCAGGCGCCTTATGGACCCTGGGCTGCCGTCCGAGTCAGACTCTTCATCTCTAGGACTGTTGACCAAAGCGAGTGTTCTTTCAACCCACGGAGCTTGTGCTAACGTGTTACGGCGGCCGCAGAGACCCCAGGACAGACGGTAACTGTCAGGCGGCAGTCAGCACCGATGAGAAAACGGAAAGCAGGG
>NW_027533258.1:11111773-11123013 GCF_008692635.1 Crocuta crocuta | reverse complement strand
AGTGCAAGCAGGGGAGGGGCAGAGAGAGGGAGACACAGAATCTGAAGCAGCTCCAGGCTCCGAGCTGTCAGCACAGAGCCCGACGTGGGGCTCGAACCCACGGATGGTGAGATCATGACCTGAGCCGAAGTCGGACACTTAACCGACTGAGCCCCCCAGGCGCCTCCACAATTATTTCATATTAACAGAGAAGAATGATGAGGGAGTGTTCTGGTTCGAGTGGTGGGCTAGGGCAACGCTAACCCTAACCCTAACCCCAACCCTAGCCCTGGATAGGGGGTAGCGAACGGCACATTGTCCCCACCCTGAGGGGAAGACAAGCCAGACCAAACAGGCCGTGCGCTCGAAGGCGCCTGCGCAGAACCCCGTGCGGCTACACCGCGTCCCTCCTTGGCAAGGACGCGTCAGCCAGCATCTTTTAAAGGCATTTCAGACCCAGGGAGAAGCTCCTGACTGCACTGTGTGTGGGTCAGGCCGTGACGGGTAATCGAGCTCTCCGGGGGCCCCGCAGATGAAGAGAACCCGGGGAGCCACGTGCCCTGGGCGGGGCCGGCTCTGAGATCACACAGCCTGGAGACACAGAGGCCCCAGCGAGTCTGCACATCCCTGCGGGGTCCGCCTGGCGGCCCAGGTTCATGGTCACACGGTGCTCCCTCGAGGGAACCAATCTCAGCTCGGTGGGTGGAGGAAGCTGATGCTTGTGGAGACGCCCAGAAGTGGAATGAACCATTTCAAGGGGTAAGTTCCCCATCATCTGGGCTGTGCAAGAGTTTCATTGACCACCTCTCGGGAATGATGGAGTGGAATTTGCTAGCCTGACTGGGGGTGGTGAGGGGGGAGGGGGACTGTTGAACTAACTTAAAGTACAGACACTTTTATAAAACTCTCTCCCTCTCTCAAAAATAAACAACACAAATCAGGCGCCTTATGGACCCTGGGCTGCCGTCCGAGTCAGACTCTTCATCTCTAGGACTGTTGACCAAAGCGAGTGTTCTTTCAACCCACGGAGCTTGTGCTAACGTGTTACGGCGGCCGCAGAGACCCCAGGACAGACGGTAACTNCCGAGCTGTCAGCACAGAGCCCGACGCGGGGCTTGAACCCACAAACCATGAAATCGTGACCTGAGCCGAAGTCAGACTGAGCCCCCAGGTGCCCTCGGATCTCGTTTGGCTTTAACGGGACCTCTCTGGCGGCTGTTTTCCCAGCAGCCTCTGGACAAGGGCCCAGACTTCATCTGGATCCGCGTGAGAGCCCCTCCCCCGCCCCACGAGTCCACACAGCATCTCATTTATTATGGGGGATGCGCCTCTCAGAGCCAGAGCAAAGCACACCCAGCAGCCAGCTTCTGGTCTGCGGGGCGGGGTGGTGTTGGAGCGGGGGACCCACGTGCGGGACGGACGCCTGCTGACCGTGACCAAGCGCAGACGCGTCAGAAAAGCGTAGGCGCGTGCAGACGTCAGCGCGGCTGTCCCTCCGCTTCCCGTCGGCCGGTGGGTGACGGAGGGAAAGGCAGACGCATCCTGTGGGAGCCACGGTCCCCGCTTCCCCGTCTTGTCTCCTCGCTCCCCACAACCTGCGTGGGAGGCAGGGCCCCCTTGTGCCCCGAGGAAAGCTAACGAAACAGGCTCGGAGGGTAAGCAGCTTGCACGGAGGGCCCGTCTCTCGCTGGCCTGTCTGCAAACGGTCACCTCGCTCCGGCCAGTGACTCCCCGACGTCCAATCCCTGTTACCTGTCGGCACCATCGTACTTAAGTTCATACAACGGGATCTCGAGGGGCTCGCTGAGCCTTGGGGCCCTTCTCAGAGCGTGTCACCGGTAGGAATGCCCCCTTCCCGGGTCCCTAAACCGCAAGGAGCCGCCTACGCGCGAGGCCTTTTCCAGCTGAGCGTTCACTAGAAAGTTCCCTACGGCGGCCGATTTTCACAGCCACTAACGGAGCTAACGCAGTCCGGAAATGAACCAGAATGCGCAGGCGACACACGTAGCCTGTCAGAGCCCCAGGCCTCTCCGCCCTCGGGCCACACGCCGCACAGCCCTCCCCGCGGTGGCCCTGAGGGGACCAGCGCAGCCACACGCTTGAGCAGAACCGACCGGCCTCCCCAGGACAGGACANGGGGGCCCCCCCCCCCCCCCCCCAGAACACAGCAGCTCAGAACTTGCAGCCCAGGGAAGCCTGGCACGCGCTCCGTTGGGACCGGTCACCCCTCTCCTGGGCTCATGGGCGGGGCCCCTCCAGCAGCCACCGCTGAAAACCCCTGGCCAAGTGTCGGTGGCAGCGGGCAGGGGACCCCGGGGCCTAGGATGGTCCGATGCCCTCCAGCTCGACCCCGAGGAGGACCCCGGTCCCGGGGTCCTGAGACAGGCTGTCCCTTGACGGTGGCACGGCGCAGGCCCAGGTCACGGGCTGGGAAGACGCCTGTCCCTCTGGTGGTGCTGCTGGGCCCCGGTGGTGGCTCTGGGGACAGGCCGATGCCAGGCTTCTCCGGGCCCTCGGGATCCTCTGAGCCCCACGTGCGCGTTTCTGGTCCCTGTACTGTTTCCACCAACACCGGGGCAGATAGAAATAAACAACAAATATCAGGGGGAATCTTTCCTGAGCCGTGAAATAAAACCGAATAAAACATGAAAGATTGTCCGGGGAAACGATCGTGCCCCTCCCAGCAGGTGAATCTCACCCGGACGGGTCAAATGGGCATTTCCATGAGCCATGTCTTGCCTGGGATCCCATGGTTCTGAGCCTCAGGGCCTCAAGGTCAGTAAAAGGCTCCCCAGAAAACCCAGTGCTTCCCCCGATACCGTCCGCGGGCGGGACAGCGGCTGGGCCACGCCGCGTCTCAGCAGGGGCGTATGCGTCCGTGGTGCCTGCAGCCCCAGCATTTAGCAGAGCGCCTGGCACGCGGTGGGTGCTTGATAAACGTTTGTTGATACACATGCCAGGATTATCATATGCTGACACGCCCTTGGCTTGTGAGTAGGAAAAAGAAGAGAGAAAGTGCTTGCAGATACCGTCAGTAACACGTTATTTGTTCCCTCGCGGCTCTCCAAACCAAAGGTCAGGACTTGTGCAGGAAGAAGGTCGTGCAAGTACCGGATGCATGGAGGAGGTGCACACGGAGCAGGTGCACACGGAGCAGGTGCACACAGCAGGGGCACGGAGCAGGTGCACACGGAGCGGGGGCACACGGAGCGGGTGCACACGGAGCAGGTACACACGGAGCAGGGGCACAGAGCAGGTGCACACGGAGCAGGTGCACGGAGCAGGGGCACACGGAGCAGGGGCGCACGGAGCAGGTGCACACGGAGCAGGGGCGCACGGAGCAGGGGCGCACGGAGCAGGGGCACACGGAGCAGGGGCACACGGAGCAGGTGCACACGGAGCAGATGCACACGGAGCAGGGGCACAGAGCAGGTGCACACGGAGCAGGTGCGCACGGAGCAGGTGCACGGAGCAGGTGCACACGGAGCAGTTGCGCACGGAGCAGGTGCACACGGAGCAGGTGCACGGAGCAGGTGCGCACGGAGCAGGGGCACACGGAGCAGGGGCGCACGGAGCAGGGGCACACGGAGCAGATGCACAGAGCAGGTGCACACGGAGCAGGTGCACGGAGCAGGGGCGCACGGAGCAGGTGCACACGGAGCAGGGGCGCACGGAGCAGGGGCACACAGAGCAGGGGCGCACGGAGCAGGGGCGCACGGAGCAGGTGCACGGAGCAGGGACACACGGAGCAGGGGCGCACGGAGCAGGGGCGCACGGAGCAGGTGCGCACGGAGCAGGTGCACACGGAGCAGGTGCACACGGAGCAGGGGCACGGAGCAGGGGCGCACGGAGCAGGGGCGCACGGAGCAGGGGCGCACGGAGCAGGTGCACGGAGCAGGTGCACGGAGCAGGGGCGCACGGAGCAGGGGCACACGGAGCAGATGCACACGGAGCAGGGGCGCACGGAGCAGGGGCGCACGGAGCAAGGGCACACGGAGCAGGTGCACACGGAGCAGGGGCGCACGGAGCAGGGGCGCACGGAGCAGGTGCACGGAGCAGGTGCACGGAGCAGGTGCACACGGAGCAGGTGCACAGAGCAGGTGCACACGGAGCAGGTGCACATGGAGCAGGTGCACGGAGCAGGGCGGGGACGGTCTCCTCGGGAAGGCCTACTTGCAAGGTGGGCTCTTGGGCTGGGGTCTGGGAACCTGAATGGTGAATGGTTCCTCACGGTGACGTGAACCCCCCAGAACCCGAGAGTGACTCCCTGCACCTAAACCACCCGGGGACGGGACACGCTTTACGAGGAGGAGCGCCCGCCCCTCGGGGAGGCTGCACCTCGGGTCCGTGCCAAGCGCAGCGCCCTCCCCATGAAACCTCCCGGTGCTGAACCTCCCGGGAGCCCCCTGCCTGTTGGGGAAGGTCAGCAGAAAGACGTGACCACCAGCTGACCCGTGAGCTGGACCCGGGCCCTCGGAGGCTCCCGCCCCCCCTCCTCGAGAACACCTGCGCTGTGCACGTGACGAGCCCCGGTAAGGCCTCTTTATAAACCTCTCCGATCTGGAGGGTCTGCCTGGGGCCCCCCGTTTTGCTGCTGCTCAAGGCCAGCCTCGTGGATCAGTTCCCTCTGGTGATTAAAACTGCCACCTGGCAGCCTGGTTCGATCTCTCCCTGCCCTGTGTCCGGAGGCCCCCGGGGGCCGGGGACCCACCCTGGTAGACAACGTCTCACACGTGTCGTCAGAAGCCACCGTGGGGGCTCGGTCCCCCCGCGATTCCACCGGGAGGAGGCTCTGGGAGGCTGGAGAACGGCTCCCTCCACGCTCTGCCCCGTGCGCCTTCTCCTTGGCGGAATCTTTGGCCCTTCGCGGTAACAGACCACGCGGTGCGTGCAGCTGCCCCCCCACCCCCCGCACATCGCACCGGAGGAGCCTGGGGCCCAGCAGACACAAACAGGCCTAAAACCCCAAACCCAAATGCAGCCAACATATTTTTCTTTTTAAGTTTATTTAGTCATTTTGAGAGACTATGTGTGCACGAGCAGGGCAGGGGCAGAGAGAGGGAGAGAGATCCCAAGCAGGCTCCGCACTGTCAGCTCGGAGCCCAGCGCGGGGCTCAAACTCACAAACCACGAGACCATTCCCTGAGCTGAAGTCAAGAGTTGGATGCTTCACCGACTGAGCCCCCCAGCCGCCCCAAACATATTTTTTCCTTATCTTAATACACAGCATCATTTCCCCCCTGCACATACAGGAATTTATATAACCCTCATTAGCACACGAAGATTAACTTTTAAACTGAGAAATCTCAGAAGAGGAAGTCACAGCGACGCACTGATTACCTCGGCTCCCACACGCACCCGCGGCAGCGTGCTGACTGTGGCCACGCCGTCTGTCCTGGCCCTGGGGCGCCGTCCTCGCAGCCCGAGGACCCCAGACTCAGGGCCGCCGGAGTCACTAAGTGCTCTCTGTACAGAGAAAAGCCCTCCTATCAGGTCCCTATCTTACATCGAGATGCAACTACGTTTCCAGTGCATATTGTGCGGAGTTAACAAAACGCGCATTCATTCACAAGCACCGTTGCGTTTCTGGAGATGCTGCGTGCCTGCAATTCTACAAAACGAAACACGACACTTTTTTAAACCTGGGATAGGCGGGGAAAACGACAGAAAGGGATACTGGCGTTTCAGAAATTGTGAAGCAGCGTGGAAGGTTGTGAATAAATGCGATCTGATCTGAAAAGAAACCAAAGGAGAGAAAAAGTGCTGAAAGGAAAGGACCATTTTGGAGGGAGAAGCCGTTCCGGGGAGCACCAACTTCAGGGCACCAGACAGCAGGAGAGAGGGGGCTCTTTGGGGAGCGGGGGCAGCCAGACCCGTCGGCCCCCTCCTGCCCCTTCCCTGTCCCAACACAGATGCAAATGAAACTGAGAGTGCGAAGCTGTGACCGGCGCATCCCGTGAGGCCCCGGACGAAACTGACCGCCAGGAAGGACAGGACTCTACGGCACCCCCAGCCACCCTCCGCCCCCGCCTGCCGGGTTGGTCCCGCCTGCCGGGTCGGTAAGCCCCACAGGCAGGCGCCACGGGGGACGGACGACACGGACGTGTCCCCGGATACGAGGACTCATCCGAAACTCCCCAGGTGTTTGTGGAAAGCCAACACTATGAAAGCCAAGAATCAGACCCAACAACCTGATGAATTAAGAGTTAAGTGGCCCTCGGGGCGCCTGGGTGGCTTGGTCGTTTAAGCATCTGACTCTACTTTGGCTCACGGTTTCGTGAGTTTGAGTCCTGCATCAGGCTCTGCGCGGAGCGTGCGAAGCCTGCTTGGGATTCTCTCTCTCTCTCTGCTCCTCCCCTGCTCTCTTGTCTCTCAAAATAAATAAATAAACTTAAAATATATATATATNGAAGTAAAGTGCCTCCTTAAAAGTAATTAAATAACTTGCAAACTGAAACGGTGGCCTTCGAAATAAAAAATTCATCAATAAAATACTAAAATATTTTCTCTCTGGATATAGTAATTAAGAGCGTGATAATAGACGAACACAGAGCCAGAACAAAAGAGCAGACCTGATCAGCAGAGTCAAAGCCTTTAAAACGCCAATAAGGTACGCAAATCTCCAGTTGCAATGAAGAAGTAAGAGAAAAGGCAAAATAAATAACATGAAAAATGAGATATAACACCTAGTTACAGACATGGAAAAGACTTTCAAAACTACAATCACTTTATTCCATAAATTTTAAAATATGGATAAAATACATAATTTCCCAGAAAATTTGCCTAAATGTACTCCAGCGAAGATAGAAATCCTAAATGAACGAATTGTGGAAGAAACTGAATGGTCAACCATTACTTCCCAAGTAGGTACCACCCCATAAGGATCTGGGGGCTGGTTATACCAAAATCTTGAACAAACAGAAAGATGCCTAATGACAGAAATCACCCTGGTTCCTTCCAGAAGGCTCAGCGTGACCATAATACCAAAACTGAGTAAGTATAACACCAAAAATATACTCTGTGTACCAACTCATTCAAGTACATATGTACAAAATTTTTAAAGAATACATTCACATGTCAAGTGTGCCACCATATTGAAAGAGCAATACATTATCATCTAGAAGAATTTTTCTCTTGTGAGAACAGTTCAATATTCGGAAATCAGTAATTGCACATCACCACATACATAAAGTAAATGAATAAAAACAAGTTTATCTCAGTTAAGGGTGGAAAAGCATTTATTTTTTTAATATTTTATTTATTTCTGAGAGAGAGAGAGAGAGACAGTGTGAGCAGGGGAGGGTCAGAGAGAGAGGGAGTCACAGACTCTGAAACAGGCTCCAGGCTCTGAGCTGGCAGTCAGCACAGAGCCCGACGCAGGGCTCGAACCCACGAACCGTGAGACCATGACCTGAGCCGAAGTCGGACGCTTAACCGACTGAGCCGCCCAGACGCTCCAAGGGGCAGAAAAGCATTTAATCAAATTCAACATTACGTTTGAAGTATAATTGACATATAACATTATATCAGCCTCAGGTGCACAACATAGTGATTCGATATTTGTATATATTGTGAGTTGATCAATGCATCTAGTTAACATCTATCACCTCACGTCGTCACAATCTCTTTTCTTGCGATGAGAACTTGTAAGAGCCTCTCTCTTAGCAACTAGCAACGACCGCAGCCCCTAGCGCAGCCCCCACACCGTACATCACGCCCCCAGGACTTACGTCCCCAGTTACTGTGTAACTGGAAGTTTGTACCTTTGACCATCTTCACCCATTTTCGTCCTTCAAAATTCGTACACCCCTCGGTACATTGAGAACAGAAGAAAAGCTCGAATCTGTCAGTGCCCTACAACAAACAGCACCACTAAGGGTGAACACGTCTGAAACGTTTCTTCCAAACAAGAAATTGCAAACCCCGAAGATGGCTGGCATCACCATGGAAGCTGGGGTCCAGGTCTCGGGCCGGGGCACTGATGAACCACTCACACTGAAGGGTGAGATGTCAAAGAGCCACATCCTAGGAGCCGGGGTGAACCAGAAGCAAGCCAGCCCTCACACAGACCTCCTCTCGGTTTCAAATCGCCAGATGTTCCAGAATATTCCACCTGAAACTGGATGCAGGTGGTCCAAGGTTGCCAGCACCTGCAGAACCAAATGGAAAGGAAGCGGCTACGCCCAACACATCAGAGCAGATTTGAAAAAGAACCAACTAGAAATTCTCGGCTGAAAAGTACAATGATTGAAATTCAGAACACAAGATACAGCAGAAGAGAGAATTAGTGAACTGAAGTGTATATCAGAAGGAAATACTTAGGATGAAGAACTGAAAGGCAGGAAGCTGGAGACCACAGAGCAGAGAGTGAAAGACGGGGGGGGGGCGGGTAGTGGGAGGGATGAACTTGGATTTAACTGGAGTCCCAGAAGGAGAATAGAGAGAGAACAGGTCGGAAGCAATACCTGAACAAATGGAATAGCCTTAGGATCTCCAAAGCTAATGAAAAAAATCAAGACCCTGGATTTAAGAATCAATGACTATAGCAAAATAAACAAAAATAAATATACATTCAGACACATTGTAGCGAAACTGCAGAACACCAAAGACAAGATTTTTTTTTAATTTTTGATGTCTTTATTTTATTTTTGAGAGAGACAGAGACACAGCACAAGCAGGGAGGGGCAGAGAGAGAGGGAGACACAGAATCCGAAGCAGCTCCAGGCTCTGAGCTGTCAGCACAGAGTACGACTTGGGGCTCGAACTCGTGAACCCCGAGATCATGACCTGAGCTGAAGTCAGATGCTTAACCGACTGAGCCCCCCAGGCGCCCCCAAAGACAAGATGTTAAACCAGCAGGGGTGGGAGCGGAAGCACCCCTTAGACCTGCCGCCAACTTCCCAACGGCGATAGTAGAAGCAGAAGACAGAGAAACGATGTTTCAGAAATGGGGTTTTGAAATAAAGACATTTGCAAAAAAGGCAAAAAACCAGAGACGTCACTGCAGACCAGGCTGGTGTAGAGAATCTAAACAGACGGAACTCTACAGGGAACTAAAAAGGTTTTTTTTTAAGGTAAATATTTAGATAAATCAAAGTGAAAATCAGTTATGTAGAACACTAGTAATATTGCTTTGTGGAGGCCTGAAATGTGGATAGAATCGAAATACACCAGCACCTGAGCCAAGAACGGAGGGAAGGGAGAGGCCGCTCTGAGGCCCTCACCTTGTGCAGGAGGAAAATACCGTGAGCCGGTGGCGTGTGCTGTCACCTGGAAAGGCCATTAAGTAATAGGAAAGTCGGGGCAGCCGGGGGGCTCAGTCGGGTAAGCGTCCGACTTCGGCTCAGGTCACGATCTCCATGGTCCGAGGGTTCGAGCCCCGCGTCGGGCTCTGTGCTGAGAGCTTGGAGCCTGGAGCTGCTTCGGATTCTGTGTCTCCCTCTCCCTCTGCCCCTCCCCCACTTGTGCTCTGTCTCTGTCTCCTTCAAAACTAAATAAACATTAGAAATTTTTTTTAAAAAGAAATCATAAAAGGATTGAAATAAAACTATTAAGTAATTCTCATAATCTTGGTGTTTAAAAGATTTTCCTGAAACAAGACATATAACCCAGAAGCCACATAATAAAAGATTAAGACATTTAATCTCATCAAAACTTAAAACGCTGTGCTGAAAAATGACACCTCAAATACAAAGCTGAATTACAAGCAGCAAATTAGGAGCCATTATATATAACACATTGAACACACAAAGAATTTACAGCCAGAATACATCAGGATCTTACACAAATCAATAAAAAAAAAGACACACAGCGCAATAAAAATTGGACAAATTACACGAACAGGCAATTCACAGAAGAGAAATACAAATGTCAATATGAAAAGACACAGAACTTCCCCCGGCAACCAGGGAAAGGGAAATTAAAACACTAATGAGATACGATTTTGCCCTCATGATATGGCCCAAACGTAAAAAGATTGATGGTAATAAACATCAGCGAGAATATGAGGAACGAGTTGCTTTCAGATCCTCGCTGGAAGCGACGTGAACCTGTGAGTTCACTCGGAAGCCACCAGGCGTCACGGCCGGGTGTACATGTGTGTTCCCTTGACCCCAGCGAGGTCACTTCTGGAAACTGGCGGAGGAAAGGCGGGCAGCCGCCCACGGCCGTACACACGCCAGGGTGGGGGTGGCCTGCTCTGTCTCGGAAGAATCCTGCGCCCCCAGGACGCGGCCACATACATCTCAGAAAAACGCCGTTCTCTGCAGACATTAAATGACGTGTAGACGTCCGCGTACTGACACAGAGAGACGCTCAGGACGCCGTTGCGCACAAAGAGAAGGACAATGTGTTCGCTGGGGGACCCCTGTGCCCGCGGGCGCTCGTGAGGAGAGGACCTCGAGGTGCCCGGGCGTCACCTGCGGGGAAGGGGAGGCAAAGGCGGGCAAGGGAAGGGTGACTCCCCCTGAGTCAGGAGACCTGCTCACAACTGAGGCCGGGACCGGCTGTTCAGCACCTTCTGGTCCCCTGGGGACGCTTTCTGGGGGGGCCCAGGGCAGGTGCGGAATCCAGGGGGGCCAGCTCTGTGGGAGGAGACGCCTCGTTGCTCGGGACGCCCAACGGACAGCCCCAAACGGACTTGTTCTCTGACTTCTCAGATATGCGGCCTGACGCTGTGATCAATGAGTCATGTCTGCTGGCCGGGAAGCGTCTCTCGGCGCGCGTGTGGCCCGGCGGCCCCTGGGCCGTGTGCACGGCACCCCCAGCCGTAGGCAGTGAACCCTGACTCGTGTCTGGAAGTGTTAACCGACCCCGGTTTGCTCTGTGCTGTTGAAATCTTATAAAGCAAGAACATATTAACATAATACCTATGAAATATCTAATCATATAAATGAATGTTCCCTGAGTATAGCTGTCTATTCGGTATCTTAATCAGTGGATGTTAAAGAACTTTCTCATCTGCCAGTTCAGAAAACGTTTTGATGTTGCCCATGGGCTTTTGCATTCAAAGGGGCATCTGGGCCCAGCTCGCGGGCTGGTGAACCCCTTCTCTGGCAGGGAAGCGGTGGGGACGAATGAGGAGGGTGTGCGGGTCCGTTCACACAGACGGCGCCGGGGACCCCAGCTGTCAGCCCGGGGCCACGGCCTGGAGACCGACCTCTCTGGGTGGGCGGGGCCCCCTTTCCCCCTCCCCCCTCCCTCCCAGGGCTGTGCTTTACGCCCAGGCAGCTACAGTTTGCAGAGGAAATCACGTTCAATGC
>NW_027533258.1:11105710-11111755 GCF_008692635.1 Crocuta crocuta | reverse complement strand
CTTCAGGGAGGAAAGAAGAGAGCTGTCAGCAGACACTCCCGCCCCTGCCTCGCCCCTACCTGCGGGGTGCCCACACTCCTGTCTCGTGAGGAATGAGTCCCCACTCCTCCGGGACACCAGCGCCCCCCCCCGGACTCCATCCTCCCTCACCTTCCCCGAGAGTTCACCCCTTCCCTGCTTTTCACAGACTGCACCCAAGTCCTTCCCTCCTCTTACTTGAAAGCTTCCACGCCTCCCCTCAAATGTGGAAGAGCATCCAAGCAAAGCCCTTGCCCTCCTGCCTGGGNNNACTGAGACACGCAGTCAGTCCCAGCCTACTGGCTGCTGCCGTCTGCCAGGGCCTGGGTCTCTCTGCTTCTCGCCCAGAGAGCGAGCCCGCTGCACCAGGCACAACTCAGGAGCAGAGAAGCTGGTGCCCCCACAACCGGTATGAGAACGGGGAGCAGACTCCCCCTCCTCTCTTGAGCTGGGCCATCGCCGCTGCTCAGGGGTCCCCGATGGGTGGAGTCCCAGGCGCCCACAGTGGTGTCCCTTTGCTTCTTCAACACAAGCTTTGCTGGCTTTTCTTCCCTCCCCTGCCTCAGTTTCCCCACCTGCGAATGTTACCTCCTGAGCCCACCTCCCATGCCGACTGCGGATGAGGTCTGTGTTTTCTGTCTCTTCCCACCTCCTCTGTCCCGTCGGCTCTGTGTGGTCACTGCCCGAGCACCATGGGCCGGCCGGTCACAATCACACGTGCACACACGTGCACACACGTGCACACACGCACAGGCCTGCGTCCTGCAGAGCCAGAAACCCCATGACGCCACGCTGCACTTTTCACGCGTGTTGAGATTCCCTGAGGCATCGTGCTCCAGGGGCTGTGGTCGCCCTGCCCAGACACACTCTCGCCTTTAGGAGTAAGAGGGAAAAGTCACCTGCGATCCCCGTTGCCAGAACGTTCCCCATCCCTGGTCCATATCTCCTGACCTGTTGGTGTGTTACAGTCTCTCCCCCTACAGGACATCAATCCCTTCCCCGCAAAAGTCTTCGGTGCTCTTTTCCTAAAAGGCTCAGTTCAGACCTTTCTGGTATCTTTTTAAGTTTTATTTATTTATTTAGAGAAAGACAAAGACAGCAGGCACAGGGGAGAGGGGGAGGGGGGGAGAGGCGGGGAGAGGAGGAGAGAGGAGGGGAGAGAGAGAAGCCCACGCAGGCTCCGAGCTGTCCCTGCAGAGCCGGACGCGGGGCTCGAACTCACAAACCGTGGGATCATGACCTGAGCCGAAATCAGATGCTTAACCGACTGAGCCCCCCCGGGGGCCCCAGAGCTGCGTCTGGTTTTCAGGACTTGTCTCTACGCCCTGGACTCTGGGTTCCCTCCGCTTGTGTAAACATGGTCTTACTGGGCACACTCAACCCCAGACCACCCCGTGCCTCCCTCCCCCCCCCAAACAGCGCCCAATACACACGGACCCTCCGTGGGTGCTCGGGGAATAGGAAAAACGTACCCCTTTGCAGTAAAATCCCTTCGGGCTGATGCCTTGTTTTTAGCGGTTGGGTTGTGTACGCCTGGGCGTGATTCTCTTCTTTTTTATTCTGATCTGGACTTGCTGAAATGCATGAACCTGAGAATGTCTGGCCTTGCACGGAATGTTGGAAGGTTCAGGCCATTATTTCTTCAAATAGCATTTGTCTGTTTTCTCCTCTTCCCCCTCTGGGCCGCCAATTACTTGTATGTTAGAGATTTCGATACCGCTCACACCCGTCCCTGCGGCTGTTTCTTTCTTTCCTTTTTTTTTTATTTTAATTTTTTTAATGTTTACTTTTGAGAAAGAGAGAGAGACAGAACGTGAGCAGGGGAGGGGCAGAGAGAGAGGGAGACACAGAATCCGAAGCAGCTCCAGGCTCTGAACCGTCAGCACAGAGCCCGACGCGGGGCTCGAACCCACGAACCGCGAGATCATGACCTGAGCCGAAGTCGAATGCTCGACCGACCAAGTCACCCAGGTGCCCCTGAAATTTTAAATTTTAGGTATTTGGTTTTTGGTTATAGAATCTGTATTCGGTTCCGTCGCATAGATTCTCTGTCTCCACTGGGGGGTCCCTTTTTGCCAATCGTTAGAAGCGCCTTCCCATGATTATAACCGTTCCTTCAGGGCGTTGGTTGGACACTTGCAACATTCAGGTCATCGCAGTGCCGGCTTCCTCGGTCCTCCTTGCCTGGCGAGTTGAATCCACTTCCCTGGCTCAAAGTTGTGTCCAATAACCGCGTGTTGTAACTGAAGTGTGTGGGTTCTGTTCTGGAGACTGCAGACTGTCTACACCACCCTGAAGCCGGTTAACATCTGTCTAAACGGCATCTGAGTTGGCTACACCCACGCTGCCAGCCCTGTCCCGTCGGGGGGACAGCACGTCACTCGGGTTTCACTTTGGTCCTTTGGCCTGAGCTGTGTCCCCGAGACGCCCAGAGAGCCCGGCAGAGCCGGACCCCCGCTCCGCCCCCTCCCTCACCTCCAGGGCCTCCTCCTTCAGGCTGGACGGGCGGGGGGTCTTCCTCGTGCTGGGTCATCGCTTCGGGTTCCCTCAGGATAGATCGTAAAAATGGGAATGTCCCCTCACACCCACCCCCGCTTCAAGGTCTCAAACACCCTAGAAAACCTGTCTGCTTCTGTCTGTCCCTCAAAGCCCTTGCGACTTTTATCTTTTATCCAGAATTTACGGTCATTAGAGGGAGAGTAGACTGAGAACTTTCCAGCAAAGGAAAGCTACAGCAAATTGAAAGAAATTCTGAAATTTCCTTACGGCCAAGGAAATGAGGACAATTCTACGCATTTTCTACGCTTCTAAGGGTGTGAATAGGAAACCTATACATTCACCGAGGAGTTTGCTTCCCGGCCCGGAACTCGGTGGGTGACACGGCGTCTCCGGTGTCTCATAAGCACGTACACGGGTCACTCCCGGGATTGAACATTCAGTAATTCGAGTAAAGCACTTCCCATAGTGCAGCGGGATGGGGACGGTGAGGGCGCGCACGGGGACGGAAGCGATGACAAGGTAAGTCTACGTCCATCCCGTCTTTGGGAAGCAAAACCGCGTCCCCTACCAACAGACCTGACCTGACGCGGCCGCAAGTCAGACGTCACACGTCACACGTCACACGTCACACCCAGGCTGGCGTCGGCGCGAAACTCCCCCCAAGAACCAGCAAACCGGCGTTTCAGAGGCACAACACTGACTGCTGTGTGGCCGGGTCTGGGCACCGGCCCCCCGGCCCCGTGGACGCCTGAGCGGAGAAAGCCCCGCAGAAGGCGCGGGAGCCGGCGGGGGGACGGCCCGCGGGACCTTCCGTTCGGAAGGACGGATCAGAGAAGCGATGATCTGGAGCGGGCGCTCGGGGAAGGAGGGGAGCGTAAGCAGCCCGCNGGTCCAGGGGCCTCGCTGTGTGCCCGGCAGCTTAGCTCACCCCCCACGACAGCCTTTGAGACAGGTGCCGTCGCTGTTCCCATTTCACAGGAGTTCATGGGGAAACTGAGGCCCAGAAAGGCCCAGAAACCTGACCGGAGCCACACAGCTGAGGGCAGGGCCGGGACTGAGGCCGGATGGCGCAATCCCTGGGCGCAGCCCGGAGTCACGATGCCGTCCGCCCAGGGCCCCGTCTCCTCGCCCGAGGTGGCGCACCGGCGTGCGCGTCACAGCAGCCGTCGTCCCGCACAGCCCCAGCCGCTCTCCCTCTTCTGGCTCCATCGGACCCTGAATTTACCTGATCTCCACAAAGGACGCNAACCGCCCAGCCCCCTCCCAGCCCCCCCCGCCTCAGGAGCCCTGCTCCCAGCAACACTCCTTCCCAGCGGCAGCCCCGGGAGAAGCGTGGACAGGCCACAGCCACCCTTGCTGTCCCCTGGGCAGGCCGGGAAGAGGTCTCCTGTCTGACCCAGGATTTTACACGCATCACACGCCTGTCCCGGAAACAGCTTCCGAAAGAATTCCTGCCCGTGTTCTCTCCGGATCACTGAAGGCACGTGGACGTACCTGAGAACACGGGGCCCCTCTGGAAACCCGTGGCTGCGGCGGCCACCCCTGCACAGCTCACGTTTAGCCACTGGGGGTCTGGCTTTCTGCGCCGCAGCCGGCGATCACGGAGGGAGGGAAAGGCAAGGCCATTTGGTTCATTTGTTACATACACGTTTTAAAGTCAAGGTAATATGCGCACCCTTCCAGAATCCAGGTGGCTGAGGACGGCTTCTGCTGCGGAGCGGCCCACCCTCCCCGCCACCCGGTGAGAGAGACTCGGGCGATGTGCGTGGGTTGAGATTTTAGTGACTTGAACCCGGTCGGGGAGAGACGAGAGCTCTTCCTCGCTCACTGCATCCAACCTCCACCCCTGGAGGGGGCTGCTTCCTGGGGCCGGGGGCACGGGCGGAGCACAGACGTGCCCCCGGAACCGTGTCTGCTAGAAGGTGTGGGTGCCGGACACTAAGCCAGGCACCTGCAAAGCCAGGAGGAAGGCGATCCCTGGTACAAAAATACAAGTGAGCATCTCAGGAACCCAGGGGAAGCCGGCCAGGGGCCCGGGCGGGAGTCAGGGAGGCCGGAGGGGAGGCCGGGGAGNAGGGCTCCCGGCCCTCCCGCCCCCTGCGCCCGCCGCCGCACACATTCCCAGCTCCCCTTTCGCACCCGAGGGTAAGACGCCCACTGTGCCACCAGGCCCCTCGTCAGGACCAGGCGTGTGGCAGGAGCCGGCGGGCGGCGTGGCCGAGGGCATCAGGGACCCCGGTGCGGACCAGCCCTGCCTGGGGCCCCAGGGGGATGGGCCTGACCCGAGGCCCCCGAGGCCCCCCCGGAGCTGGTCCAGGGCCGCCGACGCCCCTCCAGCGACGGGGCCACCTGCGGCCGAGAGCCTTGGGGAGGAGCCGACATCCATCCTTCTCGGGAAGGGTTAGCGAGGCCGAGCCCCCACCGCGGTCTGTCTGGAGGCGTTGATTCCATCATCGGACGGTCGGCCCTGGGGAGTGAACTTCCGACGGCTCACGGCAAAGCAGGTTAATTAAAACCTCTG
Source organism: Crocuta crocuta (assembly GCF_008692635.1). NCBI lineage: Eukaryota > Metazoa > Chordata > Mammalia > Carnivora > Hyaenidae > Crocuta > Crocuta crocuta. The sequence continues at coordinate 11,106,717 of NW_027533258.1, read as the reverse complement.
GTCGAAGCCCCATAAACAGCGTAAAACGTCTCTCTCTTAATTATCCCCGATGGTCTCACAGGCACCAAAGCCGAAGGAGGGGCCTGGGCCATGAAGAGGCTGGGGGAGGGGCGGGGGCGCGGCAGCCACTGCACCCCCATCGGCTCGGCCACAGACCTCCCGCCAGCACCTCCCGCGCACCCGGGAGGGGCCGGGCTCCCGTGGGGCCCCGGGAGCGGGCACGTGCCCTGCCAGCCTGGGGAGGCCCCGGAACGCTTCCCAAGATGGCGGCCCTGAGCCCAGACCGAAGGATGTGTCAGAGACCGAGGGGCAAGCGGAGCGGCCTGGGGGGGAGGGCGGGCCGGGTTTGAAGACAGACTGAGGGTCCTGGGTGCAGCTGCCAGATGAGACCAGAGGGCTGAGAGGGGGATGAGCTGCAGGGGGGGAGGCAGGAGGCAGGACGTTCAGGTTGCTGACTGTTCGAGTGAGACGACGTGCCGTCCCGTCTCAGGCGACGGCAGAGGAGGGAGGCTGGGACGAGACGGAAGTGTGCAGGGGTGGCCCGGCTGACAGGTGTCCGAGTGGGTGACAGTGACAGTCACGGAAGATGAACGTGGGAGGGAAGGCAGGCTGAGGGCTGGGGAGAGCGTGGAGTCCATTGGACGCTCTGAGTATGACGGGTCAGTGACCNCATGCCGCCTTCTGGCCACCTGCACGTCTGTCCCATCCACACGAGCCCCAGGCTCCGACCCGCCCGGGGCCCCTGCTCCCCGATGTCCAGAATTCTCCTCCCTCAGCCCCTCTGTCATTCACTCCCGGTGTCTGTCACAGAGGACCCCCCACGCCCACCAGCAAGGCCTAGGGAGACTCTGCCCCTCCTCCCCGCTCCTCCCCACGTCCACACTGTGACACAGCAGCTCCTTCTCACGACCCAGGAATCCGCATTCTCGGCCAGCGTGCCCGGCGGTCCCGGGCGGGATCTGAGAGGCCTTACCTGCCGCGTCCACCGTCGGCAAGCACGGCACCCC
>NW_027533258.1:11093930-11105634 GCF_008692635.1 Crocuta crocuta | reverse complement strand
CCCCACGTTGTTGGTAATAACTTTTGAAAAGGGAAATTCATGTTTCCGTCATCTGTTGTAAAACGTACCTGAAATGTACCTTAGGAAACTATTTGTACTGATCTTTATCAACGCATAATCCGAGCGGTAACAATGTTACCATTGAGTGGACTCAACACGCTCCCAACACGCTGCTCCCCGTTAGCCTCCCGCGCACAGAAACAGGGGTGTGGCTGTGTAGAGTCGAGCATGAGCCCCGCGCCACACTGGACGGTGGCGGTCCAGGACCCCGCGCCCTGCGAGCCCTTCTGTGGCCCAGACCCCCACCACCCGGACCACACCTGTCCCGTTATAACCTCCCTGACCCATACCTTGGCTAATCCTCCCCTACGGAAGCCTAAGGCCAGACCTCCCTGAGGAGACGGGTAGCCAGAAAGCTCTCCCGATGCATGAACGAAACCAGTTTCGTCTCTGACGGGCGCCAGCACTGTCGGTATCTGTAATCCGGGGACTGAGGACACGGTTACAGCGTGGCTTCCAGTGGGGCAACTGGTCATTGCCCCGAAGTGGGGCTTTTGGGACGGGCTGCCCTTCCGTCCCGACTTCCTGACCCAGAGGCGTTTGCAGGCTTGGGTTCCGGTTTGCTGCTACATGCGGCCGAGCCGTTAGAACCACATGTGTCCAACAGGTTTAATTAATTTAACGGCGGCCGCTCAGGGAAGGTTCCGGTGAATGACACTCTTCCACCTCTGTGTGCACCCGTCCTGTTTCCGCCACGTCAGATGGATAGGCTTGCCCCCTTCCCTGGCGTCCTGCTCACCTTCCTGGGAATGATCCAATGCCCCCTCTTCCAGGAAGCCCTCGGGCTGGTGCTCCCTCCTGAAATGCAAGGAGGGCTCCTTCTCCAGTGCTCAGCTCACCAGCTGCACTGCAGTCCAGCCCTTCCCGATACAATCTGAGCCCCGAAGCAGCAGCACGGAGTGGAAAACAGACATAGGGGCCATCAACTTCCTGTGGCTTCTGCAGGCCGTGCAATTCCTGTTGGGCCTCTATTTCTTTGTCTGCAAAATGGGCATGAGAATCTGGCCAGCATCCCCTGCGGACCTTGTGGGAATGCAGAGTTAGATGCAGCGCGTCTGGGGGGAGCCTGATCTCTGGGTCCCTAACAAGGTCTCGGGCGATGCCGTTGCTGTGGGTCCATGGCCACACTTCAGTAGGAAGGTCTAGAGTGTTCTACAGGCCGGGCCCGTATCGGAGCTCAGCAAGCTGGGGGCCTTATCGACCTATTATTATCCCTATCACCAGTGCCTGACAAGCGGTAGGTGCTGGAAGCTTGGTAGCTGGGGCCACCGTGTGTCACATCCCTGCTCCTGGGCCAGGACCCTGAGGGCAGCGTGTGCAACAGATCCTTCCCTCATGGCGGAAAGAACAAAGCAGTTTCTATCCAGACTTGGGGGGAGAAGGGGGTCTGCTCTGGGGAGACCAGGCTGTCCCCGGTTCTGAACATAAACGCAGAAAACCCCGGCCCGGGAGGGGCTCCGGCTGCTGGCCCCCGAGTCCCCAACCTCGTGCCACAGGAAGCCGCTAGCTCTGCCCCGGGGACCTTCCCTCCTCACACACCCATTTCTGCTGGAAAGGAGCGCCCCGGCCCCGCGCAGCTGTGAGCTGAGCGAACAGTTGGCTTCGTAACCTTGGGGGGAAAAAGGCAAATAAAGGAGCCTTGAGAGGTTGATCAGGGGCCCCGCGACGCTGTAAACCATACGCGGTGACATTTTGGTCCTCGACAGGTTGGAGCCACCGGGGAGCCACCAGGGAACAGCGCTGACTCAGCCAAGTTAAGGAGGCTCTCTGTTCCTCCTCCCTCCCTAGGGCAGGGGCGGGGGCAGAGTGCTCCTCCTCACCCCTGCGGGGACCCCATCTGGAGAGCCCCGCCTCAGGCCTGCCAGAGCAGGGGGGTGGGGGGGGCTCTGCACCAGCGGAGAGCATCTGCTGCCCTTAGAGCCCGCGGTGCAGGTGCAGGTGCGGGTGCAGGTACAGGTGCGGGTGCGGGTACAGGTGCGGGTGCGGGTACAGGTGCAGGTACGGATACAGGTGCAGGTGCAGGTGCGGGTGCGGGTACAAGTGCAGGTACGGGTACAGGTGCAGGTACAGGTGCGGGTGCAGGTACGGGTGCAGGTACAGGTGCGGGTGCGGGTGCAAGTGCAGGTACGGGTACAGGTGCAGGTGCGGGTACAGGTGCGGGTATGGGTGCAGGTGCGGGTGCGGTTATAGGTGCAGGTGCGGGTACGGGTACAGGTGCAGGTGCGGGTATGGGTGCGGGTACGGGTGCGGGTACAGGTGCGGGTGCAGGTGCGGGTACAGGTGCAGGTGCAGGTGTGGGTACAGGTGCGGGTACAGGTGCAGGTGCGGGTGCAGGTACAGGTGCAGGTACGGGTGTGGGTGCAGGTGCGGGTGCAGGTACGGGTGCAGGTACGGGTGCGGGTGCAGGTGCAGGTGCAGGTACGGGTGCAGGTGCGGGTGCAGGTGCGGGTGCGGGTACGGGTGCGGGTGCAGGTACAGGTGCAGGTGCGGGTACAGGTACGGGTGCAGGTGCAGATACGGGTGCGGGTGCAGGTACAGATGCGGGTGCGGGTGCAGGTACGGGTGCAGGTGCAGGTACGGGTGCGGGTGCAGGTGCGGGTGCAGGTGCAGGTACGGGTGCAGGTGCGGGTGCAGGTACAGGTGCAGGTGCGGGTACAGGTACGGGTGCAGGTGCAGATACGGGTGCGGGTGCAGGTACAGATGCGGGTGCGGGTGCAGGTACGGGTGCAGGTGCGGGTGCGGGTACAGGTGCAGATGCGGGTGCGGGTGCAGGTGCGGGTGCAGGTACAGGTGCGGGTACAGGTGCGGGTGCAGGTGCGGGTACAGGTGCGGGTACAGGTGTGGGTGCAGGTGCAGGTGCAAGGCCCAGGTGTTGGCCACTCCCCTCGCCCGGGCCCTAGAGCCCTTCCACCTCCAGGGACAGGGAGGTTAGGCCACTGTCCCAGGGGTCGGGAAGGCAGTCGCTGCCTGGAGCAGCGGTTCTCGGTCCTGGTTACCCATTAATTACCTGGCGGGGGCTTTAAAACTACACAGATGCTGGGACGCCCCCCCCCCCCAGGAGGTCTGAATTCTGGGTACTGCCCGAGCATCAGGGTTTTTCAAAGCTCATGGCTCATCCCAAGAAGCATCCATGGGCGGAAGCTACTGCTTGAGAAAAAAACATTTTTTTTTTGGTTCAGATTTAATTTTCACAACAGAGCTTTTAAAGATCCCATGTAGCAATCGTCAGAGCTTTTTGACTCTTCTCTTTCAATGCCACCAATGCCACCAGAACGATCAGACCCCCGAGGATCAGGATCGCAGGGGGCAGAAGGAAGGCGGCGAGGGCAGTGTTCCCGCCCCAAGGAAAGCCCCTCAGCAGGAGGGAGCAGCCGGCAAGGAGGGGAACCCCTGCGCCCCGGAGAAGGCTGCGGGGGAGGCACTCGGGTCTGGTTCCCGCCTGGAAACCTGGCAGCCCCCCGCGAGGAATGGGATGACATCGTGGAAGAGCCTCCTCCCGCCTCACCTCTGTGCGGCTCGGGGACGGTCCCAGGCCTGCCCGCGCGCCAGCAGGCTGGGGTCGGGACACAGAGGGGGGTGACGGGTGCAGTGCCGTCCTCAGGGTCCAGAGTGCCTGCCAGCAGTGGCGAGGCCGGGCACCCTTCCCACGAAGGGACAGGGTGGGAGGGGGAGGGGAGAGACAAGTGACAGAGCGATGAGTTACTTTGAATCCAAAGTCAGTGCAATAAGTTATTTTGAATCTGAAGTCAGTTTGTTTCTCTCCAGGAGCCAGTAAGGCTTAGTTACAAAAGATGAAGGAAGTTACATTTCCGCACTCCTGAGTGTGACTGTAAATCTTCAACCCGCTGTGAGGTCTGTTCAGGAAAGAAATACACGCAGCCAATGAATGGGAAGAGACAGCCGGCCTCAGCACTGATCCAAGAAACACAAATCACAACACCAGTAACACACCATGTGGGTTTTTTGGATGCGAGCAGTTTTAAAATCTAACACCCGCGTCAGCAAAGGTGGGGAAGCCAGCCCCTGCCGTATTGGTGACGAAATGCCAGCCGTCTCCCGGGGGACACGTGCCCAGTGAGAACTGAAAGAATTGTAACAAGAACGTTTTGGTGCAGTGATTCTAGGAATTTATCCTTTGGAAATAATTGGGCTTTACAGGAAGCTACACAAATAGGATTGTTCATCGGAGTTTTTATCATGATCCTGAGAAATTGGTATAAATATCCAATAATGTAGAACTGGGCAAAGTATGCTATAATTAGAAATATTTCACGAGGAGCGCCTGGGAGACTCAACCGGTTGAGCGTCCGACTTCAGCTCAGGTCGTGATCTCACGGTTCGTGGGTTCGAGCCCCGCGTCGGGCTCTGTGCTGACAGCTCGGAGCCTGGAGCTGCTTTGGATTCTGTGTCTCCCTCTCTGCCCCTCCCCTGCTTGCACTCTGTCTCTCAAAATAAATAAACAAGCTTCAAAAAGGGGAAGACTATTTCTAGAAACAAGTTTCATTGCCCCATTGGGCTCTTTATATCATGTATAATTCTGATTAAAACAAGAACATGCAAAAACAAAGTCTCCATGTGCTGACCTCAGCGATGCCGCCAAAGGATTTCGGGAGACACGTGAGCTGTCACAGCCCGTGACTCCGGTCTCTCCCCAGGACTCACAGGAGGCAGCTCCCTGCGCTCTGGGGACTTTGGGCATCGCTTGTGAACCGTGAAATGACTCCCCGATGTCAGCGAACGGATCAGGTTCTCCCTCTGTGTCCCTGCTTGGGGTTCCTGTGGGCACGTCACTGCCTGGGGCACGGGACTCGCTGTGAGGTACAGACTCAGCCCTGCTCCCTCCCTGGCCGGACCCCCGAGCCTCGGCTCCTTGGGGCAGCACCCCACCCTGCCTGAGACGCCCCGGCGCCCTCAGCTCACCACCCCCCTGCAGCTGCCCGGAGCTGGGGGCGCACGACCCCGGAGTCGCCCCGGAACCAGCTCAGGCACCAGCTGCTCACACGTTCGTGCCTCGGCGTCTCCTGGAGCCGTGGGGGCTTCGAGCCAGAGAGCGGAGCCACCAGCAGCCACCAGCCTGGCCACCAGCGCGCATAGCGGCAAGGCCTTTACCGCTGCTGACAGCATCCGTTACGCCGAAAATAAAGTGGTGCCATGTGGCCTTAATTCAGGAAAAGAAGCTGCAAATCTCAGGCCCTTTTGAAAGGCGTGTTTTCACGATGAATCAATGGGCCTTCATCTTACTCTGCACCGGCCAACAGCGCTGCTGAAGGAGCCCCAAGGAGCGGTTTCTGCCGGACCAGCCGTCTGCGGCCACACAGGACCCAGCTGCTCGCCCGGAGCAGGAGAGAGGAGGCGGCCAGAGCTTCCGGAGCGCCCACCACAAGCCAAGCACTGTGCTAAGTGCTCTTTGAGCATGATTTGTGCTCGCTTCACAAAAAGCCTCTTTTTTAAAGCATGTATTCATTTCTGAGAGAAACAGAGCACAAGCAGGGGAGGGTCAGAGAGAGCGGGAGACACAGAATCCGAAGCAGCTTCAGGCTCTGAGCTGTCAGCACAGAGCCCGACGCGGGGCTCGAACCCACGAACCGTGAGATCATGACCTGAGCCGAAGTCGGACGCTCAACCCACTGAGCCCCCCCTTGAGGCATCCCCAGATGCAGCAATTTTAAATAAAATATCAGCAAATTTAGTGGTGCATTACACGAAGACTTCCTTTGCAGCACACAAGCGGGATACGAGAATAGTTCAACGCTGGCACAAATATCAACATCGTTTCCCAACAATAAAATGTCATCAAAACCCACCAGGGGTTTTCTGCTTCCAGGAAGATGGAGTCGATGGGGTTTTCCCTCTTCTCCCGGGGGTGCGGTATGTGAGGTGAGCATCAGACACCCAGGAGGGTGGAGAGAAGACGGGCGAGGAACCTCGAGACCCAGGGAAGGGCTCGCAGAAGCCGGCCACCCAGACACCAGCCCGGCGGGCAGGACCCAGCAGAAGCTGCTCTCTGGAGCCGGCTGGCAAGGCAGAAACCTTTCAGATAATCCCTGCTTTACTCCCACAAAACACTACCCCCCTGCACCCGCCCACACACACAGCCGGCTGGAGAGCCTCGCCTTCACCCCTCGGGGCACTCTCCAGGCTCCCCGCCGAAGGGGTGGCGTCCGAGTGGCCGAGTGGAGAGTGAGGACCTTCATCACCACCCAGCGGTGACCAGGACACGCACCAGGAGGTGTCCCTGGAAGGCACCTGCAGAGCCGTGATGGCCCCCCTCCTGTCCAGCAGGGGCATCGGCGAAGGCCTCATGGGGACCAGAGAGCCCCCCCAGGGATGAAGAGGCCGCCCGACACCAGCGTCACTGGAACAGGGACATCCCCCCCCCCCCAGTGCAGTAACGAGGCAGGACGCCCTCCCCTGCCGGCGTGGGGGCCACAGGAATCCAAGTAAACTCGAAGGTTTAAATAAGGTTCAGGGTCTCATGATGGTCCCCAAACACCCGAACTTGTTCGTCACACTCAGCAGGACGGTCGCAGACTGAATGGAAAAACACGATCAGCCGGTGGGATGACGGGCTGAGGCGTGTCCCCAAAACAATATGCAGACACCCCAGCCCAGGACACAGACGGGACCTTCTTTGGGCAGAGGATCAGTGCACATGTAATTAACTCAGGGGAGGTCACACCGGAGCGGAAAGGGACCCTGACCCAATGTCACTGGCGTTCTTATAACAAGGGAGGAGGGGGCGCCTGGGGGCTCAGTCGGTTACGCGTCCGACTTCGGCTCAGGTCATGATCTCGCGTTTCGTGGGTTCGAGCCCCGCGTTGGGCTCTGTGCTGACAGCTCGGAGCCTGGAGCTGCTTCGGATTCTGTGTCTCCCTCTCTCTCTGCCCCTCCCCCACTCATGCTCTGTCTGTCTCTCTCTCAAAACTAAACAAGTATTAAAAAGTTTTAAAAAAAGATGGGGCGCCTGGGTGGCTTAGTCGGTTAAGCGTCCGACTTTCGCTCAGGTCATGACCTCGCGGTTCGTGGGTTCGAGCCCCGCGTCGGGCTCTGTGCTGACTGCCAGCTCAGAACCTGGAGCCTGTTTCAGATTCTGTGTCTCCCTTTCTCTCTGCCCCTCCCCTGCTCACGCTGTCTCTCTCTCTCTCTCTCTCCTAGAAATAAATAAAACATTTAAAAAAAAAAAGTTTTAAAAAAAGAGAGAAGAGACACAAAGACAGACAGACAGGCAATGCCGTCTGAAGATGGCGGCAGAGATTAGAGCGGCTTTACGCGTGTCACCAGCAGCTAGGAGAAAGACATGGGACACATTCTCCCCCCAGACTTCTAGAAGGAATCTCGATTTTGGACTTCCAGCCTCCAGAACCATGGGAGAATAAACAGAATAAACTCCTGTTATTTTGAGCTTCCTGGTTTGCGGTGTTTCGTCAGAGAACCTCTGGGAAACGAATGCAGATTTCAACATCGATACGACAGATGCTAGAATCTTCCGGTGAAGATTTTATACCCGTCGTCCTCACAATAATTCGGTGACCAACTGCCAAGCTTGGTAGAGACAAACAAAAACCTAGGAAAAAACCCAGCAAAGAAACAGAAGATATAAATAGAGCGACCAAAATAGAGGCTCGGAGGAGGGAGGCCGCGGGGGCGGGGGGGTACAGAGGTGTGAACCAGCGGACGTGGGTGTGGAACCCCAGAGAGCTCAGTCTGAACAACACGGAGAGACTAGAGAAAAAAACGGACAGAAACTCAGGGGTTTGTAAAACTACAGCCAAAGAACAGACATTTGTGTTAACAGAGTTCCGGTGTGGAGGTTGGGGGGTGGGGGAGGAAAGGTGAGTGGGGCTGAAAAAATCCCTCCAAAAATGGCTGAAAACAGTCCCAGTTTGGTGAAAGACGTACAAGAACAGATTCAGGAGGCTGAGTAAATTCCAAACGGGATAAACCAGAAGAAACCCAGGCGAAGACACATCGGAGTCTAACTTCCAAGAATTAAAAGCAAATTTAAAAATTTTTTAAATTTATTTATTTTGAAAGAGACAGGAGCAGCGCAAGCAGGGGAGCGGCAGAGAGAGAGAGGGAGGGAGGGAGGGAGGGACGGAGAGAGAGAGAGAGAGAGAGTGTCCCAAGCAGGCTCCGTCCTGACACAACACAGAGCCTGACGCGGGGCTCGAACCCACGAACTATGAGATCGTGATCTGAGCTGAAATCAAGAGTTGGACACTTAACCGACTGAGTCACCCAGGTGCCCCAATAAAAAATCTTGAGGAGTCGGGGCCCCCGGGTGATTCAGTCGGTTGAATATCCAACCTCGGCTCAGGTCATGATCATGTGGTTCGTGGGTTCGAGCCCCGCGTCGGGCTCTGTGCTGACAGCTCGGAGCCTGGAGCTGCTTCGGATTCTGTGTCTCCGTCTCTCTGCCCCTCCCCTGCTCTCGCTCTCTCCCTCTCTCTTAAAAATAAACATTAAAAATATTAATAAATAAAACAGCGGGTGCTGCGGGAACTGCTGAGTCACCACACTGCGCGGCTGAGACGAATCCTACACCGCGTGTCACCGGCACCGGGGTTGAAACACAACCTTGGAAAAGAGGTGGCTGGGTGGACACGTCACCTGCCGGGAAATCCGGAATTTCATCGGGAACCCGGGGCCTGGGGCGAGAGGGAAGGTCTCCAACACCGGCTCCCCCTCCGCCCCGGACAAAGCCAGGTCAGGCGAGAGGAAAGACACAGCAAACACAACGGCAGAAATCGGTGAATCGAAAACAGAAACTCGGCCGAGAAAACCAGTGAAACAAAGAGCTGGTTCCCTGAAACCCTGGGTGCCGTGGACANCGCGGGCAAGGCCTGGGGGAGGGGCAGGGGCCCCCGGAGCTCCCGCACGGGGGACAGAGGCGAGCGAGCTCGCGGCAGCGTGGAAACGTTCCAGCAAATGGAGTGTGTGTGAACGTGTGCACACGCGTGTGGGTGTGAGTGTGCAAATGTGTGAGCATGTGCATGCATGTGTGGGTCTGGGCCTCTGTGCTCGTGAGTGCATGTGCAAATGACCATGAGTGTGTGGGTGTGCCTGTGCCCACATGGGTAGGTGTGAGCACATGTATCACGTGAGTGTCGGTGTGCACATGCTTGCGGCATGTGCATGCGTGTGGTGTGCATGTGTGGCATGCGCGTGCATGTGGCATGTGCATGAGTGTAGCATGTGCATGTGTGTGGCATGTGCGTGCGTGTGGCGTGTGTGTGGCGTGTGCGCATGTGGTATGTGTGTGAGTGTGGGTGTGCACACGCGTGTGGGGGTTGCGTGCATGTGGCGTGTGTGTGCACACACGTGCTGGGGTGGCGGGCAGCTTGGCGGGAAGAGCCATGTCTTTCTCTAAACCCGACGGGACTCACTGCCTCTTACGTGGGAGACGGACGTGCTCAGACCTGTTCTGGAAAACGCCGTCGGGGGCAGAAGGCCGTCAGCGGAGAAGTCGGGGCGCAGAGTGCGGAACAGACGCGTAANNGCTGCCCCCAAGTGAGCTTATTTGCCGGGTCCAGGTCAGCCCCGCGACCCCGCCCTGCGGCCCCTGGGCCGCCCGAGTCTGCGCTCTGCGTCACCAGCCCGTGCGCGAGGCAGGAGCAGGGACTTCCCCGCGCGGCCTTCTTGCCCCTGTGTCCCTGGGGCCACGGGGGACGGGGCGCAGGGTCCTCCCCGCCCCAGACCCCACGCACCCCCAGGGCTCTTCTGGCAGGCGGGGACGGGGGGCTCACTACCTGGGCCACACGTGCAACCCCACTCAGCCTTTTCCCCACCGTTGTGGGGACTCTGGATTTCCTTCCCGCGGCGTTGGGGCCGCATGGCAGCCCCTCTTCTAGACGAGACCGTGTCCGTCCCAGTGTCTGAAGAGCTTTCTGTCCCAAAAGTGTTGTTTCTGGGCCAGAAAGTCCAGACGGAGGACCCACTGCCCCACCACACATGCCCCTCCTGCAGCGGCGCCCCCAGACTGACGGGCTGCTCGGAACCAGCCAGAGGGTTGTGCTGAAGGAGGAAAAGAAAGTTCCGGAAGGTCTGGGAACTCCGCAGGCTGCATCCTTTCATAAGGTGAAGAGATGCTGGGAGGCGGGGCCTGGACTCCCGGAGCGGGGGCCCCACGTCTGGGGCGCAGCTGCTCCCGCGAAGGGGCTCGCGTGGGCTCAGAGCGCCACGTCCCAGGCGCTGACGGGGTGGGCACCGGCGGAGGTCCGGGGGGGGCTCCTGGGCACGGTGGGGGCTCGCGGCCCCCTGGATGCAACAGCCCCCCCACTCGTGAGGGTCAGAGCCGCCCCCACACCCTGGCTCCCTGGGGGACAGCCCCCCCCCCGCCGGCTGAGAGCCTCCGTCCCAAACAGACCAGAGACTCCGTGGCTTCGTGCGGCCTCTCGGGACGGCCTGGGCGCCGTGGCCAGCTCTGCACACACCCCTGCGCGTGCCCTGCCTGCCTCCCGCACCCCTGCCCTCTCCTCACCCCTGCTTCCTGAGGCCACACTTGTCTCGGGCTCTGGTTCCAGAGAACCCGGGCGGAGCGACCGGCGGGTGGGACGGAGCCGAACGAAGAGACCCAGAGACACGTGGCNGCCCGCGGTGGAGCCGCAGCCCCGCGGGCGCCGGAGCCAGGGCGCCGGGGCACGCGCGAGTGTGCAAGGAGAAAGGACAGGACGAAGCAGAGAGGCCACGCGCGGGAGGGAGGTGGGGTCTCCCCGAAACCCTGTGTCCTCGGGTTCACCCGCGTCCGCCTCTACTTCTGACAGCCCCGGGCCCGACCAAGCCGCCCGGAAGACGCGGACCCCCCACACCTCACGCCAGGCTCAGCTCGAGGAGGGACAGCGTGACAACGAGTCGCCCTGCCATCGGGCTCATTCCAAGCAGGCCGGCGGGAAGCGTGGCAGATGCGCGCGCCTGGGGTCCCCCTCGCGATCTCGGCTCCAGTCGCGACGTCACCATTCCTGGGTGCGAGGCCCGCGTCGGGCTCTGCGCGGACAGCACGGAGCCCGCTTGGGATTCTCACTCTCCGTCTCTCTCTGCCCCTCACTCTCCCGCTCGGTCTTTCTCTCGAAATAAAGAAATAAGTCTACGAGGAACAAAGCAAAGCCCTCGGCGTGGGCCCAGACATCCGATGTGTCAGCACAACTCTGCATCCGCAGACAAAGGGGAAAAACTGAGAAAAAAAAGATGCAACTAACTTCACTGAATTAGCAGCGTGACACGGCTAGCAAGCAATGAATGCCATCTGGGCCGCATCAATAGAAGCATGGCGTCCAGAATGTGGGAGGTGACCGTATGCTATGCCAGACTCACCTGGGGTACTCAGTCTCCCACCCTCCCCGAGGCACATGAGCAACCTGGACTTGACCAAGTGAATACGGCTCCAGGTAAACAATGAAGATCAGAATCCACTGCGTCGAAAAACATTGGAAGGGGGAGGAGGGAAGACAGAGAACAGCAGCCTGAAGGGCTGTCACGGGTCAGGGCAACGGGCTTCCCTGTGTGGCCTCATGATCCACACCCAGTCCTGTCCCTTCTCAGTCCCACCCAAGAGCCACGCGGATGCACGGGGGGGGGACACGCCGCTTCTCAGTCCCACCCGAGAGCCACGCGGATGCACGGGGGGGGGGGACACGGGGCCCTGGGC
>NW_027533258.1:11093367-11093779 GCF_008692635.1 Crocuta crocuta | reverse complement strand
GTCCTCGGACACTGACCGTGGCCACGCGCCGGCCAGCACGCCCCCACCCGGGGCCTCCCTCCCGGCAGCCTCTCCGCCACTTCACTCCAGACTCTGACAAGTGCGGCGATTTTGGGTGAGAAACGGGGCAGGCGAGAAAAAAAAATTTCATTCAAGCAATTAAAGAATCACTGCATTTTTCATGATTAACTTCTCGGGCGCAGACTGAATGCAAAAAGCTGTTGGCAGAGCCCTNTGTAATTGAAAGTTTTTCCTCCTCTGTGCCTCGTCTACTAAATTTTAATTTAACATTGTAACGAGGAGGGTGTTTCTGAGCAGCTCTTCGCAGGCAGGCAAGCGGAGGAGACTTCGCAAACTACCAGGAGTGAATTTGCAGCACTTTGCAGGCGGCGGTGAGAGGAGAGGGGAGAAG
>NW_027533258.1:11085255-11093288 GCF_008692635.1 Crocuta crocuta | reverse complement strand
ACCCCTGGAGAGGATCCCAGGGCCCCCAGCCCAGGTGACGTGGGGCACCCATGGCAGCTGAGCCGAAAGGTGACGGCGCCACCAGAGCAGCAAGGGACCCAAGCGACTGGGGGTCTCAGGCCTGGCCACTCACAGGAGCCACAGCAAAATCAGAAGGCGGGGCTGGGGGTCTCTCCCACCTCTGGCATCCCGCTAGCGCCTCCTCCTGGCTAAACCCAAGAAGACACCAACCGGCCGGGTGAGAACGCGGTTGGCGGAGCCGGGTGGGTGTGGAAGGGCGCGTGTGGCGGCGACAGGNGGGAGCTCAGAAACCAGGAGAAGCGTTTCGGGACCGTCACTCCGCGTCTCCACCACTTAGCGTCTCCAGCTGTGCGGACGGCAGTACCGGGCTTCAGGGCTGCAGCGGACGGGACCCCGGGGGAAGGCTGTTCCCTCCCACCGCCCCTCGGAAAAGCCACAGGGGAGCCTTCCAGGAGGGGCCCTGGCGCCCTCAGCCAGACACGATTTCCGCGTCTGGGGTTGCAGGGAGGCCTCGCCCGGACGGGGAGGGGTCTGAGGCCCCCTCAGAGGAGGGGGAGGCGAGGGAGGAGGGAGGCGAGGGGCAGAGCAGCCCGGGGTCACCGCGGGGACCCCGCCCCCGTCCTGGGTCTCGTGCCCCCAGACTGCATCTCGCCTGCTCAGCTGCTCCCGGGCACCTGTAAGTGGTGCAGGTGCAGGTGCAGGTGCAGGGGGGCGTGGGGGCGCCAGTGGCCACTGCTGGCGAGAGGCGGTATTGCAGCCCAACCCCCAGGGAGGTGACGGCCTCGGCCACCAGCGAAGGGGGCGTCGAGGGGCGCCCAGAAGGGGAGCGTGCCAACGGTCGCGATTCAAGTCACCCGGCGCAAAGGGAGGAAAGANCCGGTGTCCCCACTGCCCCCCGTCCTCCACATTCCCTCCGGCCCTGGCCTTGCCCACACGTTGCCTCCTCCAGGGAGACCGCCATCTGTAATAGCTCGCTCTTCCCCACTGCAGCGGCTACCTGCCACGATATTACCTCTCTCGTCGTGTTTTCCTTGTGTGTCCCTGGAACGTAAATCGCCCGGGGAGCTGTGGTCACTGCTCTCTGCTCTGTCCCCGGCACCTACCAAAGTCCGAGGCAACAGCCGCTCGAACATCGTGTCCAACTATCGGGGAGAGAAGAACGTGGGGTGACTTAGCGACAGTGCTTTGAGGGTNGTTGGCAAGGGTCCCGCGAGAAAGGAGCCCCCCCCCGGAATCAGGAGTCCGTCAGGGCAACCGCCGGGCCCCGCCGCGGCCCGTCCTGGCGTCCGTCGGTGAAGCGAGCCCCGCAGCCCAGAAAGGACCCGCGTCGCGGCGGAGGGAGAGCAGAGGCCGTTTCCCTACGTGACACTGTTCTCTCCCCCTGTGTCCACACAGAGAACAGCCATTAACCTGTCGCGGTAACACAACTCCGTCCGAGTAACAGAAGGTAACGGGGGGGGGCGGGCAGGCTTCGCTGCAGAAATTCGCTTTGCCACCAACTTGGCTTCGGCAGAACTCACTCTNTGGGGGGGGGGGCGGCCAGGCACCAGGCCGCTAACAAGCAGGTATTTGGTAACTCGGGAACACGAGAGAGTTTTGTCACACGCAAGGCGGGAACACCCGTGCAGGTTGTCGTCCCGAATACGGCTGGCGCTGTGCTCACCAGACACAAGGAAAACGCCAAGGAACACAGCACCGCCTTGCGGAAACTGCAGTCGGGGCAGCCGGCCCGGCCGTCGGGTTCGGGGCGGGGTCCCCCGCGGCACCCGTGACGGTGTCTGTGGCAGGACCGCGTGCCCAGCACCCGGCTGGCGGGACGAGACGCTCCCGGCCCCCCTCCTACAAGCAGAGACTGTACCACCTCACAGGGAGGGCTCGTCCACCATCCGGTCCAAGGACTTTCCGGATCTTAGACTCCAGGCTCCCCACGAGTGCCTCCCAGAATTTTCCATCTCCCGGGGGCCTCCCAACCAGGGCGCTCCCCAGCCGCCCGCGCCACCGCCTCACACACCCGCCATCTCTCGGCCTTAATTGCCGGCACTGTGCTCCCGGCCTGGAGGGAAATGTGTCCCGCGTCAGCCCCTCGATGGGTTGCTCATTTTCTTATCAGAGATGTTACCCTAAAGTGGCTTTGCTCTGGGCCTTTTCCCTCATCAAAAAAGATCTTCAGGGGCGCCTGGGCAGCTCAGTCAGTTGAGCGTCCAATTTCAGCTTAGGTCATGATCTCGCGGTTCGTGGGTTCGAGCCCCGCGTCGGGCTCTGTGCTGACAGCTCGGAGCCTGGAGCCTGTTTCAGTCTGTGACTCCCTCTCTCTCTGACCCTCCCCTGCTCACGCTGTCTGTCTCTCTCTCTCTCTCTCTCTCTCTCAGAAATAAAAACAAAACCAAAAAAAGATCTTCAGTTATGACAACCAGGCCTCCAAAAAGCGGGGGCCCCACGCGGCCCCCACCTGCCAAGTCAGAGCAAGCCGCATCCGCTCACCCTCTGGGAGCGAAGCCACAGCCGAGGGACAGGAGCCCGGTGCCCGCAGGTCCCAGCTGGGCAGAGAGCACCCCTGAGATCAGGGGAAGGCGAGGCCCAGCCCCGGTGCCGCGGGCCAGAATGGGGGGCACCCAGAGCTCAGCGACAGGGCAAGGCGTCACCACCTGCGGGCTGAAAGGGGCAGAGGGAAGAGACGGTGACAGGGGCCCGTCAGGCAGGGCGTGGAAGGATCCAGGGACTCAGCCCAGGCCCTCCGATCTCCTCTTGGTGCTCGCTGGCCAAAACCACAGCTAGTCAGCTCGCAGCGCGAGCTTGTCTGCCTGGCGACCCTCTCCCCCGTCCCCGGGCCTCTCGAGGGTCGTCCCTGGGCCCCAGGAACTTGCTTAAAGGGCAGATTCCCAAATGAGAATCTTGGGGTGGGGCTTCCCTGGGGGGTTCTCAGCTGCACCCCCCTCCCCGCTCCGTGCATCCAATCAGGAAGTCCCTCTGCCCCAGGCGCTGTGCTGGGGCCCGAGAGGGAGGTGAGCCCTGGGCCTCCGCGCCCCTGGGGGCTCCCGGGGAGGCCAGCACGGGACGCCCGCGTGATCACCGGCGCGGGTGCAGCCAGCCGGGCGCACGCAGTGAAGAGACGCTGGCGGTCGGCCAGTAGGAGCGCCTTCCACCAAACACACCCCTGCGATGAACTTCCACCCACAGAAGATAAAACAGGCAATTTGGATCTGACCTCAGAGGTCACTCTTTGACACCGGGAAGTAGCAATCAGGCCGGGCAGAAATAACAACCCTTTCAATTTGCCTGACGTTACATAGTTACACTTCATTTCCTGTGCCGGTGCCTGCGACTAACCAGTGACCTCCCTCGTCCCCACGATGGCCCTCACCCCTGCGATGGCCCCTCCCCTGCGATTGCTCTCACCCCTGCGATCGCCCGCACTGATTCTCCGTGTGACACGGACTAAGCCACGCATCCCGCCACCCGCCGGGACTCTCAGCTGGAATCTTCTGGTGCCCGTGTGGCCACAGCCTTTGGGACGGAGGCTGGAGGAGCCGGATCCTGGGCTGTCAGCTAGGGAACGAGCCGCCCAGACCGAAGGGGGATCCGTGGTAACGTGCTGTCCTGTGAACAGCTCGCAGGTCCCGCTCAGACGGGCGCGGCGGGGTCCACAGGAAACGCATCGTCTGCAAACACGAATGTGGGGTCCAGAGAAAGGCGAAGGCACCAGAGGCCGGGGGTCAGAAACGACCGAGTGAGGGAAAAGGCCACGACCCCACACCTGGCCGTTGATCCTTCTTGCACAGACGGAGCCCCAGCCGGGCTCCGGGCCTACTTGCTGTGCGTCCCCAAGGGACCTGGGCACACAGTGGGTCGGTGTCTGATTAGCGTCAGAAAAATCTAAGGAGTCAAAGTTGGCTGGGGCGGCGGAGGGACGGCTCGGCGCGGCCCTAGAGCAATGTCCCCAGGAGGGCTGTGCAGAGGGGACAGGACCCCGGAAGGCAGTCTGCGGGGACGGGCATCACCAGGACGCAGAGGCCGGGGGAGAGGGAGGGGCTGGTGAGGGGAGAGCCGTAGCTGNGGCCTCGTGGTGACCGTCGACAGGGAGCCGGGCGGTGACCTGCCGTGGCCAGGGCTGTGCTGCCGAAGCAGGGCCACGAAGGCGCGTCCCGCCCGCGTGTCCGCCAGGGACGCAGCACAGGGCGAATGCACTCGGGGCGTCCCCTGGACCCCGGCCTGGGCTCCAGGGCGGACACGGAGGTGCCGTGAGCCAAAACCCCCGCCTAGCGCTGGACCAGCCCCCGAGCATGGCCTAGGCGATCGGACCCCCCCCCGCCTGTGACAATAAACGCTGGGTCTAGGCCGCTGTTTGGGGAATGGTCTGTAAGGCGGTCACACCTCACGAAGGCCGATGGCGCCCAAGGTCTCTCAGAGGCAGCACCGGGAGAGAAAGGGTAGGCGGCGAATAGCACCAGCGCCGAAGGGAGTAACTGCCCGATTCCCTCGTGATGCAGACGGTGCCCGCACTCTGTCCCCTGTCCTGCCCCGGCCACGCCGCCTGGACCACTCGGGTCCTCGCAGGGGGCAGGGGAGAGGGGAGAGGGGAGAGGGGCTGGTGCGGATCAGGTGTGCAGGTCAGCGGGGCAGGCCTTCAATCCCCCACTTCAAATCCCCACAGGCGAGGAGACCAGCGGCTTTGGAACCGCTCGGGACCCGCAGGCAAGGCGCCTTCGCCCACAGTGGCCGCCGGCTCCGCTGCAGCCCCGCTGTCCGCGCGGACAGGGTGTGCGGGCAACGGGCCGCATCTTTGGCCGAGCTCTGCAAGTGTCGGGCCGGGGGTGGGGGCCGCGTCCCCCGGCGGCTCGTGGTCAGATGCAAGAGGGAGAGAGGAACGAAGGAAGGGACTGCGAGAGCTGTGACGGGGGGAGATCTCGGGCCATTCACATCGCAAACAAGATGCTCAGCATTAGGGGGGTCGCCGTCGGGACAGCACGCCCGGAGAGGTCGGAACACGGCCGCCTCTAGACACGGGAGGTTCAAGCAGACGGCTCTCCCCCAGGCCCCGCGCCGGGAAGGCAGCCTCTCAGACGTGTGAACTGGGAGATACTAAATGTGTGTTATCCCAGCCGCTGTCGTCATGATTTGTTACAGCCGCGACTGGAGACTAACGCGGAGCAGAGCACACGAACAACAAGCCGCTCGCTCACTCCATGCTCTCCCTCCATCTTCCCTCTGGGGACTGCCTCCTCCGCCTCCCTCGGTCCCCCAAGCCCTCGGAGCTGGGCCCCCGCGGAGGGGTGAGCCGTTCGGACCCCCTCACGCCCCAGAGTCCCGTCCAGCTAGATGAGAAAGGGGCACCTTCGGACGCCGTAGATGGCGGCTGAGTAGTTTCTATAATGGGACACGACCGACCCCACATGCAAACCGTGCTGCTTCCCAGGTGCGTGCGCAGAACAGGAGACGGACCTCTCGAGACCTCAGTTTCGCTACTACAAGGACCCTAATGTCCACCTCATGGGACTTTAGTGAAGGTCAAAGAGGAGGACACTGGGTAAGTAGTCCTCAGTGACTAGTTACAATCGTTGTCATCATCGTCATCATTGTAAGTAACATCACAATTACCTGAGCTGACGCCCCACACCTGCACCTGCACCTGCGCCACCTGCACCACCTGCATCTGCACCACCTGCACCTGCACCACCTGCACCTGCATCTGCACCCACACCTGCACCTGCACCACCTGCACCACCTGCACCCGCATCACCTGCACCTGCGCCACCCACACCTACTCCTGCATCTGTACCTGCACCACCTGCACCTGCACCACCTGCACCTGCATCACCTGCATCTGCACCTGCATCTGTACCTGCACCACCTGCACCTGCACCACCTGCACCTGCACCACCTGCACCTGCACCACCTGCACCTGCACCACCTGCACCTGCACCACCTGCACCCACACCTGCACCACCTGCATCTGTACCTGCATCACCTGCATCTGCACCCACATCTGCACCACCTGCACCTNCCCCGCCCCAGCACCTTCCCCCCTGAGAGCCCCATGGCCACAAACAGTTAACGTGATTACTGCACTGAACCCAAATTTGCAACAGCTTCCTCTCTTTAATCACTTTGAAAGTGTTTCAAATTCCTTTCCTACGTGACTGAAATCAAAGCGGCACCTGTGAAGGCTGAGAGCCTGGCCGCCAGCGTGAGGTGGGAGATGTGAAACAGTCAGGCTCTGATGGGGAGAAATTATGTCTTTCTTAATTCCCTGCACCCTGTAATTACCAGGAACAACCACGTGGGTTAACGGCAAAAATAACTTGCACATAAAGACGTCGCGTACAGGATCCTGGTTTGAGTCCTCTCAGAAAGCCCTTTGCGTAGAAGCTCTGATGCAGTCTGCACCCCAGGCACCTGCACAGTGCGCCCACCTTCCACGCCAGCTGTCCGAGGCCACCGGGGTTGGGAGGAGTCTGCGCTTCCCTGCACCCTGCATCGCCCCCGCTAGCTCACACCTCCTCCTCCTCCTCACCCTTTCCTGGCCTGGTGGCCTCGGTGGGGCAACTCCCTGCCTCCCTTCCTCCTCTCGGCCTCCACCCTGGGCCTCCCTGGCGCCCTGCCTCCTCCCCCGCCCCTCCCTCACGCCCACTGGACCAGAAATCTCGTCCAGTCCAGCTCGAGCGTGAGTGCTCTCGGAAGCCCACGGTGGGAGCACTGTGACCCACACGAGGCGAGAAGCTCGCTGCCGAGGGTCCCGTCCAGACTAGCGCCAAACCCTCACTCCCTGGCTAGTTAACAGTTTGGACTTTGGGCCTTGGTTTCCCGTTTTAGGAGACTCCCATCTCCCCCTCCCCGGTTGTTGAGGGAATTAAATGCCGAGGCCGTGAGTCTGCGCGGCTGACTTCCCACCCGTGGCGGGCGCCTCACGGAGGCCGGCTGTCCCCCGTTCCGCTCACGGGCCCCCGTGTCCCTGCCCCCGACCAGGCAGTCACGCGGCTCCCCGTCTGCCCGCCTCTCGGCCGATGCACACCCTGGGGGTGCTTTCTGGAATAAGGTGATGGTTGTGACGGCCTGCCCACGGCGTGGGGTCTGAACCCCCAGGACGCCCAGTCCCAGCGCACGCGGCCCCTCAGGGTGCAACTGGAGGAAATCACCTTCCTGGGGGGGGGTCCTGGACGGGGTGCTGGACACTGTGCTTCGTGAATGCCCTTCATTACTCAGGTAGCAGCTTCTAGAATCTCTGGAAGAGACCGGCGCAAAAGGAAATATGCAGATGATTAGCCCCTCTGACGACGGTGAGCACTGACCTCCCGCCTCCTGCAGCCGGGCTCCTCTCGGGGCCCAGGGCCCAGGCCCCTGCTTGGCCCACACGTGGGCGGGGGGCACCTCGAAGGGCCCGAACGCCCACCAGAGAGCAGGTGGGGGCTGGTTTTTCTGCCTCAATTCACTAAGAAACATACCAACGGGCCTTTTCTCCCTAAAAAGTGCACGCTGTTTGCAGCCATAGACCCGGCACTGGGGAGGGAGGCGTCCGTGCTTCCGGCTTTGGCTTTGTTTCGAGGAAAAAAAAGTCATTTTGATTCGAGCATTTTTTAACTTTCGCAGGACACCTCAGGGCTCCCAGTTAGGANCTCCCAGCCCCTCCCCCCCTCCTGCACTCCCTGCCCCTCCCCTGCTCGGAGTCTCACTCCTGCCGCCTGTGGAAGGCTCCGCCCTTCCTCTCTGCCCACAGCACAGCTCCCGGGCCCACATCCCTGCATCCTGACACTAACCCCCAAGTTGGGCTTCTAAACGTCATTTTTATAAATTGTGGTGAAACACACATCAGGTAAAACATACCACCTTAACCACGTTTAGTGCTCAGCTCGGGCGTGGAGCACACTCACCCTGTGAAGCCACCACCGCCGTCTCCGTCACCCCACACGGAAGCACCGTCCCTGTTAAACACGGACCCCTGCCTCCCAGCCCCGCCCAGCGTCCACTCCGTGTCTGCGGCTTTGCTGGCCCGGGCCCCTCCCCCACGGGGGGGGGGG
>NW_027533258.1:11083023-11085234 GCF_008692635.1 Crocuta crocuta | reverse complement strand
ATGAGGCTCGCGTCTGACCGTCCTTCCGTCACGAGGCTGTTACAGCCCACCGTGTGGACGGGCCACCGTGCTCTTGTCCGCTCATCCCCGGGACGCTCCTACCTTTGGGCTCGTGACTAATTCCGTTATGAAGGTGGGTGTGTAAATGCGCCTGCAAGACCCTGCGTTCGATGCCGTGGGGCCCGGGAGCGGAACTCCTCGTTACACAGCCCGGCCGACGGGCTGCACGCGTGCTCTGCCCACCCTGCACGCCCCAAGCAGCCCCCACCACAGGCCGGACCCTTCGCGAGGCTCGGTCCCTCTCGTCTGGCTGCACCTGGGCCCCTGTGTGCGGGTTGTCCCCTGGGGCCGCGTCTCCTCTCAGCCTTAAAAGGAAGCCAAGGTTTGCGCATTTTTCTTAATTACTCTAAACACTTGACCCCCATCTCCGCTGCTTTCAGGTGCGGTTTTTCCCACTTAGCTGGGGACAGTCTGTCACCTCAGGCCCCAGGAGGTTTGGCAGGGAGCCCTGCCCGCGGAGAAAGCACCCTTCTCATAGCGCTGGACTGAAGGACGGGAAAACGGGTCAGAGGCCCGCGGGGCGAAGCCGGGTCGTCGCACAGCCAGCAATGCCCTCCAGGGCCGGAGGCCGAGCGTGGCCCGAAGCCACAGGGACAGCTGAGGCCGCCCGTGGCAACGGTCCGAGAGCTTGGAAAGGGAGAGACAGGCGCAGGGAACGGGCCGGAGGGTCCCTGAGCCCTGGCCTCGCTGACCGGTCTGAAGAAATCTGTGCCACGCGAAGCCGGGGTCAGCCAGCACGAGGGCCTGGCCCCAGTCACCGCCGGAGGGGGAGGGCACCGCCCCAGTGCCCGAGGGGGAGGTCAAGCCTCCCCTGTGTCTCCCCGGGGTGACTCTGCGGCCGCCGCCTTCAGGAGGGGGAGTCCACACCCCCCACCCTCGAATCCCCCCAGGGGGACCTTTGATGCCTTTGGACCAACAGAATTCAGTGCAAGAGACGTCCTCGCCCGCGTGTCTGCTCGCACCCGCTTTCTGCCCCCAGGACGGTGAGAGGCAACAAGCAGGACAACCCGGGAGCCCCCGCCGTGCGTGAGCCCCGCGCGTGAGCACAGCCTCGTTACTGAGCGCAGCCCCCCGTGCACGAGCCCCATGTGTGAGCCCAGCCCTGTGCCCGAGCGCAGCCCCCTCCAGCGGGAGCCGGGCCAAGCAGCCAGGGCTCTGCCGCCGGAACCAGGGTCAAAGTGGCGGAGTGTCAGTCGCTAGTGGCCGCCGTGGTTGTCACAGAGTCTCCGGTAACTGAAGCAGGGGTGGGGGGTGGGGGGTGCAGGGCGCCCTGCCTCTAACCCGGTAGCTTCATGACTACACCCCGCTCTCTGCGCCTGGTCTGTCCTGCCGTAAAATTCAGGGAGCGGAGGTGCACAGAGCAGCACGAAAACCACGAAGATCCCAGCTCGGCCACTTACTTGCTGTGTGACCTTAGACAAGTCACTCACCCTCTCTGAGCCTGGATTTCCTCATCTCGCGTGGAAGAGAAACACGACCGGGCTGCATTTCTGTGAGGATCCGTTGAAATGAGGTGCGTGGCAGTAGATGCTGAGGCCTCATTGTGGCTTCGCACGTGGACGCTGGGGCTGCGTTTTCTGGGTTCAATACCACGGGCGCCGTTTTGCAGCTGTGGGATCTCGGGCAAAGGGTTTCGTGTCTGAGCCTCAATTTCCTCGTCTGGGGGGTGGGGAGGCCAAGGAAGATTCGAAAGGTCAGTGTGTGTCCAGCGCTCGGAGCCCCTGGGGGGCGGGGCGGGTGCTTCCTGCGGGCGTTTCTCTGGAAAACCCGACCCGCTCACCGTCTTCAGGACCGGAGGTGAGGAAGCTGCCCGACGCCCTTCCAGGTGCCGCTCCAAGGTCACGGAGCCAACGAGCCGCGGAGGAAAGTCCAGATGCGTCAAAATAATGCCCCCAGAACCCTGGGTGCGCCTGCTCCGTGCCGGGCTCGGGAGCCACCGGACCGGAGGAGGCCTGCCCCCCCCACCTCCGCCCGGTTTAAGGAGGGCGGCCGCGTGCAAGGTCACGTGAACCAGAGGCAGAGGGTGGGCGGGGCCACGTGATCACGGAGGGGCGTGCCCCAAGCTGGAGCCTGATCCACGTGCGCCTAGGTTGGGGCCACGTGCCCTTGTGGGGAAGGCACACGTGTGCAAGCGCTCCCAGTGTGAACTCA
>NW_027533258.1:11077985-11082965 GCF_008692635.1 Crocuta crocuta | reverse complement strand
CTCGTGCAAGGAAGCCTGTCCTCTACTCCCCCGAAAGAAAGGCCACGCCAGCTCGGGGTGGGGGGGGCAGTGCCCGAGCGCCAGCCAGGGCCTGGGCGCCCATACGTCCTCCCCACCCTGACCCTGACCACCCCCCGAGTCCAGCTTCCCGGCCGGAGAGTCTGCTCTGAAATTCAGAGCTCGCAGCTGACCCCAGGCCCCCGATCTCACTGCACTTGAAGGAAGGGCACTCGAAGGTCGGGAGCGCAAAGCCGGTGACCCGCCCAAGGCCAGCTGGGTGCCTCACTCACAGGCTCGGCCCTGTGTGCCCGATTTGGTCTGGCGGCTGTCACCCCCGGGGTGAGCGGCCCCAGAGCCCCGAGTGGGCACCTCGGCCTGCTCCAACGTCCTCACCGCCCGCCCGGCATAAATCAGGCTTCTCACAAGCTCCCAGCCGAGGTGGGAGATCCTTGCCGGCTCTCAGACCCTCATGTCCAGGGCTCCTTGAGAAATCACTGGGAGACTCTACACCCCATGTTTCAAAGTGCTCTTCAAACTTACCGCAGTCAAACGGTTCCCATAAATCCAGAACGCAGAAGCCATTCTTCAAAGGTTTACTGTTCCCCAAATGACAATAATGCCACATTGACCGGCTCCCCGGGAGCTCTGGGCGTTTGGAAAAAGCCAAGCAAGCAAGCAAGATCTTTAGCTGAAAAAAACAAAACAAATCTGGTGAACTTGACAGTTTTGTTGAGGTTCACAGCATTTTTGCATTTTCGCAGCACTTTTGGAGACCCTGATGCATCTCGTCGTCCGGGGAGCCCGGCCACCAGCCTCCGCCTCCAGCCGCCCCCCACGCCGCCGCCGCGGCCACCTGTCCGAAGCAGGGATCCGACGTTCCTGCCGGAAAGCTCGCCGCGGCCTCTGCAGCGTTTTCCCGGAAGGAGACGGTGAGGGTCCCCGGCCTCTGCGGGACCACCTGCCTCAGCCCGAGGGCGCCAGACGCAGGCAACACTGAGGGTCTGAGAATCGCGATCTAGACCTGCCGTCGGGCATCTGACAAACACCCGCTCAGGAGCCATCGTGCCCCAGACCCTGAGGGCGAGGCGGTGTTCACAGCCCAGCGGAGCAGACGGAAGCCCGTGTCCCCCGCGAAGCTCGCGCTCTAAGGCGGGAGATGGGCGAATTCGCTAAGTAGGTGACCGGACAGACATCGATTCCTGGACGGTGGAAACGGAGCCTCAGAGACGTGGGCCCGGGACACGGAAGAAGGGAGGTGTCCCGCCCTCCTTGGGGACGCCCGCTGTGCCCAGGGTCAGACAGGCCGGGACGGCGCCCCGGCGGGGAGAGGGCGCCCGGCTCCTGCATCCCTGCTCAGGCCGGCGCCGCCTTGAATTCTCCCTGAACACCTCCCTCCTCCCGCGGCCAGCGCACTCCCATTCCCGGGAGCCAGCCGCCCCCTGCGCCTCTGTGTGAGGCAGCCTGCGGCCTGACGTGACAGTGAAGTCGTGCAGCAGGAGTCACAGAGAGGGACCCTGGAATCCAGCTGGCCCAGAGAGGCCAAGCGGCTTGCCTGTGGCTGCACAGCCCGAAAGTAGCACAACTGATCCCAAGTGCGGGTCTCCTGGGGGCACAGAGCTGGGGGCTTAAGGACTTGGGCTTTGGAGGCAGAGGCCCAGGGCCCCGCCCTTCACCCTGCCTTCTGCCGGCTGTGTGGACACGTATCCAACAGTTCAGAGCCTCGGTTTCCTCGCCCGGAGAGCGGGGGTGCTGGGGAGCCCGCATGCCAGGAGGGCGTGAGTGATCGGGGGGAGGTGAAGCCTGAGATGCTCCTGTTACAATGTCACGTGCTCGCGAACGTCAGCTCTTGTCACACAGGGCAGCTGGGGGGGGTCACACATGTGTGCCCCTCCCTCCCTCCATCACCATCTCCGNCATCGCTGTGTGTCCATCACGACAAGGACTCTGGTGGACGCACGTCTGCTCCTAAATCGTTCCGTCTTTATGTTTGTCTCTCTGCCTCTCTCTTTCTCTGTATCTCTCTTGTCTCTTCCTCCCTCCATGTCTCTGTATCTCTCCGTCCCCCTCTCTTTCTCTCTCTGTCTCTGTCTCCTCAAAACCAGGAGTGACTGGCGGACCCTCACGGTTCATTACAGGGAAACAGGGGGCGACCTCGTTGGCTCAGGCGGCGCTGCGCCAGCAAACAGTGGGAGATTCAGAATTAACTGGGTGCTGATCACTTCCCGGGGCGGGGGAGGGGGAGATGGCTATGAAACCAGAGACCACCCAGCAGCGAGGGCCCCGCGTGCGCAGCCGCAGGAGCGACCTACTGAAGCAGGACGGCAGCCACCATGCGTGGAGAGGAAGGAAACAGATGTTAGTGCTGCCCAGGAGCCGGGGCGGGCCATTCGGGGTCCTGGGCCCCCCAGACCCCATGTGGGGGACCCCAGAGACCCCAGCCTGTGCCCCACAGGGTCCCCACTCTGGACCTTCTTCAGTGGGCCCCATAGAAACATCGTCGTGTTCGGGGCGCCTGGGGGGCTCAGTCGGTTGAGCGTCCCACTTCGGCTCAGGTCATGATCTCACGGTTCGTGGGTTCGAGCCCCACGTCGGGCTCTGTGCTGACAGCTCAGAGCCTGGATGGAGCTGCTTCCGATTCTGTGTCTCCCTCTCTCTCTGACCCTCCCCTGCTCAAGCTCGCTCTCTCTCAGAAATAAATAAAACATTAAGAAAAAAAGAAAGAAAGAAAGAAACGTCGTTATGGACACCGGGGAGGTGGACGTGAGGCAGACGGGATTCCTGGGCACGTGGCCAGGACGGGGAACAGACAGATGGCGCGCTACGATCGGGGAGCCCCGTGCCCGGCTCCGCGCCGCCCGGAGCACCTGTACCTAAATCGGCCCGCGAGGCGCCGTTTCCGAGGAGGTGAGGCAGGCGGGCAGCGTGCGGGGAGGCGAACAGCAGGTACCGAAGGGAAGGGAGGGGGCGAAGGTGCCAGGGGCCGGCACCCCAGTGGGAGACGCGGGGCCCACGGGCGTGCAGGCTGCACAGCAGAGGCCGCCCCCCGAGGCTACACCATGTGACTCAGCGCCTCCGCTCCGGGCGACGTACACAAGAGAACGGAAAACGGGGACAAACGGACCCTCCTAGGCGATCGGCCATGACAGTGCTGGGCCCAGCGGCCAAGACGCAGAAACGGCCCTAAAGTCGAGCCCCCAGAACGTTGTTTCGGGAAAGAAACTGCACACCCAACATCACACATTCGGTGAGGATACTGATGTGAAGTGTCCAGAACAGGCAGGTCCATAGAGATGAGGCAGAGGCGTGCGGGGCAGGCGGGGGGGGCGGGGGGCTTCCTTTCGGGGTGACGGGAAAGTCTTGGACGTCCGTAGAGGTGAATGCACCACGTGGCAACGAACCGTAAACTTCCTAAACGGCGAGCACTCGATTTTAGGCTATGCAGTCGTTACCTGTGTGAAACAAAACAAAGACCGTAAGGTNNNGATGCTGCCTTCTCCCCATCGGCCATGGGGGGCGGGGGGTGGCCTTGGCCGCGGCCCAGACCGTTACATCAGCCCGAGCACCCGCCCAGAGGGGCAGCCGGAGGCCCGTGTCAGGCGGCCCTGGGAGGGCGGGGCAGGGGCCCGTCTGAAGCCCGGGCTGCTCCACGGGGATGTGCGCTTGGGCCGAGAAAACCCCTCAGGGGCCTCAGGAAGGGGGGACCCCTGAGCCGCCTGCATCAGTGCAGGCCGTGCGTCGTGCACCCCAGAACTCTGGCTCCGGGCACGGAAGGCGGGGGCCTGAGGTCCAGGCGGCTCCGCGGGAGGCCGGGGAGGGGCCGCGGGTGCGGGGCCAGCGCCGTTAGCGGCCGTCTGAGGATGAGCGTCCGTCCCCGAGATTCTCGCTCCCGGGACCAGCCTCCAGGTCCCGCCCGGCTCTGACGAGGCCTGCGTCCGTCAGGCTGCGCGTTCTCCCCACGCCGCCGGCTGCTTTCCTTTGCCTCTGTCTTCCCGGCTTTCGGAGGGTCTGCCAGCCGCACACGGGCTTTGATTTCTTTCTCACAAAGGAAAAGGCGAAGCGAGTTGGCAGAGGCGTGGAGCCCGCCCCTCCGGGGAGCTCAGAGCCGAGGCGGAGGGCGGGTCCCGGCTGACTTTGAAGACCTTTCTCGGCTAAGGCCGCGTGTCCCCCCCACCGGCGACGCTGCTAAAGGAGGCCCAGGGCAGCCCAGCGCGCAGGGTCGCGGGGCTCGGAAANCCTCACCCAAGCCCGTCGCTGCCCACAGGGGCCCAAGCGCACGTCCACCCCCCTCCCACCCCTCAGTCAGTCTTCTTCTGAGTCATTCCCACCCGTGACTCGCCCACTCTGTCTGGTGGTGGTGCCTTGACTCAGCCGAAGACCGTGATGAAAACACATGCAAACAGGAAGCAGGGGACGCAGAGCCCCCGAAGGGCTGAGCCCGCGGGTGCCGGAGCGCCGAGCCAGCCGAGGGGAGGGGTGAGGACGCTTCAGGACGGAGGCGGGGACCGAGGCCCGGGGGCCCGAGCCCTGGGGGCCCCCAGCTTCACCTGTGCTCAGCACAGACCCCGCCGCGGGCCCCGTGTTTCGCCGCTGCTTGCTCCCTGGGCGCTCAGCACACCCCGGGGAGGGAAGCAGAGCCGTGGCGGGTGCCTCCACCCCTGGGCCGGGAATGCCTGGGGCTGGGGGCTGCGTGGGCCCTGACAGCCCTGCCTCGAGCTCGAACACCGAGCCGGAGAGTTATCTGTGTCTCTGCTTTGCTCTACACGTTCCGCCCGTCCTTCCTTCCCTACAAGGTCAGAACCCCTTCTGCGTCCCCCATATTCTTTCCAGACTCTGCACACGGAAGGCGTCAGTGCCCAGCTGTGACCACCACCTCGTCTGTGGTCCTTCCACGCCGCTGTCACACAGAACACTCCGGAAGCCCCACGGCTGGCCAGCTGTCCCGCAGGACTGAGCCTCAGGGCGCCCCCCCCCCCCCCCCCC
>NW_027533258.1:11061066-11077980 GCF_008692635.1 Crocuta crocuta | reverse complement strand
GCCCCCCCCCCCCCTGCCCCGTTCCTGAGCCGATCGCTGTGGCTGCCCCGAGGAGCATAAGATGGTGGGCGGGGGCGGGAGGCCTGAGCCCCAAGACCATTCCTCAAAGTGGGGACACATGTCACCCCCACACTCCGGGCGGGGGGAAGCAGACAGATGAGCCGGAGGATGTGGGCGGGGCCACACGCCAGCTGTGCCCCCACAGACGGCCCCGCTCGGGGTCCTGACACCGGGGCCGGGGCGGCTTGGGCCGAGCCCAGGAGCTTGACTGTACCGCGAACAGCGGCCCCACGGCCGCGGGAGCCTCACCCGGGCTTGCCCAGGACGGAGCGGGCACCAGGCGGGCAGGAGGGAGCCTCCGGGCAGCGCCTCGCTGCCTCTTTGCACAAACCCCAGACGTGCCAGCAGCTGCCCCCGCGGCCGGGAGGGCTGACCGCTGCTGACGTCAAGGGGAACAGCCCCCCCACAGGAAGGGCATGTCGCAACCCCGCGAGCTCGCTGCAAAGCGCAGGAGAAGGTCACAGTGGGGTAAGTCATGGAGATTAAAAGCCTGCCCAGGTCTGAGGGCCTGGACCCGCACCGCAGCCCCTCGCTTTCCTCTTTAATCACCAGGCTCTAATTCTGGGACATAAAATTACAGGCTCATTGATAACGATCAGCGATTTCCCGGAGGGAGCCCAGCCCTAATTAAGAGCGGGAGAAGCTGACTTTGCTTCTCGACTTCCCACCAAGGTCCAGCGAGGAAATTACCTGGTTCTGCAGAGCAAACAACGCGGCGGGCGTGCGGGGGCCGGGCTCTCTGACGAGCGTGCACTTGGCCGCGTTCACATGCAGAGGAAGTTGCTGGGAGTGACTGTGATTTGCTGGTCATTGGGGCATCGTCGGGCGAGGGGGAAACGCAGAGCCGCACCGTCTGCCCTTATGGGCGACAGAAGCTTCCAAACCCCTCTGGCCGCGCCCAGGATGGGGGCTGAGCCCTCGGGTGGGGGAGCGCCGAGCCAGCCAAGGGGTGGGGACGCTTCAGGACAGAGGTGGGGACCGGGCCGTGGGGCCCCAGCTGCACCCGTGCTCACCTCTGACCCCCCGCGGGCCAGCGTCAGGGCTCTGGGGACCCGCGGGCTCGAGGCAGCGTGATGTTTCCCTGGCGCTGCCTGGTCTCCCGGACGCGGGGATGTGGGCGGCAGAGCTGGGCTGCGGGTGTAAACATCACGATTTTTCTCGCCCCAAACCCTACACTAAACAAATGTTCCACTTAAAATGCCGGCGACGCTGACCTAAGCAGCTATTTCATGCTTTGTAGCTCAAACCAGGCCGAGCTGTTAACTCTCCTGACACCGAAACGGTGGCAGCCGTGGCTGTGCGGGTCGCGTGGCCCCCTTTCCGTGGCGGATCTCATGCGTTAACGGCGGACGGTGGCAGGTCAGTCACGGGAACCTGGGTTATTGTCACTTGAACAATAGTTAAAATGTATCGAAAGCTGACCCAGTGCTCTTGGCTCAGGCGCTGCAACAAAATACCTTGGGCCCCAGGAGTAAACAAGACGCTTATTTCTTTCTATGGGTTCCGGAGGCTGGAAATCCAAGGTCAAGGTGCCCGCAGGCTCCGCTCACGGTGAAGGCTCTTGCGGACTTGCAGACGGTCCCTGGCTGTGTCCTCGCGGCTGGAAGGGACTCTCCCTCCCCTTCTCTCTGGGGTTAGGGCCCCACCCTGAGGGCCTGGCTTAGCCCTTCTCCCTTCACAGCCTCTACGTCCACACACACGGGGGTCAGGGCGTCAACGCAGGAATGTGAGCGGGACACAGCGTTCAGAGCGTCGCACACACAGGCACACACACTCCTCCCCACTGAGCCTCCCCACTACGGACACGACTTCACTGAGGCTCAGAGCGATGCCGTAACTTAAGGCCGTTAACAATTACATGTCAGGCTTTTCAAAAACATTTTTCTTCATATTTCTAGAGCCTCTTGGGTGCAGCAGACTTGCCAGGGCCCTTCCCCTCCCCCCCACCCCCTGCCTGCCGCTTGCGACTCTGGTTTAGGACGTGAGTGTCCAGCGCCGGAGGGAGGGCTCAGCGCCCCGCGAAAGCACAAGAGCTGGGGAGCNAGATCGCCGCCCAGCAATGTCCTCGCACTCATGACCTCCGCACCTGCTTCTGGAGGAACGCGGCCTGAGGCACTGTTTCCGCACAGAAGGTGGAAACCCTAAAACGCAGAAGCAGCCGTCAGCTCCACGCAACAAGCATTTCGAGGGGCCCCTGGAGGAGCGGGACGGACCCCCTCCGGCCTCCCGAAGCGGAGTCTGCAAGAAATGAGCCCCCCGTGTGTCGCCACCAGAAACCGCTTCTGTTACTTTTCTCTGGAGACATGAGTCCATTTATGTGACTCCAGGTAATCACACACACACGGTTACCCAGTGCGGCCCCTGCTGTATACTTTTGCATCCAGATTTGTTTTCTCGTGAGGTTACAAGTATTTTTCTTTGTATCTAGTTTTTAAAAACATGAGTTTTAGGGGTGCCTGGGGGACTCAAGTAGTTAAGCGTCCAACTTTGGCTCAGGTCACGATCTCACAGTTCGTGGGTTCGAGCCCCGCGTCGGGCTCTGTGCTGACAGCTCAGAGCCTGGAGCTGCTTCGGATTCTGTGTCTCTCTCTCTCTCTCTGTTCCTCCCCTGCTCGCACTCTGTCTCTCTCTCTGTCTCAAAACTAAAGATTAAAAGAATTTTAATTTAAAAACTGGATTTTAAAAAAATTTTAATAGATTTTATTTTTGAGACAGAGAGACAGAGCGTGAGTGAGTGAGGGAGGGACAGAGAGAGAGAGGGAGACACAGAATCCGAAGCAGCTCCAGGCTCTGAGCTGTCAGCACAGAGCCCGACGCGGGGCTCGAACCCACGAACCGTGAGATCATGACGTGAGCTGAACTCGGACGCTGAACCGACTGAGCCCCGGGTGCCCCTGAAAACATGAGTTTTAGTGGCTATGAAGTACCCTGTGTGTCTGGCGGCAGTGTTCCACCATCACAGATAAACACCTGACGAACTCGAAGGGGATTCTAGGCGGTGATGTAATCGTAATGCACTTGGGAAGAACACCTGGGCGGCTCCGTGGACCAGGGAGACGGGTTCGCGCCGATGGAATTTTCCAGGTGTGGCAGCTCCTGGGGCCAAGCCCAGCAGCCAGGNAGGTGTGGGGGTGCAGTGGGGGCTGGGCACCCCCAGTGGCTTCTCTGCGCCCTTACAGCCTCCGTGTCTAGTTTAGAGCTTCGTGTTCTTTCACTGTCCCCGCATCAGTCTTGACTTGGCCACTTAGCCGCGTGTCACGTCCCGCAGAGTCCCTGTCAGCTCAGGTCTGCGCGCCTCCCTGGAGCGACAGGGCCCCTCCCTCCGGAGAAGGAATTCTGCAGACACGGCCACGCCTCCTGCCCTGGGCCTAAGGTGACGGAAATGGCAGGAAGTCCGGGCGTCTGGGGACGTGTGCGCGAGTAAGGCTCGTCCAGGGGCCGGCGGCCGGGGGGACAGACCAGGTCCCTCGAGCAGGAAAGGGTTTCGTCGCTCATCCGACCCGAGACACGTCGTTCGTGTCTGCTGGCCGGCAGGCTGTGATCCGGGGGGCCCGGGAGGCGGCGCGGGGATTTGAGGAGGGGGCTCCGGGGCTGCCGCCCGCGGCCGGCTCCAGGGTGGTGGGAAGGGGCCCCGCCTCCGAGGGCCGTGGGGACGGCGCGGGGCCGACCGTGAGCCAGGGCGAGCGCAGCAAACCCGAGGTCGGGGACCCTCCCAGACAGAGGCCGGGAGCCCGGGGTTTGCCCAGACGCTGAGGTTGGGGTCGGGCCCCCACAGTGTGGCCGTGACCACGCAGGCCCCGTCCCTGCCCATGNAAGCCGGCTCTGTGCTGGTTTCCATTTCACAGGCGCGTAAGCTGAGGCTCCGGGGTGTCAATGGCCAGGTAGGCGGGCGGCGGCGCAACGTGTAGCCCCGCGCCCTCCGGCCTCGACTGGACGGCGCGTCTCAGCCAAAGGCAATTCCTCTCCGCAGGNGCCCCCCCCCCCGGGCCCCCAGGACGCTGGTCCTCAACGCGGGCTCATCAGCTCCTTGAAGGATCCGAACGCAAACAGTCCTCAGAGCCGCCTGCGCTCGCCGGACGGCCCCGAACTAATATTTGTTTTAGCAAATGGCTGAGCTGTTCATCTTGCCGCCTCGGGGATTCGTCTTCGCTCAGGAAGCCGCTGCGGGTCTGAGCCGGCGAGGCCGCTACCCGGAAGGCGGCGTCTGCTCTGAGGCCGGCACGCGGGAAAGCGGGCTTGGGGGGCAGCAGAGGGCGTGGCGGCGACGTCAGCCCCGTGGCCCTACTGTGCGCCGGGTTTTATATGCACCATCACCACCTCATTCACGACGGCCGCGAGGGGAGTGGGATTGTCTCATTTTGCAGAGAAGAAAACTCCCACTCAGAGACGTTAGGCCACTTTTCCAAGGCTGCACAGCCGGTCAGGGTCGGTGATGGGGTTTGAACACTGGGTGCACCTGACCTAAAGCCCCTGCGTGTGCAGCTCGATGTGTCAGCAGAGCTGAACCCTCCCCCCGCCCCCCGACGGCACCGAGAACATCATGCAGGACAGAGAGGGGGCGCCGGTCAGCAGAAGGCTCTACAGACCCTGATTCCATCCGGGATCTTTGCGTCGCAAGTCAAGGAACACCCCAGACTCGGCTCAACAATCTGAGGACTGATTCACTCGTGACTTGGGAATTCTCGAGGGTGGGCTCAGCGGCTCGACGATGTCGTCAAGGGCCCGGGATGCTCTGCTTCCCCTCCCTGCCTTCTTTAGCGTCAGCTCCCCTCGTGGTGCCAGAGTGGCTGCAGGAGTCCCGGGTGTCGCTTCTCTATCCCACCTTCTGTCTGGAGTCACACAGGGAGTCAGGAGGTCGGCTCCGTCGGCAGGGCAGGCAGCCGCCGTGACAAGCACGTGAGGACGGACGGGTGCAGGCAGCTCCGGGTGGGTCACCCCCACCGCGTGACGGGGGCAACATCCCATGAACGTCGGGGGACGGAACGGTTCCGCAGAGGAAGCTCACGAGGGTCTGGACGTAGGGGTGTTTCTTCGAGGAGGGGTGGTGAACCTTCGTGTGAATAAGTGATTCCCACAGCCGGTCGGTCCACGAGAGCGTGGACTGAGCTCTTCATCTCTGGGTCCCAGGCACTCGGCAAGTGTGCTTCCCTCCCCGAGGTGTCAGAAATATTCCCACCACACGGGTCGCCGCGTAATAAAACTAGAAATTAGAACCAAATCAAGAAACAAAAAGGCTTTTTCATCTAAAATTTTAAAACTTTCTGGGGCGCCTGGGTGGCTTAGTCGGTTAAGCGTCCGACTTTCGCTTAGGTCATGATCTCGCGGTTCGTGGGTTCGAGCCCCGCGTCGGGCTCTGTGCTGACTGCCAGCTCAGAGCCTGGAGCCCGTTTCAGTCTGTGACTCCCTCTCTCTCTGACCCTCCCCTGCTCACGCTGGCTCTCTCTCTGTCTCTCCTAGAAACAAATAAAAATATATAAAAAAAATATTTAAACCGTCAAAGGTTTTAATTTTTTAAGACGCACGTGTGACGATTTAATACACATATGCGTTGGCAGATATTCCCCCAGTCGAGGTCATGAACACCCCTGTCGCCTCACGTAGTTACTTTGGGGGTGGAGCTGATAGAGGTTTACCCTCTCATTACGAACAGTAGTCACCACGCGGAACCTTAGCGCCCAGAACTGAGCCACCTGGTAACTGGAAGTTCGTCCCCCCTGATGAACGGCTCCCCATTTCTGTGTCTGGCTTATCTCCCTCAGCACAGCGCTCTTCCGGGCCCTTCGAAGGCGGCTGATTCCAGGCTGAGCTGGAAAAGTAAAGAGGCCCCTGAACATCTTCTGGTCCCAGAAAGGAAGGAAACGGAGGAAACTGGGAGGGGGGGGAGGGGACATAAGCGCTAACTTGAGGAGGGTCACAGAGGTCAAATCTAAGCCAATTTGAATAAGATAAATAATGACCGTGATGAATTATAACCTACAGGATAGAATATGTGTCCGTGAGCCAATACTAATATGAATTCAACATAAAGAAAGAAAAGAGGGGCGTCTGGGTGGCTCAGTCGGTTAAGCGTCCGACTCCAGCTCAGGTCATGGTCTTACGGTTCGTGGGTTCGAGCCCCGCGTCGGGCTCTGTGCTGACAGCTCGGAGCCTGGAGCTGCTTCGGATTCTGTGTCTCCCTCTCTCTGACCCTCCCCTGCTCACGCTGTCTCTCTCTCTCTCTCCTAGAAATAAATAAAACATTAAAAAAAAAAAGACTAACTGAAAAAATAAAGAACGCTTGGAAAACTTTGAATAAGGTCTGTTAGTTTTTTTTTAATTTTTTAACGTTTATCTCTTTTTGAGAGAGAGAGCAAGAGAGAGAGACAGCGTGAGCAGGGGAGGGTCAGAGAGAGAGGGAGACACAGAATCGGAAGCAGATCCAGGCTCCGAGCTGTCAGCACAGAGCCCGACGCGGGGCTCGAACCCACGAACCGTGAGATTGTGACCTGAGCCGAAGTCGGACGCTTCACGGACTGAGCCCCCCGGCGCCCAGGTCTGCAGTTTAAATAAGAACACCGCGCCGATGTTAGCGACCGGTTTTCAGAACCGCACCGGGGGTGTGTACCGCGCTAACACGTGGGCGATCCGGGTGAGGCATTCGTGGACACAGTTTGTGCTATTCTTGCAGCGTGTTGTGAGTCTGGAATTGTTCCGGATGAAAAGCTTTGTAAAATCTAAAAGGAAACCTCCCCAGGAAACATCAGACATGTCTAGTATTTGAACTTCAGCCGCTGGCTACTCGGGGTTGCCGTCTGAGGCTCCCAAACCCTGGTAAATGCTCTGACAGCGTCTGCTGCCCCAACGGTGCCTCGGGGAAAGCGGGTTTGGCCTGACGAGCAGGCCTGGGAGCGACACGGGCACCCAGGGGTGGGGGACACGTAGGAGTCTGCAAATTCCTGCAGGTCTGAGGGCGTGGACTGGGCTCCCCCTGGGATGGAGCCTGAGCCCCCCCCTTCTTTTTATCAATAAAGGGCAGGGAGCCCCCCCACCCC
Source organism: Crocuta crocuta (assembly GCF_008692635.1). Classification (NCBI taxonomy): domain Eukaryota; kingdom Metazoa; phylum Chordata; class Mammalia; order Carnivora; family Hyaenidae; genus Crocuta; species Crocuta crocuta. Next base: position 11,070,889 of record NW_027533258.1, on the reverse strand, counting down.
CCCACCCCTCCCCCCCAGGGCAGGGAGGGGTCCTGGGGGCAGGAGGGCCGACGGGGAGAGGTCAGGAGGGAGGCGGTGATGAAGGAGATATTCCCCCGGCTAGGAGGAAATAGGGAGGCAGTCACACGCGCGTGCACACACACACATATGCACACACGCATGCACACGCACATGCACACATGCACACACACCTGGAAACCGCTGTGTGTCTCCTTCCCCGTCTCTCCCCATCTCTCCCGTCTCTCCCCGTCTCTCCCCACGTCTCTCCCTGTCTCTCCCCGTCTCTCCCGTCTCCCCGTCTCTCCCCGTCTCTCCCGCCCAGGTGTTCTGTCTCAGAAGCAGAGGAGATATTTCAGGACTGTGTAGACAGGGTCCTCGAGCCCAGAACCCCCCTCAGATCAGAGCGAGAGCCTTCGTCCCTTCTCTCCAGACAATCCGCTTGGAAAGTGGGGGCGGGGGCGCCCCACACCTGCCCACGGCCGCCTCAGGGCCGANTAGAAGAGGCGCTGGTCGGCCGAGGGGCCCTGAAGGACGGAGCCGAAGTCCCAGAACCGAGGGACCACGGCCCTGACCCCGGAGGCCCCTGCGACCCCGATGCTCCACTGCACCCAGACGATTAGGAACCAGGGACAGGAGCCGGGAAGGAACCCATGAGAGACAGACAGGCACACAGACAGAGACAGAGAGGAGAGACAGAGACAGACGGAGACAGAGGAGAGACAGAGACAGGCACAGAGACAGAGAGGAGAGACACAGAGACAGAGACAAGAGAGAGACAGAGACAGAGAGGAGAGACACAGAGACAGAGACAGAGAGGAGAGATACAGAGAGTCATGGAGGAGAGACAGAGAGATATAGAGGAGAGACAGAGACATAGAAGAAAAATAGAGATAGAGAGAGAGAGAGAGATACAAACATTTAGAAGAGAGACAGAGAGAGGAGAGACAAAGAGACAGAGACCAAGCGGAGAGACACAGAGACATAGAGGAGAGACAGGGGAGAGATAAAGGTATAGAAAAGGGACCCAGAGGAGGCAGGAGAGCAGAGGGGCCTGGGCGGACGGGGGGGTGGAGGGGCAGAGACCCTGAGACCTGGGGTGTGGGGAGAGATGCTGAGAGAGGGAAGGGGGAGGGGGGCTCGATGGGACGTGGCCTCGGTGGCCTAAGTAGAAGCAGGGACGGGGACGGGCCCGAGGGAGTGACGCGCAGNTTCCTTCCCTGCCTCCCTCCTGCAACCCCTCCCCCCGCACAGCTCTGTCTAGCGCTTATTATTTTTAAGTAAAAGTGTATGAAATTAATTTTATTTTGAGGATTATCTGAGAATTTCGCAGCCCCTCTTGGGAACACGGTGGCAACTGGGGCAGCTGCGGACGGAGGGGGTCCCTTCCCAGGCAGACGTGTGCCATCTGCCAGGCTCGGCGCCCGGCTGCTGTCGGCGTCCGTGGGGTCCCCCCCAGGGCAGGTCGCAGCGGAGTCCCTCCCCGGCCTGTGCCCGGGCCCTGCTCACCCGCCTCCCTCCCGTCTCCCAGAACCTGTGTAGCTTCGCAGTCAGACGGGCACCGCGCCGCGGGGAGGCCCGGCACTGGCCGGAGACGGGTGCAAGGACTGAGCGCCCGCGGCGTGCACACCGCCCCTGCCGCGTCACACACCCGGAGGCCGCACGGGTGCGGGCAGCGTCTGACCCCGGGGGCCAGCGGGGCGTGCGGGTTCCTGGAGCGGCTGCACGGGCCTCACGGAGGCCAGCCTTCTGCGCGCTGCGCCCGGACGCACCCCGGGCAGCTGCGGGGCGACCTCAGCGGGGTCGTGAGCTCTGGTCACAAGGAGAAAAGCCTGTTCAGAGCCCCCCCCGCGCCCCCCGCGCACAGCCCGGGAACGTGCCTGCACCGCGCGTGTGCCCGTCCGAGATGGAGGCCGGGGACAGACAGGCGCGCTGGCCGTGCTGGGCGCGGAGAACGGGCGAGGCGTCCCTTGGGCATTTCACGGGGCGTTCGGCGGCGGGACGCGGGGCAGAGAGAAGGGGTGCGGCGACGGGGCCTGGAGCCCCAGGACACGAGGGTCCCAGCGGACGTCGCGGACACACCCACGAACAATGCGGGACCTTGTGCCCGAGGGTGTGTTCACTGTGTGTCCGAGAGGGAAGCTCCCCCGTGGCCCCAGGCCCGGGGTCGTGCACAGCTAAGCCTCCGACTGTCTGCAGGAGGGGAGAAATCAGGCGAGTGTGTGGTCCCCAGAGAGGCCCGACAGCGGAGAGAAGGGACAGAACATTCAGGAAGGCCGCGGGGTGACAGAGAACTCAACGCTGCCTGAGGTACGGGGACAGACACCGCGTTTCCCCTGCACACAGACGACGCTCTGATCTCCGGACAGTGGCCCAGGCTGCAGACTGCTCTCCAGCCCAAACCGTGGAAACGCTGGAGCCGTATGTTCTCACAGCACATGCGTGGGGGCGTCCCTACCCNAGTCGGACGCTTAACCGACGGAGCCACCCAGGCGCCCCTCAATCATACCTTCTAACAGCTTCGGCCTCAGCCGCGGGCCAGGAGCGTCTTCCTCAGCAACGTACATTTCTTTTTATTTCTGGAATTTTCCGTATCGTGTCCTTTAATACCGTAGTCTCAGATAACAAGGGATGCGCTTTGCAAGGTGAAAGTCTGACCTGGCGTTTTTCCTTCTCGGGACAAGGGGGCCTGATCTCCAGCCTGTAGCGTCTGGGGCCTCAACAGCCCCCCTTACTTCCTACCTTCAGGGTTTCTGTATTTTAGATTCTTTTATTTGCACGACTTCTTTCTGGTACCAACAGTCTGCATCACAGAAAACTACATCAGCTGCATATGACAGAAAACCCAGCGTGTGATTAGCCAGCGTTAGGCTGCATTAACTGTTCCTCATAAACACGTGGGCTCCGTGCGGGGCTGGCCGGCTGTGCCGTGGCCGCCAGGAACCCGCCTCCGCCGGGCTTCGCGGCTTTACCCTTTACCCTTCCTCGTGGTTTCCTCGTGGTCCGAGATCCGGCCATCAAACCGCTCCCCCGGAGGGAAGAAGGGTGAGACGATGTGCCCACGTCCGGCAGCGTCTTCCCGGCAGAACCTTCTGGAAACGTCCATCTGCCTCTAATTATCCACTCCTCCCTGCCGTGGGAAGAGCTCCAGGACAGGATGCGTGAAGACAGGGCACACGCGGGCGCGCACACTCAGCAGGGAAGGAGCTTGGGGGTTGGTAGTACGTACGCTGCACCCGCGTGCACATCGCGCCCGCGTCCGTACACGCACAGTTCTGTCAGCACCGCCGCCAGCCCAGCCGCGGGGACTTCCCCAAAAGCACTTGCGGTCGGGCGCTTGCTTACGATCCGGGGAGGTTTGCTCTCCTCGATCTGTAATAACTCGGACCTGTCTTCGTACAGTAACCATTTTTACTTACTTGCCTAATTAGACAGATATGAAGAGAACGTGAGAGGGTGACCGGCTCTGGTTGGTGATGAGACCACGGCCCGGCGAAGGCGCTGGCCGACCTGGGCTCCGTCCACGCCTGCGCAGGCGCCCGTGCCCTCTGAGCTGATGGACACATAACTGTGTATGTTACATTGTATAACTTGTCGTACAATTTGTATTCGGGGATCTGCCGTCTAATTACGTTGCAACATGTAGCACTTTGTGGGGGAAACCGGAAATGCAGGGTAAAGGAATATTAATGAATTTAACGCATGGGAAAATACCGAGAGAAATATGTGGCATGTAAAGCTCGTGTTTGGGGCGCCCGGGGGGCTCAGTCGGNCCGTGTGAGCTGATGTCTGTGCACAGAGAATTAAGCATGTGCTGGTACCGTGGGTTTTCCGTGGTGAAAATGTATTAATATTTATTCAACTTTAAAAATCCCTATTGTTTCACTCGTAGAATCCACAACAGAGCGATACAGTGAATTAAAGCACCTTCAGTTATTCAGAGCTGCTCCCACAGAATTCTTACCCCTAAACATTGTGTTTTAATGAACGGTACTTAATTTCCACGCAATCCAGCGGCTGCCTGGGCCGTGTCTGCCTCCCAGGGGCCCGAGGCCGTCCGTCTGGCGCTGGAGACGACGCACGGCTTCAAATGTCGTCTTCGAGACCCCTCTCCTGCCCAGCGATGCTCCTGCTGTTTACCATGGAAGGTTCCGGAAGGCGAGTGGGAGGAGGGAGGGGTGCTGACCGGCCACCAGGCTGGGAGGTGGCGAGGAGGGAGGGGTCAATGCCGGTCTCTGCTCTTAGGCTGCGGAAAAGTGGGGGGGGGGGACGGCAAGGTCACCTGTCTCCCAGGGGTCCGGGCCTGTAGGCCTCGAAACCCGAGCCCAGGAAGGGAAGCAAGTCCGGAGGAAAGAACAGCTCAGAGTCAGCACATTTCTGGGGCCCAGACGTGCCCTCGTCACTGCGCGAAACGGGCTCGTCCTCAGAAGCCCGGGCAGCAGGCCGTTGACGCTTCCTTCATTCTGCCGGGGTTTCACGGGCAGGGGGTCCCGACCTGGGTCGGGGGCACCTCTCGCCCGCCCTCTGCCAGGGCCTAACGCTGACGCACACGGTTGTTAGCGGGGAATGCAGTCGAGGCACCTGACGCTTTCTGTAGCGCTCCCCACCGTCCCATGTAGTATTTACTTAGTTAACTCTGTTTCCTGTTTGTGTCGCGCCCGCGGGAATATCGGCTCCACAGGACCAGCGTTTCACTCGCGTCGTCACTAACGGGCCCCCAGAACTTGCCTCACAGAAATCTGCGGCGTAAGTGGAACGGAGGCACGAACAGCTACCTACACTCGCTCGCCACGCACGGACCGCTGCATTAGCCAGTTAGGTGAGGCCACGTCGCAGAAAGATGGAATCTGAAGTCTCAGCGGTTTAACGAGCTGAGACTTATTTCTCTCTCACGCACCTGTGCAGCCCCGGTTAGCAGGGTGGGTGGGGGCGCTCGGGACCCCAGGTGAGGACGCCCCTCCCTCCGGAAGGCCGCCGGTCGCTGCGGAGTCAGGACAGCGAGAGGGTCACACACGGGCTCTTCCAAGCCTCCGTGCAAAAGGGACAGAAGTCACTTCCGCCACGCGGGTCCGGCCTGGCTTCACGGGGGGAGGGGAGTCCGTGGGATGGTCCGGGAGCGTCACATGTCTGCCCGCTCGAGTCTGTTCACACTCACCACACACTCTCGCCCACACCCGTCCACGCCCACTCACGAGCCCCGGCGCGTGCCCCACGGAACGCCTACGCCTCACCTCCCCCGTGCCCAGCACAGCCTCCGGCACCGACCTGTCGGACCCCATCCCTCGTGTTTCTCCTTCTTTTCTTTTTTTTTTTTTAATTTTTTTTTTTAATGTTTTATTTCTAGGAGAGAGAGAGAGAGAGAGACAGCGTGAGCAGGGGAGGGTCAGAGAGAGAGGGAGTCACAGACTGAAACAGCCTCCAGGCTCTGAGCTGGCAGGCAGCACAGAGCCCGACGCGGGGCCCGAACCCACGAACCGCGAGATCACGCCCTGAGCCGAAGCCGGACGCTTAACCGACTAAGCCACCCAGGCGCCCCTCTCTTTCTTCTTTTCTAACGTTTATGTATTTTTGAGAGAGAAAGAGAGACGGAGACAGAGCGTGAGTGGGGGAGAGGCAGAGAGAGGGGGAGACACAGAATCCGAAGCAGCTCCAGGCCCCGAGCTGTCAGCACAGAGCCTGACGCGGGGCTCGAACCCACGGACCGCGAGATCACGCCCTGAGCCGAAGCCGGACGCCCAACCGGCTGAGCCCCCGGCGCCCCTGCTCTGGTCGCCTCTTACCCCCATTGTCAGACAGAAGCCCACCCGCTGCATCCGGCGCCCCTTCAGGTGCTGGCTCCCGTGCGCCGGGCCGGGGAGCGCGAGCCACACAGGAAGGGGCGGAACGTGTCCCCGGCAGGTTGCCCAGCCTCCCTACGACACCACTGAGACCCGGCGGGGGCAGGGCGTCACCAAATGTGGGCGGAGGGGCTGTCTGGCTCTCCTGGGCGCCCGCCGGCCTCTCTGCTCCCCTTGAAACGAGACGCAGGAGGCACCCCTGTCCCCCGACAGGACCGCGTCCCCATCAACCGCGGGGTCCCGGGCCTGGGGGTGCCCTCGCCCTGTGTCACGACCCCCGGGCTCGCCACGTCCGGGACGCACCCCGTCTCCTGCGGGTGTGTGCCCTCCAGAAGCGTCTGGGCGGCAGTTCTGGCTCCGTCTAGGGGCTTCTCCCGAGTACGGCCCCGAGCAGAGCGGCTCAGCCCCAGGCCCTTCCTCAGACCCCGACCTCAGTCGCTGCTCGGGATGCAGGGCAGGAGGGGGAACCGCCAGCCGCGTCCGGCACCTTGAACTGGGCCCTGGTTCCTTCCTAAAGCTTCTTCTCAAGTTGCAGGCGCAGATCAGCAGAGGCTCTTACGCGGGGGAGGGTCCCAGGACAGCGCACAGGCGGTTCTGTTGAACAAATAGAACTGCCTCGGGGCCACACATTTTGACAAAAGCTTTGCAATTTTCTTCGTTCTCTCCCGGAGGGATAGCTCAGCTCCTCTTAACCCCGGGGAGTCTAGCACAGTGGGTGGCCTAAAAACGTGAATATTCCTTTGAGTAATCTGGGCTTATCTTAACCCCTTCCACAAAGAAGCAAGCACACATTTCATACACCTGTGAGATGGAAGGAGCAATCGTTCTAGTACAAGAATTCCTGGCAGGTTTAGGAAACACACGTTTGTGGGGATGATTCCTGGATAATTACACTTGGGAGAGAGGGTGAGGTTGTGGAAGTGACGGCTGAGTGTGAGGCGTGTAGGGGAGGAAAACCTTTCCCTCCACCCTCTTATGTTCTTGCATGAGGGGCTGCTAATTAAAGTGCCAAGAAACAGAGAAACAAGAGAGTTACACAGAGTATATTGACATTTGCAATGCCCGTACATGCAGGTGAGCTCAATGATGAGGAATTCAAACAGGTGGTTAAAATTTAGGGCTTATCTACCTATCACAGTGGGGGGGAAGGGAAGAGAGAAGAGGCTTCTATGGGAAGTACAAATAGGTCTCTTTAGGGAAATCAAATAGGTTTTGTAGGAGAACAAAGTTTATGACCATGTTTGTATGCCCTCCTTGCTTCCTGGGCAGGACACGGCAGGGCTCGTGTTTCCCCGTCCCGAGGCAGAGCCCCTTGGGACTCGACTCAGCACCCTGTGGACCTGGGCCCCTGGCCTGGCTGGCGGGAACAGGCACCATTCTCAGCCCCCCGTGAGCACGGTGCGTGCACCCCCGGCCTCAGCGGTTTTCCCGCGTGCAGGCATGGCCCGGCTCTCAGTGAATCTCCCCGGACGCCCCGAAGGCCCCCTGAGCTCTGCCCACGTCTCCGACACCCAGCTCCAGCTCCGGGACTCGGGACACCTGCTGGGCTCTGCCTCGGTTTCCCTCTCTGAGGGGCAGCCTGGAAACCCGAGTTCCCAGCAGTATGGACGAAAGGACCAGTGAGGGAGGCTGGGAGGTGGAGGCGGGTGGACAGTCAGAAGCCTGAGAGCCAGGCCGGCACGGAGCCTGGATTTAATCCGGGGGCCACGGGAAGCCGGCAAAGCAGCACGAGCAGCGGCGGGCGTCCTCGGTTTACCTGAGCAGCAGCGGCTTTGACGTGCATCCCTCTCGTGGTCTCGAGTCCACGCCCCAGCCCGGCCAGGTTGCCTCTGTGGTCTGCACTCGCTTCTAGGGAAAATGAGCCACGGGGAGATTAGGTAACCGGCCACGGGCCACGCACACGGCTGTTTCGAGCCCGTGGCCCGAGCCACCACTCCGGCTGCAGGACAGAGACAGCGACACCCGGGGAAGGGAGGAGGCCTGAGCAAGGCGGGGGCGCAGGGGGGTGGGGGGGAGGCAGCCCCCCGACATGCGGAGTCAGACGCAGACCCAGACACACCTGGCCTTGACCCGCGGCCTCACCTGTCCCAGCTGCGTGTGACCCTGGAGAGGGTTTTAGTCTCTCTGCCTTCATTTCCTTTAAAAAATGGGGGCCACACACCTACCTCCCCGGGAAAGGGCCCCTCGAGCGGACGCGCGGAGCGTGAGGCCCTCAGTGACACGACATGTTTGGGTCCAGTCCAGGCTCTGACACTTGCTGGCCGCACGACCCCAAGCAGATCACCCAACCAGCCTGAGTCTCGGTTTCCCCATCTAGTAAGGGGGTCATAACCCCACCTCACAGCACCGTTGCAAGGGCCGAATGAGATCCCAGATCCGCGATGCCCAGGACACCGTCCGGCGCGCGGCGGCCGCTCCATAAACGTTAGCTCCTGGCACCTCCAGCTTCCTCTCTGCCCCTCGTCCGCAGAAACCGCCAGGAGCTTTTCCGTGCCCCGTCCGGATCGCTCCTCCGAATGAGATGCTCACCCTCTGCCTCCGTGACCTTTCCTTCCGAGAAAACGCCGCTTCCTGCTAGACAGGGAGCCACCTGGCGCACAGTCCTCCCCGACTGCCCGGGGCACGGAAGGCGCGTGACAAACGGGCACCGAGCAAGGGGATGAGTGAGTCACCGTGCGGTTACGTCAGGCGCTGTGAGTGAGAGAAAATTAATTCGCGGGGGAATTATTACCTCGCGTACGGCTTGTAGGAGCTCCAAGTGCTTTTTCAGAAATTTAATCAGCCGTTAATTTTCTGCAAAACACAGTAACCTCCGTACACGCTGGACCCTCGTCCAGTCGGGCCTGGAACCCAAGCCGCTCCCTCTGAGGGAGTGACCCGCGGACTCGAGGTGCCGTGACTGTCGCCGTCTCTGGTCGTGAGCGGGATGCATCCACCCTGCTCCTTCCGCCTCTGATGCCCCCATGAGGGCACGTGTCCCCCACCTGTGACTGCAGAAGTGGGGTGACCTGAGCCGAGCCACGACCAGCCCTTCTCCTGCTGTCGTGTGATCAGGGCTGAGTCTGTGATAGTGATCAGGGTTCAGTCTGTGGCCACGATCAGGGCTCAGTCTGTGACCACGATCAGGGCTCAGTTTGTGGCCGCGATCAGGGCTCAGTTTGTGGCCGCGATCAGGGCTCAGTCTGTGACTGCAACCGGGGCTCAGTCTATGGCTGCGACCAGGGCTCAGTCTATGGCTGTGACCAGGGCTCAGTCTGTGGCTGTGATCAGGGCTCAGTCTGTGACTGCAACCAAGGCTCAGTCTATGGCTGTGATCAGGGCTCAGTCTGTGACTGCAACCGAGGCTCAGTCTATGGCTGTGACCAGGGCTCAGTCTGTGGCTGTAATCAGGGCTCAGTATACAGCCAGGACTGGAGCTCATTCTGGGACCATGACTGGGGCTCAGTCTGTAATAACTGGGCTTAATCTGTGACGGGGACTGGGGCTCAGCCTCCACCGCCTGTCGCATCTCTGCAGCTGCAGCTGACATCAGCAATGGACCCACGGGGCAGACATAACAAACCCCCGAGGGGTCTGCTACACAACTCAAAAAACTATTAAAACTCAATTATCACATTGAATTAAGTGGACGCAGGAAGGCTCCCGGGGGTCCTGAGGGGAGGCGGGCATGTGCGGGAGGGAAGAAGGGCCTCACCGGCCCTGATGACGAAGGACCCAGAGTTCGGGTGCTGCGGACAGAATTAAATCCCGCCCTGACCCATTTAAGCAACTTCTTGGCCAGGGAGCAGGAGCCGTCACCTTCAGCCGCGCGGTCATGCACGCAGAGATCACAGCGCCCGGAGATGGGCGCCCGGGGGCCAGACGCTGCCAGGAGCCGTCAGCGGCCTGGGCATCGGGCTAAGTGGGTCAGCACTTCCCGGCCGCTCCGATGATTAACGGTGTGCGAGGCGAGGACCTCACGGCGGCTGGGGCTCCGCGACTCGAGCCCG
>NW_027533258.1:11053267-11061035 GCF_008692635.1 Crocuta crocuta | reverse complement strand
GCCGCACCGGGGCTCCGAGGTGGTAAATCTCCGTGGCTGCGTCTGGGCGTGACTTCGCGGCATCCGTCTGCGCCCGGCTCGGTGCCCCCTCTGTCTCCTCCGGCGGCCCGGCCCGAGGACAGCTTTGAAATGCGGGACGAGAGGTCATGGAGACGGATACAAAATTAATCAAGTGTGACACAGCAGCGGGGGTGGAAGCTTCCGTCCGCGTGCGCTTTGCCTTTGTTTACGGTTCGCCACATTTGCGAAGGACGCGGACCGGGAACAGCCCCCGAGTGTCTCCAGAATGAGGCCCAGAGAGACAGGAAACACTCGCCGAGGAGGCGGGTCCGACATTTAGATGCAGTGAGATTCTCGTAGGTTGAGTTTTCTTGTTCTGATGTTGTTGCAACGAGCGTCGAGGGGGCGCCCGGGGGGCCCAGTCGGTTCAGCGTCCGACTCCCGCTCGGGTCACGATCTCACGGTTCATGGGTTCGAGCCCCGCGTCGGGCTCTGTGCTGACAGCTCGCGGCCTGGAGCTGCTTCAGATTCTGTGTCTCCCTCTCTGTCTGCCCCTCCCCCACTCATGCTCTGTCTCTCTCTCAAAAATAAGTAAACATTAAAAAAGAATTTTTTTTAATAAAAAAAAGTGTCTAAAGATGAGCCCGAGGAACCTGGCTGCCACGTATCGGAGCCATTCATTTCTTCGCGCACTGAGTCCCTCATTCGGGGGCGGTGTCACTGAGCGACTGTGTGCGGGGCCCGGGCTGGGCCGGAATCAGGCCAGCATGACAGTGGCTGCTGTTGGCTGTGACCCCTGTAGACACCCTGCCGGCGCCGCCCCGTGAGCTGAGCGCCCACGAGCGTCGCCTCACCTACGTTCCCATAACCGAGGAAGCAGCTGGTGCCGGCGCGCCCATTCCCCAGACCAGCAAACTGAGCCCTGAAGCAACTAAGCAGTGAGCTCAGAGTTAAGCAAGTAGCAAAGCAGCTCCGTTCAGGGCCCGAGCGAGCCCGTCCCATCCGCCCTCCCCATCATCTGAGGGACTCAGAGGCTCCAAGACGGACCGAGGTTCACTTATGCCCCAGGCAGGCAGCGCCCGGACGAGCTGGCCCCGCGTTCCTGTCTCTGGTGGCTCCCGGCCCTGTTGTCACTCCGAGCCTTCGGTGTCCCCCGTCTTGTGCCAGTAAATCCCCTGGGCTCACGTCATACAGAACGGGCTTCTGGGGGTGGTGAGCCCCTCATCAGGGGAGGGGAGGCTGCACCAGCGAGCGCTCGGCTGTGAGGACGGGTTCGCGTGTGAAATGGGCTGAGACTGCACTTCCCAGACGCCATCTTCTGGAACCTGACCGCTTCCCCATTGAGCGGTGGGCTCTGCGTCCCCTCCCCGCAGAGCCGGGCGGACACCTGCCCGCGAGAGGAGAGGCGGGTCGTGACCTCCAAGGTTAGCTCGTGGAGGTGCGTGTGCGACTCCGCGTCGCGTCTGCCGCGACGCTCACCCTGGGGACCCGGGCGTGCCGGGTGCAGCGTGGGCGCTCAGGCCACGGCGCCGGCGTCGGGAGGGACGAGTGTGCAGGAGCTGACGGCTGGAGCCCGTCCTGCCCGGGCGCAGTCGCTTCCCACAAGCACAGAAACAAGGGTGAAAACCGCAAATTGCCCCGGAGGGTGAGTCTCCTTCGTTGTCCCGGGAAGGGGCGCTTGGATCCGAGAGCCGCGGCCCCTCCCTGGTGGGCCCGGGGGAGACGGGGTGTGCGGGACGGCAGCCTCCGGAAGTCACGCGGAGACGCGGCCTGTCCTGAGCCTGCTGAGGACCTCACGAAAGTCTTGTCAGGAGTGACGGTCTGTTCTGGTCTCTGCCCTGACCCGGGCCTCTCTCTCCAGGCGCTCACGCTGGGGACAAGGAGGGCCCAGACTCCGTCCCTGCCGTGTGCGCGTCCCCAGCCCCGGTGGCTGTCCTGTCTCCGCGTGGCGACGAAGCGGGCAGGCTCCTGAGTCCGGTGCTGGAATGCTGTGTGGCCTCAGGAAAGTGACTCGCCCTCTCTGGGCCTGTTCGCTCCTCTGCAAAAAGAAACAAGGGTGGTGACGGCCCTATCTGGCGGGTTTAGCGCCACATTAGCCCAGAGCTTGATGCCAAGCGGGTTTCAGCCTTTCTGTCCCTGTCACTGTGGCCGAGGGCGTTCCGGCCACGCAGGTGTCTTGGTTGACAGGGCCCCGCGCACCTGTGCGCGTGTGCATCACGCCTGCGTTTCCTGGACACGCAGCAAAGCCTCTCTGTCCATGGCCAGGCCCCCCCACCCCCCCGCTTCCCTCCCGAGCCCCAGGGAGCGTCCAGGCGGGAAGGAGGCCAGGGAGGGTGTCTCTTCCGACCGCGCGGGAAGCGCGTTGCGATTTCACGGCACATTTTCCCGAGCGCGGAGGGAAAGGAAGTCACAGCAACCGTCTGGCGACAGATGGTGAGCGAACTGCGCCGGGGGAGCTGCTGGGGCCGAGCGGAAACGCCGGGGGCGTTGACCCCCCCGCCTGGCACGTCTCTATTTCCCAGCCTAACAAGCGCCGCCTACGGGGAGACCAAACCCACGACCGGCTCTCGCCGTTGGTCTGAGGCAGCGCGTCTGGGAAAGCACGGCCGTCACAGCCGAGCCGCGTCACAGGTCAGGACCGGCCGCGGGGGCAGAGGGGACGGGGACGCGGTCGCTGGCTCCCGGCCTNGCCACGGGGGGACGGCCACGTGCCTGCCTCTGTCTGTGGCAGGCTCCCGGGCCTCAGCCACGCATATGCGCCCACAGGTCCCCAAGACGTGTGGACGTCAGGCGGCTCCGGACGCGACGCGGCGAGCAGGCCCAGCGCCCCGTCCGCGGACAGGGGGAAACCTCCGGCGAACCCGGAGGGACATTCTCCCGAGTAACCGATCGGCGCTTTTCAAACACATCAGATAAAGAAACTCGAGGAAACTGTCAGAGGCCGGAGGGGACGAGAAACATGGGGGACCACTCAGTGCAAAGCAGGCTCCTGGGCCCGAGGAGGGATGCACAGACGGGGGGCTGGGACCGGGTCAGGACAGGTGCCCAGAGCAGGTGCCCAGGGCAGGCAGGTCCCCAGGGCGGGTCCCCAGGGCAGGGCAGGTCCCCAGGGCGGGTCCCCAGGGCAGGCAGGTCCCCANACGACCTGTGACTCCCGCCCCATCAGGACGCTCTTACTCCAGAGCGTCAGGACGGTCACAAAGCGGGGTCACGGCCGGCTGGGCGCCCTCAGCCGCTGCATCTCTAGCAGGTCCTCTGACCCCCGACAGGTTGCCATGGTGACCGGGTCACCAGGTGGGGGGTGGGGGCTTCCAAGTAACAGCCGGCGTCTTGCTGTTTCTGAAGGAACAACCAGCGTTGTCTTCCCCGGGGCGGGGGGGCACGGGGGCCACCAGACACACACACGCACACATATGCACACGCATGCACACGCACGCACACATATGCACACGCATGCACACGCACGCACACATATGCACATGCATGCACACGCACACACATATGCACACACATGCACACGCGTACGTGCACGCGTACGCACACGCGTACGTACACATATGCACACGCACACATATGCACACGTGCACCTATACACACGCATGCACATGTGCACCTATGCACACACGCACACATGTGCACACGCATGCACACATGTGCACATATGCACACGCATGCACACATGCACGTCTGCAGGCCTCCTGGGGACCCGCGAGGGGGGCTGATACCCGGGACGGACGGAGAGGCCGTCATTCGCCTCCACCCGCCACAGACGCCAAGTCTCACCTCCGCCCGGCCAGCGACCGCGGCCACGTGCGCAGCCGTAGAAAACAGCAGGAGGCCAGCACGGGAACCGGGAAGGCGTTGGACCCCCCTGAGCCCCCCAAACGTACAACGTGGTCCTTCTTGCCACGGATTCTAAACGGTGAGCGAGGGAGGGAGCACGCGGCCGAGAGACCCGCCCCGGCGGCCGCGGGCCCGTGTTTCCGTCTGACGCGGTATCCAGAGCGCCTCCCGCATCAGCCGCGCCCGGACGCCTCTTCAAGCCATTTGGAAAACCTTACCAAGCGGGCGTGCGGTCGTTTGCTGCTCTGTCTTCACGGGCAGGATACGAAGAGTGGATCTGATTTAGTGCTGCCGTGAACATCTTTGTCTCTATTTTTTTATTTTAAACTTCTTTTCTTTAATATTTATTTATTCTCGAGAGCGCGAGAGAGAGAGTGGGGGAGGAGCAGAGAGAGGGGCCAGGGACGGACGCAGGCTCCACGCTGTCAGCACGGAGCCCGACGCGGGGCTCAAACTCACGAACCTCGAGGTCCTGACCTGAGCCGAAATCGAGTCGGACTCTTAACTGACGGAGCCTCCCAGGCGCCTCTCGGGTCATTTTCCTAGAATATCGTTCTGGAAATGCAATTCCTAAGACAAAGGGGATAAATAGTTAAAGGCTTTCATAGCCTCTTGCCAAATGTCCTGTAAAAATTATTCTGTCATCTACGTTTGAGAATTCTTGTCTTACCGCACCCTGCATGTTATAGCCTTAAAAATTAAGTACACACACACCCATATGTACACACACACGTGCACACATACAAACTGCAAGGCTTGGAGATGCAATTAAAATAAATTGAAAGGCTCCGATTTTAAATGCAGTTTAAATTAAAAGGCTGTTCCCCGCCCCTGCCCTGGCCTTTACGACCAACAGGCCCCACGTCCGAGGCGCGGGGCGGCCCCGAGAGTGTCTGCTGGTAACGCGCCGGGAGCCCGGGCTGTCGCACCCGCCCGCCCTCACCACCCCAGTGCTGGCCCAGCCCAGTCCCTCGTTCCCGGAGCACAGCTCCCGGCAAGGCGGGGGGCCATCTGTCACCCCGCCACAGAGCCCCGCTCGGCCAGACACCTCATTTTATTCTCCTTCCACGGCCGCGGCTCAGAGGGTTGGCTCACGGCTGGGGCCCCAGGGAGCCCTGAACGGGGCACCCCGACCTCGCTGTGTGACCCCGGACCCTTGACTGCGTCTCTCTGGGCCTCTATGGGTCTTCATCTCCAAAGGAGGGAGCCAGACTCTACCAAGGCCAAGGTCCACGCCCCCCAGGGCCACGTGGGTCCTGCTTGGCCACAGCCTGACCGGCCGCCCCAGAGCCGTGAAAACACCCTCCCTGGGGGTGCAGAGGCTGGCGTGTGCCGTGGGGATGGAGCCGAGGCTGGGACGATGGGGAAGCTTGGAGAGTCGTTCTCGTGCTGCTGAGATAAAGCCCGGCTCGGGGGCGGGAGTCGGCGGGTGGGACTGTGCGGCATGAAGGGAGAGCACTGAGGCAGAGGAGGCTCCCGGCACCGCCCTGACCCCAGAGGCGCCTCCCCGCCGCCATCAGAGACTGTCCCCGTCAGCGGGCGCCGAGAACAGAGCCTGGCCTGCTGTCTTTTCCATGGAAACCTGTGTTTCCAGATGCTCCTTTCCCGCTGGATATTTCCCAGGGATAACAAGTGGGATGAAGGTTCTTAGGGTGGGGGGGGGTCCTCAGATTTGAGACCCAGGGGCAGCTGGCTTCAAAGCCCCCCGCAGGGAGAGGAAGCTTTCGTTCTGTCTCCGGCCACCGCAGCCCGGGTTTAAACGAAAGCGCTGATGCATTGATCAGCGGTGAAGCTTTAAAAGGACCGAAAACAAGGTTCTTGCGAGCGTGTGCGCCTCCACCGTCCTGACTCGGGATGAAAAACGATGAGAAGCGGAATTCTGTTTATTTCACTGCTTTCTGAATCCGGCCGGGGAGCTGGTTTTGTCCTAGGAAATTGCTCTTTGCAGGAGCCTCACGGGGCCGTGCGGTTCCTGGAAACGAGGGAGATGGTGCGCAGAAGACTCGAAAGGAGCCGCGTGCTCCTCCGAGTGTCGGCTCGCGGTGGGGACGGCTCGGCGGGTCCCGGGGTGATTCCCGCCCCGGGGGGGCCGGGGACGGGCTCACAGGCGCGGGCAGCGGAGGGCGGGCGCCCCGGTCACCCAGCCGCTGCGCAAGGGACGCACAGAAATGAGCGCCGACCGCGCGGAGAATCCCTGGACCCAGAAGGTTAACCGTAGGCACCATCTCCGGGGTTCGGCCCAAGGAGTGACCCCCCCGCAGCTGCCCGACCCCCCTCATGCCCATGGGAAGGCGCCCTGACCCCGCCCTCCCTGCTGACACTGCACCCCGACACCCCGAGGAATATTTTGCTGCGAGAGTCGGGCCATCGTTCCCAAGTCTTACGGGGGGGGCGGCGGACGGACAGACGTCCCACCAGCAGCGGCTGCGTCAGCCTCTCTGCTGGTCCCAAAGGGACCCCCCTTCTTCCTTCTCTTGCATCTCACCCCGCCCCCTCGGCGTGTCCAGCCCCCTCCCTCTTCCCCTGGAGCCGCACCCCTCCCGGCAGAAATAATCAGCTCTCAGCCGCACCCCCCCAATCTCAGCTGGGATCTTGCAAATGTTGCAGCTGGAAGGTTCGTGGCTGTTTTACATCCCGAGGCCACGAGTTCTCCCTGGGGGAATCGGGGAGGCCTCACTTACCTCAGTGCCTTTGCACCCCCTCGGCCCCCGGCGTCGGACACCCCGGGGACGGATTCGCTCGGCCCCCGAAGGTCGCAGGTCAGCGAGGAAATGCTTCATTCAACCCACAGCTGCTTCCTCGGTGCTGACCGCGGGCCGGGCTGCGAGCTGCAGGCGCAGGGGTGAGCCCTGAGCTCCGCAAAGCTCGTTCGGTCTCTCAGACCCTGCGTCAGGGGGCTGTGCCACGCCTCCCGCTGTGGGCACACTGTCAGAGGCCGCAGTTCCAAGCAGAGGCCGGTTTCCCCCCGAGGAAGCGACACCCCCGCTGGAAATGAACGGGCCCGTGGGGATTGGCCGGAACAGGCAGAGGCTAGGGTGGCCCGTGGGGTCCCGGTCAATCAATGCCACGCCCCCCTCAGCTGCAGAGTGGGGGTGCGAGGCCCCGGCGTGTCGCAGGACTGCTGAGCAGCGGGGAGAAGACAGTAGGGAAAATGCCTTAAAAACTGGGAACTGTTGTCCGACTGAGATCAGTTCACAAGGTTTCGCACGNCCCCACGCTGCCCCCCCCCCCAACTCTGCCTTTCTTATCTCCTCTCACCCTCCCTACACGTTGTTCTCTGACCCACTGAGCTGGCGTCTTCCGTCCACACCTCCATTCCCGTTTGGAATCGTGGGGTTTCGGGGGGTCCCTGGGGCTGAGTCCCTGGGGTCCGGATGGGCCTGCAGACCCGCCCCTGGGGCCACCAGGAGCCCCACCCAGGCCGGTATCAGGAAGGGAGGGCGGAGACAGAGCGGGTCTGGAGGCTGAGCGGGCGCCCGGGGAGGGCCGAGCAAACGCTCTCCGGGGACCCAGGGAAGCTCCCGAGAAAGACCCCAACGCTGGGGACCGGGCGGGCGGGGCTGGGTTCTGCCCGGGACCCCGATTCTGAACGAAGCGCCTGCTTGTCCTGGGTGGTGGGCGCCTCGGGGTGCACGTCCGCCCGGCCTGCGTGGAGACCGCCTCTCCTCCCTTCCTCCCCAGCCGAGCTCTCCGGGAAAGCGTCTCCCCTCTGTGTCTCCCCGCCGCTCTCCCAGCAGGAAGGGGGGTCCGGGCTCCTTGCTCCTCCCCCCACATCCAGGCCTTTGACTGGCTTCTCCCCCCTCCTCTTCCTCCCTCCCTCCCGTCTGGTTAACGGGCATTAACAGGTCACGTCCCACAGGCCTGGCGCTGACCGGCAACAACGCAGCCGCCCGCAGCAGGCGGCCAAGGCTGAGCTCGGCCATGT
>NW_027533258.1:11052329-11053243 GCF_008692635.1 Crocuta crocuta | reverse complement strand
TCCCCGCCCCGGATGCCCCCCTCGCCTCCCAGACCCAGGCCGAGCATCACTCACGGATACAAATCGACACTTTCAAAGCCTTAATCCTTCCACACTTACTGCAAACCCAAGCGCGGACATAAATAAGGTTTTTTCTTAGGGGGAGAAAGAAGGCTTTTCATAGCGTCATAAAAACAACGCTTTATTTTTCGCCCTGCGGAGCCTGCCTGGGCTCGGCTGTGCTCGGGAGCCCCGGGCAGACGCGGAGCGAACTCTCTCGTGAAAACGCGCCGCCTCCCATGCTGCCCGAGGTGCAACGCGCAGAGGTGCCTTCCCGAGCCCGCCTGCGCGTCCCCAGAACGCGGGCCTGTGTGGGCAGGTGGGCCCGCGGCCGCAGCAAACAGCNGGCTGTCAGCAGCCGCGGGGCCCACGTGGGACGAGCCGCCGCTGTCACATCCTTCCGAGGTGGCCACGCGGGCCACCTGCTGTGTCTCCGGGGCCCGCGTGGGATGAGCTGGGTGGGGCCCCCGGCGGACCCCGGCCCCTGCTTTGAGCAGAAGCGCGGAAGGTCACTGCTGGGTTGGGGCCTCTGGGCTCCGGAGAACTCGGGGCCGCGGCCTCCGCAGCCTGGAGTCGGGGCGCACGGGCGGGAGCAGCGTTGTGGGGTCCCCGTGACGAGCTCACGGTGTCGCCGCGGAAGCCACCGGGCTCTGGGTCCCGGGAGCTGTGTCTGAAGAGCAGCCTCGCCCATCCCGACGGCCACGGGCCCCCCGCTTCGGGCCTGGGTCCTGCCACCTGCCAGGGAACGAACTTGGGGGCAGGGTCTGCACTTGAGGCTGTAAAGCGGAGCAAACAGCAAAGCCGCCTCTCGGAGCGTCCCCAGAACCCCCGCCCCCTTCCCTGCCGCTCCTGGGTCTCCAGGTCCCCCCCTGCCC
>NW_027533258.1:11050835-11052310 GCF_008692635.1 Crocuta crocuta | reverse complement strand
GGTCCCGGACGCGGCCCAACTCCGTACCTTCCCCCGCAGGGGCCTGCCCCCAGCCCAGCCGCGAAGCCGTGCCTGCCGACAGGTGGGCCTTTCTGAGGGTGCGCCGCGCGCATCCGTGAGGTTCTGCGAACAGGATCGGGGCGGCCGCCCCAGCAAAGGCCCACAGACCCCGGGGCGTCAACAGCACACGTTCGCGTCTCCCTGGGCTGCCCCCTGCCTCGCTGTGTCCTCACTGTTTTTTAAGGTTTACTCATTTTTTCAGAGACAGAGAAAGACAGAGTGAGCAGGGGAGGGGCTGAGAGAGAGGGAGGGAGACACAGAATTCGAAGCAGCTCCAGGCTCTGAGTTGTGAGCACAGAGCTGGACACGGGGCTCGAACCTATAAACTGAGAGATCCCCTGGAGCCGCACCCCTCCCGGCAGAAATAATCAGCTCTCAGCCCCCGCCCCCCTCCCCAACTCAGCTGGGATCTTGCAAATGTTGCAGCTGGAAGGTTCATGGCTGTTTTACATCACAAGGCCATGAGTTCTCCCTGGAGGAATCGGGGATGCCTCAGCTTACCTCAGTGCCTTTGCACACCCCTCAGTCCCTGGCATTGGACACCTCCGGGAATGGATTCACATGGCCCCTGAAGCAGGTCCAGACTCTGAGCTGTCAGCACAGAGCCGACGCGGGGCTCGAACCCACAAACTGTGAGATCATGACCTGAGCCGAAGTCGGACGCTCAACCGGCTGAGCCCCCAGGGGCCCCTAGGGGTGTCTTCTTAAGGGGACACTAAGCCTAGCAGACCCGGCCGCGCCCTCTGGCCCCGATCACCTCCCTGAGGCCTCACATGCAAACAGCGCCGCCCTGGGCGAAGGGCTGTGAATCTGGGGTCACACCACTCAGTCCCAGAGCACAAGCCCCCAAAGCACTGGAAAGTTCCATCTTCCTGGCACCGTACAGAGTACGAGGCGCGTCCCCACAGCTTACCACGCCAGGGACGCTCCGTCACCAGGACGACGGCCCTGAGGGGGAGGGCACCGGGCACACGGGGACCCTGCAGGAGGCCAGGAGCCCAGGGCTGCGGCCAGGCCGTCCGGCTCCACGTCCGTTGTCCCTCCTGTGCCCCAAACTGCAAAGCCACGCAGCCCTCCTTCCCTCGCCAAGGACCGAACGTCCGGACCATGAACCCTCGAAGCCAGCCGCTCAGCCCACGGCTCTGCGGCACCTCGGTGTGGCCGCCGCCTGCCTGAGCCACCACGTGGGCTCCACGGAGCCACGCGCTCACGCTCTGGCCACTCCCTGCAGGAGGGCTTTCGGGGGGGCAGACGGTGGAAAGAGAGTGACTCCTTCCCCCCTTCCGCCCTGCAGGGGCCGGAGCTCAGCCTCACCCCTGCCCCTGGCAGCCCCCGACGACACCTGTCACCCCACAGCCCCAGGTCCGAAATGTCCCGCTGCCGGCTCGGCCGCGCCCCTGCCCCCCCCCCCGTGC
>NW_027533258.1:11048244-11050815 GCF_008692635.1 Crocuta crocuta | reverse complement strand
CGTGCGCTCTCACCCGGCCCCCCCGCACGTGCTGCCCGCGGGAGCCTCCTCCCAGGGCGCCGGCCGGGACCCGGTGCCGTGTCTCCCCTTAACCACCTTCCTAATCCGTGGGCCCAGGACCTTCCCCTTGACCTTGCTCTGTGACAAAAAGCACGCTTTCCGCTGACCCAGATTCTGTGCCTTCGGTGGGGGATGAGACGTTGGACTCTGTCCCCAGAGACTGACACTTTGCACAATGCTCGCTGGAATGAGGTAAGAGAATGAAAACAGGTCGGCTCAGGGTCTGGGGCTCTTTGTGGGAAGAGCACGAGCCGGGGGGTGGGGGGCTGGTCGCCACGGTCCCTGCAGGCGAGAGGAAGGACCCTCAGCCCGTCTGGTCCAGAGGCTTCAGATTCTTTGTTTTCTCCAGCTTTACGGAGTATCAATTACACGTCATACAATTCGCGCTTCTCACGGTACGTTCACCGATCATGAGCTAACTGACAGAATTCTGCAGCCCCCACACCTGATTTTAGAACATTTTCCTCACTCCAGGGAGAAACGGCTGTGGCCACTAGCCAGCGTCACCCCCATTTTCCCCAGTCCCCCTCCAGGGCTGGGCGGCCACTGATCTATGTTCTTTTTCAACTTTATTTATTTATTTTGAGAGAGAGAGAGAGAGAATCCCAAGCAGGCTCCACACTGTCAGCGCAAAGCCCCCCACGGGGCTCGAACCCACGAGCCACGAGATCATGACCCGAGCTGAAGTCGGACACTTAACCCACTGAGCCCCCAGACGCCCCAGAAGAGACCACTTTTGTGGATGTTCTGTGCACACTCCAGGGCAGGGCAGGCCACGCAAGCGTCCCGTGGCACCCAGATCTCCAAAGGCCCATGGGCATCAGCTGGCCCTTCTCGGGCCCAGGGGCAGGCCACACGGCGGTTGGAACGGCACGCGGCACGGATGCCCTTCCTCGAGCCAAAGCCGTGCTGGGCAGACGTCACATGTTTCTCCGCTGTCCCCTCACGTGGCCGAGCCAGAGCTTCTGTGTCTCGTGTCCACCTGAACCAATATGGCAGCACGGTCCATATGGAGAGAAGGTTCCGGATGGCCCCTGACGGGGAACAGTGCGGCCCGAAAGAGGAGGTGACCTGTTCCTAGAAGACCATGTGCCCCCGAGAGCGGAAGTAAATATGCCACGTGCACCACTCCTCATGTCGCCCGGGTCTGCCCCCCGCCCCCCGTTCAACATGGCGGGTGGGAGCCGTGACCTTGAGCCAAGTGCACAAAGTCGGAGGCTCATTTACACCTCTCGACGGCTGACAGTCATTCTGAGGCTCCAACCACTGACTGTGTCACGGAACTCAGCAGAGCTTGGCCCACGTAAGAGCTCAACCAACGTGGGAGGTTGAGGGCCTGACGGACTTCTCGCAGCCGCCCCCTCCCCCCCTCCGCGGTCTTGAACTGGGTCTCCCCGGCCTGAGGCTGGCGGCCGAGCTCTGAGCCCCTAGAAGGCCAGGATGGCCCGTGATGCTCGACGTCAGTCTGCGGGCACAGGCTGGACGACAGCGGTCCCTGGTCACAGTGGGCAGCCAGGTGTGGAGGAGGCGTGCCTGCCAATGGGCTCTGGGCTGGGCTGGCGGGTCCCGGTGCGCGAGCGAGGGCACCTCCCCACCCCCACCCCCACGCCGGCTTCTCACCTCGCGGGGCTCTTCTGCAGAGTAAACGAGCCAGCAGATGCGAAGGCCTTCACGCTGCCTGGGACGGCCCTGACGGCCAGCCGATGCCGGTTCCGATTACCAGAGTCATTAATAACCATCAAGAACTGGCGCTCAGAGCGGGTTAGCCGCCCGCGAGGCCGATCAGAGCATCAGCCTCATCAGAGCTTTTGCTGGGAGCGAGATTCCCGTGCTCTCCCGTTAGACAAGAAGACACAGGCCCGCTCAGCTCAGGCCCCAGCAAAGAGCTCTGTGTGAGGCCGGGAAGGTGACAGTGACTTCATTCTCATTCACCTTCCCTGGGCCCTTTCATCTGACACACACACGTGCACGCGCACTCACGCACACACGCACACACACGCGCACGCAGCATGATTCGTGACCTGGCCTCTGCCGCCCCCGCCCGCCAGCGCCCGGCTCCCCGGACCCCGTGGACCCGAGGGCTCACCCGGGACCGGACGGCGCCTGGGTCGCCCCCTGCCTCCGCGGGCTTCACCTTGCTGAGCCGTTTCCTCCCCCGCCCGGCTGGCCCCCGCGCCCCTGGGAGGCACCGCCAGCCCCCGGGGGCCCGTGGGAGTCACCCGCCGCCCGGCGCTGGCTTCTAGCCTCGGGGCCGCGGCCACGAGTCCCGTGTGCAGCAAGCAGCCGTCCCTGTCGGCTCCGACGTCCAGGGGAGCCTTAGACAGCACTTCAGTCGTGATTACCGGAGCCGCACGGAGGCTCTCTGGAGAAGCGCTAAGCGGGGATGAAAAGGAACTAACGTAATTAGCCTGACACAGTTCAACAGGGACCATCCCACCGGCGGTAATGAGCTCCTACGATGTCTTAATGTTAGTGTAAGAAATTATACCTGTGCAACAAATTGGCATGGAG
>NW_027533258.1:11046901-11048208 GCF_008692635.1 Crocuta crocuta | reverse complement strand
GGAAGCCCCCTTTCTCTGTCCCCAGGGCCCCTGCGGTCCCCGGGGAGCTGAGGCTATAGCGCAGATGCCGCGGGGTGTGCGCGGGCCGCCGCGGGCTCAACGTCGCTGCAGCCGATCTGCGGAAGCGAGCGCGTATTTGTGCAGCCGGGAAGGTGGGAAGCTCACGAAAATTACTCCGAGCGCTAAAAACCGATGGAGAGACAGCGCGAGGACCCTCCCGTACTGTATTCGATGCCGCGCGGTTTCCCGCGTACGTTCTTGGCCTTTGTGAGAATTAAGGACGCGGCTTAGTAAATTGCTACCAAGTAACAGCATACGTGGGCCTCAGAGTCCCCTCCACAAAGTGGCAGCAATGATGCCACCACCCGGGCTGGAATAACCAGTCGAGCTCCCAGGATGGAGCCGCCACAGGGTCCGAGGCACGTCTGTGCCGATGCCTTGTCACTGAGTGTGCATGGGGTCGGTGACGCCCGGCTCGGGGGTGTCGGTCTCACGAGAGGGCACGTGGGTCGCCGCACCGACTGGCCGCTTCCCAAACCCAAACCCGCACCGTCCCGCGCGCCCGGGGCTTGGCTAATGTGGCTGCGACGCCTGGCAGAATGATCGTCACCACAAACGACAAAAGACGAGAAAAGGTGCTGGTAAGGACGTGGAGAAAGGGGGACCCTTGGGTGCTGTCGGCGGGAATGCAGACCGTGCGGCCGCGCCGGAGACAGTGTGCAGGCCCCTCAGAAGTTCAGAGACAGAATGGCCTTAGGACACGGCCTCAACGTCGGCCGACAGCTGAGCGGAGAAAGAAGGTGCCGTACGTATATTCGGTGGAATCGTATCGGGCTTTACAAAACGAGAAGGAGGGGTTTTGGGGGGGGCTCCGTCGGTTAAGNGGGACATTGGTCAGAGGGCTCAGAGGGGCAGGCATGCAGGGCGAATGCCGTCCGGAGGTGTCATAGCCAGTGCCGTCACTGTACAGTTAGCAGTGTTGTTAACTCTGTGAGGGGACAGGTGAGGTCACCAGCCAGGTCGTGGAGACGTCTCCCCCTCGCTGCGTAGACCCCAAAGCAGCCCTTGTGCCGTAAATGTCCACGCTGTTTCCGAGCCGTGAATGCCTCAAGGAAAACTAAAATAGTTGCAGATAAATGAATAAAGGTGCTGTGGCGGCTGGAGTCTGNAAAAAAAAATTAAGCCAAGAAGGAAAGCTTGTCATCTGTGACGGCAGGGACGGGTGACCTGGACGGTGTTACGCTAAGGGAGAGAAGTCAGGTGCAGACAGACAAATGCAGTTTGCTCTCACTTAGATGCGGACTGTA
>NW_027533258.1:11044679-11046895 GCF_008692635.1 Crocuta crocuta | reverse complement strand
ACGGAGGGAACGAGAGGAAACCAGCCCGCGCCCCGCGGAAGGCAGGCCGCCTGGGTGACGCCCCCGCGTCCCCGTTGTCCCCGGCTTCCTCTCAACGCGGGAACGATCCTCCGAACTTAGACCCGCGCAGAACCCACTTCCTGCACCGGCCTCACACGAGCGGCCGCAGGGGGGCCTGGGCGGGCGCTTTCCTTATTCCCGGTTCACAGAGGGGAAGACGGGGCTCCTTGGGTTCGCAGCCCCCCGAGGTCGTACGATGGGGACACGTGGGGCAGGGCGCCGACCTGAGCTCTGACACTGAGCCCCCGGCACCAGACGGCCCTCTCCCCAGCTGCTCCCCCCGCCCGCCAGTGCACAAGAGGAGCGCCGTCCCTCCGCCCTGGAAAGGGGTGTCCCTTGGCCCCCCTGGGGGCGTGGGAGAATCAGGGGAACCGTCGGGCCGGGGAGGCACTCCAGGCCTCTACCCCGCGGAGGGACACTGCCTGGTCCACGGCCTGGGGGCCCCCCCCCCCCCGCAGCCCCGTGGCCACTGGCCTCATCCTCCCAGACCAAGCCCACTGTGGCTCACCCGCCCACGGGCACACCCACCCACAGGCACAGAGACCCACGGGCTCACCCACCCACGGACACACAACCCACGGGCACACCCGCCCACGGACACACCCGCCCATGGACACACCCACCCACGGGCTCACCCACCCACGGACACACCCGCCCACGGGCTCGCTCACCCACGGGCACACTCATCCACGGACACACCCGCACACAGGCTCACCCACCCACGGACATACCCACCCACGGGCACACCCGCCCACGGACACACCCGCCCACGGACACACCCGCCCACGGGCTCACCCTCCCACGGACACACCCACCCACGGACACACACACCCACAGGCACACCCACCCACGGGCACACCCGCCCACGGGCACACACACCCACGGGCACACTCATCCACGGACACACCCGCACACAGGCTCACCCACCCACAGACACACCCACCCACGGGCACACTCATCCACAGACACACCCGCCCACGGGCTCACCCACCCGCAGACACACCCACCCACGGGCACACTCATCCACGGACACACCCGCCCACGGGCTCACCCACCCGCAGACACACCCACACACGGACACACCCACACACGGGCTCACCCACCCACGGGCACACTCACCACTCAACAGAAGGACTGATTTCCTTCCCGAGGCCACGCCTCCTCGTCTGTGGGGAAAGCGAGGGTCCCCCACTAACGAGACTGACGCTTCGCCTTGGGGAGGGACAGCCCGGTCTCTTCGGGGTTTGCAACTCGGCCTCCGTTGAAGCACAGACCCTGCCCAAGACGGTGCCCGAGCGCCCCCGCACCCTGGCCCTGACTCCCCGTTTCCTCCCCGTTCGGGAAGGTGTGCGGTGTGCCATCCATGGGCCGTTGGGGGACACAGAGAAGCCTCATCAGCTCCCCCAGCCCGTGTGTGGCTGCACCTCGCCGGCCACATCTGCTCCCGGGAACACGCAGGAGAACAGGGACAGGCTCCAGGGGGCGTCGGGTCCCACGGCCCACGGCTGCCCCGGGACGGCCCACGGCCCCCGCCTCCCGCTGCCCCGCCCAAAGCTGTGACGTGGAGGCCAGGTGACCTCCGGCTGGCACACGGGCCCCTCCGGCAGCCCCAGCCCACGGCGTCCGGCTCGGCCTCGGCCGTCCACACGGAAGCCGGCCTCCCTCCGCGCGTGGCTGACCACCCGCCACAGGAGGGCTGGCCACTCAGCAGCAGGTGTGGAGGGAGGGGGGACCCCAGCCGACGCCGCTGTGTGGGCCACAGTATCCCCCAGTGTCCAGGGAGCGAGCAGCCCCCCGGGTCCCCCCGCGCAGACCCCGGCCCCCGTCCTGGCCAGCCCTGGGGCGCAATGTCTCTCCTGATCTCCACACCCTCGTGCTGCGTGGGAATAAAAGTGACTCCCGCCAGCTCACGGGCGCACTCGGTAAAACGAACAGAAGTGATTTTTCTTTATTACGATTTTACCGTTTGCAGCGACCACGGGACGGGAGGGGCCCCTAAGCCGAACTCCAGGGACCGAGCCCTCGGCCCTGAAACAGCCTGACCTGTGTCCTGAGCTGCGTCCCCGTCACGGAGACCGTCCGCAGGGAACAACACATTCTCCCAGCGCCCCGGGGGCCACGGGGTCTGTCCACGGCGGGGGCCTAGCCCTGGCACG
>NW_027533258.1:11022418-11044553 GCF_008692635.1 Crocuta crocuta | reverse complement strand
CGGCCCCGGCGTGGGGGCTCCGGGGCCTCACGCTTCCCCCCGAGGGCAAAAGGCCCCCTTGTGCCTCGGACGTGATGCGCCCGGGGCTGGGGCGGGAGGGCCGGGGAGGGCTTGGAGGCAAGCGCCGTCCGGCTACCTTTCCGACACCCTTGCCCTGAGCCGAGCAGGCCCCTCACCACGCGCCCACCCCCACAATCCCTCTCCAGGCCCTTGCCTTTTACATCACGCTTAAGACTCATTGTTGCGAGCGATCAAATAATTGACTCAAGCTGGCTCAGGTCAAGGAAGGGACGGATAGGCTTTTTATGAGCAGAGTTCAGAAATAGATCTGGCTGCAGGCACGGCTGGATACAGGGGCTCCAAAATATATGATGGAGCCAAGACTTACTAATACATCTCTGCTCCACCGTGTCCCCGACACATGAATGAAGCCCCTGCCCTCGTGAGGACGGACACTGTGCAAGGACGCCTCTCTCTGCGTGGGCAGAGTCAGACACCCCTCCCGGCCACCGTGAGCGTAACTACAGCCACGTGCAAATCCGTCAGAAGGGAGTGAGTCGCGGCAGAGTCCTTGCAACACGAGCTACACGTCCAGGGGTGAAGCTCCTACCCTGGAGCCAGTAACAGCGGCTGGGGGAGAGCGAAGGGGCCCACGGCCCTGCAGACCACAGAACTGGGGGGACGAGTGGGGGAAGAGGTGGCGGGGAGCAGGGACAAATGTGTCCCTGGGGCGTCCCCGCCGGGGCTCCGTCCCCCTCCTGGGGGAGGCTCGTGGGAGAGGCCGAGCGGGCTGACTCGCCGTCTCCCTGTCTCCTCAGGAGTAAACGCGCACCCAGGCGCACCAGCCACAGACCTCGCGCCCGCCGCGCACCGCGCCCTCCTCCCTGGGGAGGGAAGCTCGGCCTGCGGGCGGCCCGCCCCTCAGAGTCCCTGGAAGTGGGGGGCGTCACGGACTGAACGCACACGTCCCCCCAGTTCAGATGGAAGCACTCGCCCCTGTGCTGGTACCTGCAGGGGGGGTCTCCCGGGTAAGGGGGGCCGTGAGACGTTGGGGGTGGGGCACCTGGGAGCCTGCCGTCCACACGCCCACACACACGCACACATGCACACCCTCATGCATGTGTCACAGGTTCCCAGCGTGCACGCACACACTCACGCACACACACGCGAATGCATTCCTGGTGTATGCATACACACGTGCACACACACCTTCCCAGTGTGCACACACACCTCGGCATGTGCACACATGTGCACACTCATGCACACACCTTCCTGGTGTATACACACACACCTTCCCAGTGTACGTGCATGCACACCCCTCAGCACATGTAGGTGCATGCACACTCATGCACATTCGTGCACACACACCTTCCCAGTGTACACACGCACACACATACACACCTTGTGTGTGCACACACGTGCACACTCATGCACGCACACCTTCCCGGCACGCACGTTCACACACCCGTGCATTTGTGCACACACACACCCCCAACGTGCACACAGAGGGAGTCTCATGAGGAGGCGGTGCCTGCAGGCACGTCCGCGGGGCCCCACCGCGCTGGCTCGGATCCGGGACCTCCAGCCGCCAGAGCCCTGCGGAAATAACCCGCTGTCTAGGCCGCGGGCGGGGTCTGTGCTGTTCTGTGACCGCGGCCCGACCTAAGCCGGTGGGGCAGGCCTTCGCCCCCTCCTGTCCCCAGCCTCGCCAGGACCCTCCGGGAGCACATGAGGGAGGAGGGCGGATTGTCTGTGATTTGCACCCCGGGGGGAAGCGGGGTACGGTCGTCTGTGCCCGTGAACTCCTCTGGACTCTGGCCGCAGGACCGGAACTTGGGATCCAGGGAGACACTCCCTCCCGTCCCTCCTCCCAGGCTCAGCGAGGCTGGACAGGCCCATCCATGTAGGAGGAACGGCGGCCCCAGCTCGCTGGGCCTCAGTCTCCCCACCTGTGAAAGGGGAGGTCAGACGCCACACGCCGAGACGTCCTCCGGCAGGGACACGCGGGCTCCAGCCTGGAGGTGCGGGGGGCCGGGGCGCGGGGGGCAGCGGGNACTGCGGGGAGACCAGCACCCACCTGCCCCTGCGTGCCCGCCAGCCCGGCCCAGGTCGAGCCGCTGATAGAATTTCGGGTGCTTAGTCCTACTTTTCTGAGTAAATATCATGGTAAAAAGACGTGACATTTCCGGGGCCTTCGGCAGTAATAAAAGATTCCAAGAAAAGGGTGAAAAGGATTTGTAAATGCCAAAAACTACAGAAAACCTCTCTTTCTGTGGCAGACAGGATGTCACAGCTCAGCTTCCAGCCCATGACGTGTGAGGCCGGCTCCCGTCCCCAGTCCTGTGTGCTGGTGGGCGCTGCCAGCTGTGCGAGGAGGGAGGGGGTCGGAGGGCAGGGAGGAGGGCGCGGGCAGGCCCGGCCGGGAACGCAGTGGGCAGGCAGCCGGGGGACCTCTCAGGTTCACAGAGGACAGAGCACCCAACCTGCCGTCCTCCGTCCACCACGCTGGACTCTGTGTCACACCCATTCTGGCCGCGGAAGGGCGGCTCCTGTGGGCACAGCCGAGCCCGTGGCTGGGCTCCCGGGATGTGCCCCCCGCTGGCCGTGCCCGTCCCTTGCGCCCCAGCAGCACCCGGGCTGAGAGCACGGGCTCCGGCCTCACCCAGCCCCAGGCTGAGTCTCCCAAGCTCAGCCTCCTCACCTGCCGAAGGGGCCTCCCTCCGAAAGCCTGGGCGACGACGCGGTGATGCGCCAGGCACCAAACACAGGTCACTGGACGGAGGCCCCACCGCGGTGCGCCTGGCCTCGGGTCCCGCCCTCCGCACTGGCGTCCGGGCGGGGGTCAGGCACGGCTCTGAGCCCTTCCAGAAGCGGATCCGCCCCTCGGACAGGACCTATGTCAGGGCCTCCCTGCTCCGTCCCCCGGGAACCTGCGGGGGGGGCTCCGAGGACACCCCCAGGGAGGGACGCCTCCGTCCTCGGCAGCCGCGGCGCTGAACCGGCCCCGACGTGCCCTGCTCACGGCTGCCTCCCCCGGACGGGACGGGACGTTGGCCGCTCCCTTGCTGGGTTCACGGTGCAATGGACGCTGACAGACCCTGATTTTCTTTTAAGAAGACACATTATCGCAGAGGAAATAACACACCAGCGACGCGAAGCAGGTGTCCAGTTAGTGAGGGCAGAGTGCACTTCACGCCCGCTCCCGCGCCCGACTCATGCCAGGTGGGATCCGGGACGTCTGCGAGGGGCTTTTATCCCGCGTCGCGTCTTCAAGGCCATTGTTGACGGCCAGGCTATGTGCTGAGCAATGTGGGGCACCTGGGGGGCTCAGTCGGTTAAGTGTCCGACCTCGGCTCAGGTCATGATCTCACGGGTCGTGGGTTAGAGCCCCGCGTCGGGCTCTCTGCTGACAGCTCGGAGCCTGGAGCTGCTTCTGATTCTGTGTCTCCCTCTCTCTCTCTGACCCTCCCTTTCTCTCAAAAATAAATAAACACTTAAAAATGTGTAAGGTGACTTGGATCAACCTGGGGAAGGTCTCTCTCTACCCGCGTGGGTCTCTGCTGTTGGCTTCCTTCTCATTCTCACTCGTGCACACCTGCTGGGGGCACCTGCTGGGTCCGGGGCCCACACCTGGCCGGGGAGGGGAGGTCACAGACAGCAGAACAGACAGGCCCCATCGATGGGCTCACAGCCTGGTGCAGGGGACGGACACAGACAGCTCGGGACACGGTGACCACGGAGGGACTGGAGGTGCCGNAAACCCAGGCCTCGTCCTGACATCAAGGACTCTGGACAGTGACCACGGTCAGGTGCAAAGAGAACTCTCCGGTGGCTGCTGGGAGATGGGCCGAAAGGCAGAGTGCAGGGGGGAGGCCGGAGAGCAGTCGGGTGGGAGGGGTGAGGCTGGGCCCGGAGGAGGGAGAACGGAGAGGACATTCAGGCCGGGTCACCCCACCCCCACCCCGGGGCCCAGCATGTGCTGGGGACGGGAGCTCGGAGGGGCCTGCAGTGGGGGAGCTCTCAGCCCTGCACTGGGGTCCCCACAGGAGGCAGGCCCTGCAACACCACGGCTGGGGTCCTTGGGCGTCCTCTGGAGGGCTGACCCCGGGGCAGGGAAGTCAAGTTCGAGGCCACGCCCGGGGCGAGCTGCCCCCACGGAGCAGGCCTGTGTGAGCGTCAGTCGCCAGTGGCTGCCAAGAAGACGATTGCCTTCCGTGACTACAGTAATAGGACATTAGTGTCTGGATCAAGGTGCTGAAGAGTGGCTGCTGTGCTCGGCACGCGTCCAGCTGCATCTGGAGCCCGGCCACAGGGAAGAGGCCACTGGGAGGAGGCTGTGGTGGGGAGGCCACGTGGGGAGGCCACGAGGGGGGGCCACGGTGCGGGGGCCACGTGGGGAGGCCACGAGGAGGGGGCCACGGCAGGGAGGCCACAGCTTGAACACTTCCCTGGGGCTCCCCCCAGACAAGGCCCCAGAAGCCTGTGCTCCCCATTTGGGGTAATGGTGGCCCCACCTCGGTGACCGTAGGGTCTTCCTCCCGCTGAGGACACCCCAGAGTCGTCCGGGGGGCTCTGGAACATTCAGGCCGGGGTGCGGGTCCGCTGCGGCCAGCTTTCTGTGTGAAATCTAGTGATTTTGAAATGTTGCTTCAAATGTTCTTAAAAACCTAGGGTCGGCCAGATGCGAGTGTGGACGGATCCAGCCTGTGCCCCCCCCACGACTTCGGATCCGGGAGCTCCTCTGGGTCGCCTGGACGGGATACGGGGCGCCCGGGGGCCCGTGGGAGGGTGTTTCGGGCGAGGTGAGCCTCCGGGCGGGCGGACGGAGGGGCCGCCCCCAGCCGCAGCGAGGCCCGAGCAGAAGGCAGAGGGACGAAGAAGTGGCCGCCGTTCCTGTCTGCCCCTTGCGCTGGGACTGACGCCCGGGCCCCCGAGCCCTCAGGCCCTCGCCCTGGAACCGAACACCCCCCTCCCCTGGGCCTCCAGCTCGCAGAGGGCGGGGGTGGGGGGCTGCTCAGCTCCACGACTGCATGAGCCGCCAACCCCTCGTGGCCCGTGAGTAATTCAGTCATCAAATACCCACACGCGTGTCCGCAGGTTTCTACGGGATGTGACACTGCTCCGCGTGTCCCAGTCCCCTGACGGGCGGACTTCCATTTTACAGATGGGGACACTGAGGCTCAGCGCCAGCCACCTCGGGGGGTGCCGTTCCTTGTCCCCCAGACACACCCCCAAGTGTCCATCCCGACCCCAACACCGGAGCCCGTCGTGGCGCCGAGGACCTCAGCTCCCCAACACGCGGCCCCACGCGGGCGCCCTCTCCCGCCGCGGACCCGCCTCCCGTGCTGCGGGCCGCACGCGTCCCTCGGCGATGCTGGGAAGCGACGGAAAGAGGGGAGGCCCCCGATCTCCCGCTCAAACCCACACGCACGCTTCACCTCGCGTTTGGGAGTCAGAAGTCACAGGCGCTTTGCGGCTGGAAAATTTGAGAACGTTCTGGAGCTCGGCTTCCTTGACTTTTCCGCCTGGGGCCACGNGCCCACACGCCGTCTCCCTCCCGACTCGGGGCCCCCATGGCCAGGGTGGGGGGTGCTGTCTGGACAGTGAGGACAGTGCCGGCCTGGAAGCCTCAACCTAACCTCATGGGAAGGTCTCCTCTCCCACATCCAGGAGCAGTCACAGCCACAATGCTGCCCGCACGCCCCCCCCGCACACACTCGTCATCCCCCGCACACTCGTCACCCTCCGCATGCCCCCCTGCACGCACACTCATCACCCCCTGCACACTCGTCACCCCCTGCACACTCGTCACCCGTCTGCACGCGCAGTGGGCCTGTGCGGCTACAGGCTGACACTGTGTGAACGACTCACGGCAGAAACTCAGGTCAAGGGGCAGGAGGGAAAGACAGCACAGCACAGACACACTAGTGCATATGTGCCTGCGTGTGCACACATGTCTACATGCATGTGCAGATGTGCCTGTGTGGGTGGGTGTGATCGTGCGTCTGCATATATGTGTGTGTGCACACGTGTGTCTGTATGGGTGTGCTGGGAATGTGTGTGCCCATGCGTCCACATGTGTGTGGTTTGCAAGCGTGTACATGTGCACCCATTGTGCGTGCATGTGCACATGTCTGCATGTGTGCGTGCTTGTCCTGTGTGCACATGTGTATACATAGTGTGTGATTTGTATGTGTGCGCTCATGTGTGTGTTTGAATGCACGTGTGCACGAGTGTCTACACATATGTGCAGATGTGGACCATGTGTCTACATGCACGTGCGCTTGCACACACGTGTGTCTGCGTGTGTTTGCACACGCGTGTGAGTCTACATGCCTGTGCACGCTGCGGGTGTGGAAGTGTGTCTACATGCACGTGTGCTCTGAGTGTGCACATTGCAGGGGTGTTTGCACCTGTCACCACGGGAAGGGCGGTGAACCAGCCGCAGGCAGGTCTCCCGCTCAGCCCCGCCCCCGAGCCCGGCGTGAAGTGTCGGGTCAGCACCCCGCCCCCACCTCACTCACAACGACACAGGCGCCTCCAGCCTTGATTTACTGGAAGAAAACGAGATGTTTTCCCTTCTGGGAAAGTACCGCTCTCAGTGCTAACGCGCAGACGCTCCAGCCGCCGCAGGGACCCGTCTCCGCCCCAGGGTCCCCTACTCGGACCCCAGCACCAGAGCATGGGGAGGGGGGGCCGGGAGCCCACTCACTCCTGGGGGGGGCCGGGAGCTCACTCCCCAGGTTGGGGGGGGTGCCGGGAGCTCACTCCCCAGGTTGGGGGGGGCCGGGAGCTCACTCCCCAGGTTGGGGGGGGCCGGGAGCTCACTCCCCAGGTTGGGGGGGNTCACTCCCCGGGGGAGGGGGGGCCGGGATTGCAACAGGCACCACCCTGCGGAGATGAGGCGGCTCCAAGCGCCCGGACCCTGACTCCAGGGCAGGGAGGCTCAGAGGCTGAGACTGTCAGGACCCAGACAGTGACAGCACGTAGGGCGGGGTCTGGGTGTCGCCCCCACCCCGACCCCGATCAGAGCTCAGGGGGTCCCTCGGGCAGAGGAGCTGAGCTCAACGAACAGGCCCCGTGCTTCAGAGAACAGATTCCGGACTCTGACTCCCGGCTCCATAAACACTCACCAGTTTGAGGATCTCAGCGAGTCCCCTAGCCCCTCTGTTCCTCGGTTTACTCATCCATACAATGGAAATAAAACCCACATTTTACATTTGTCGAGAAACTAACGTAATGCTATGCACAAAACAACCAGCAGTGGCCGCCAGTGAGTATTGCGTTACCGTTTGTCACGTTCGTACATGAGGGCAGGGCCAGGCTGTGACCTGAAGACTCGCCGTGGGGTCCTCAGAGCGACACCAGCATGGCCTCGCCCCTGCCTGCCAGGTCTGGGCTGGGGTTGAACCTGAAGGGGGGCCCTATGGTGGGGTGCTGAGCCCGGCAGGGCAGCGAGCGGTCAGCCCTAAAGCAGAAGGAATGTCTAGGTCACGGGGGACCCAGGGACCCTGCCCAGGACCCGAGCGGAGTCTCTCTCTCTCCGCGAGAAGCAGAAAGGGCACCATGGCCTCGGGCCCGCGACGGCCTCCCCTCGGGGTCACTGCTTCTTTGCCGACGCGGGAGTTTCCTTAGCGAGAGCACAGTCTCCTCGAGGGCAGCGGCCGTCCTGGCGGTCCCGGAGAAGATTCTGGACCTTGCCTCCGCCTCCTGTGCTCAGTTTTGCTTACAGAGATTCCCGGGGAAAGCGGAGGCAGAAACCGTCAGGACACACCAGGGAGGGCGGGGCCCCCGCCGCTCGCGGCAGCTCCGTGTGACCGAGCGCACCCGGCTGTGGGACCCGAGTTTCCCACGATTGGCTAATTCGCCACGAGACAAGCTGTATCCCTGACGTTTGCAAGGCCGACGTGTGAGAACCGTCCAGGCGCCTTGGCCGCCTCCCGCCTCAGAGGGACCGACTGGGAGCGGGCGCGTCTGGCCCGTGTTCTGTCTGCGATTCCCGTCGCGAGCTCTGCTTACGAGGTCAGCCTGTCTTCAAGTTCTGGCTTCCTCTCTTCTGTCCTGAATGCTCTGTCCCCGGGTCTCCGGGCCACGCCAGGGACGCCACGGCGTCAGAGTGGAGGAGAGAAAGGGAGTCAACAGCGAAACCATCACAGGACGGGCCGCGTGGCAGCATGTGGCTGGCGCCGCCCCCCACGGGATGGCGGGGGCTGGTGTGGGAGACGTGCGGGCCAGGCATGCATCTCCTGGGGACAGGGCAGGCGGGTGACACAGCGTGGCCTTTGGGGCACCCTGGACGTGCGCTGGAATCCTGTCTCCGTCATCCACGTTTCCTTGGATAAGTCGCTTAGCCTTTCTGAGCCTCAGTTTCCTCTTCTGTGAAATGGGCATAATTAGAACCAGTTTCATCCGGTGTGACCTGAGGTATGAAGGGTGAGGAGCGAAACAGGCCTTCAGTGCGAGTGACTTTGTTTCCCATCCCTGAGCCTGGAAGCACCACCAGGCGCTGGGGGTCAAGGTTGGGTGGCTGCCCCCCCGGGGGAGGGGGGGAAGCTGGGGGGAAGGGNGGTCGGAGGGGGAGCAGAGGAGGGTCTCACAGGGGGAGGGAAGGTCCCCAACCCTGTCAAGTCTCCACAACAGCTCGGATACGCAGGCAGTGCAATAATTACCCGCCACCTGTGGCACAGACGGGCGGCGGAAGCCCAGAGAGGCCAGTTCACTTGCATGACGTCACACAGCTAGTGAGATGAAAACCCAGGTCTTCTGGCCTCCAGGACCTTGATTTCTCCTCCCCGCCTCTGCTGCCCATTTCAAGGAGTGAGCTCCCCGTCCACCAGATGGGCAAGCTGAACCTGGGGAGGGGCCCCTTGCAATGTTGCATCCAGGGCATTACCTAAAGCCCTGGGCCAGGTCAGGGGCAGGTTTTCGTGAGTTCTCTTGTAAAGAATCATCGTCAGCTGCCTGTCCTTCCTCAGCGCCAGGAGGTCAAACCACCAAACGCGGAGCAGAGGCCACTTCCGGGTTCCCCCTGACGCGGGCGCGTGCTCAGCACCTCGCCTTCAGGTAAAGTCCGCGCGCTGCCACTTACGTCCCGTGGCCTTGGGCAAAGCCGCTCAGCTCCCTGAGCCCTGTGATTCAGCCTCACAGGGGACTCCCGCCCGAGCCTGCGCTCCTCGCGTCAGGCCACGGCCCCCCTCTCAGCCCACCTGGGGGCCTCGCCCGGCCTTCCTGCCCCCCCCGCCCCCCAGCCCCAGCCCAGGTACCAGGAGCCAAACCAAGGAACACAGCTCAACGGAAAAATCAGCCTGAACAATTGTCTGACCCAATTGACTTGTCAGTCACCTGCCCACACGGCCCAGAGGACCCCCCGCTCTGCACACGGAAAGACTGATTTGTAAGCTTTGAGGCCAGGAGGGAAAACCCCGAGGAAGGGCTGTGGCAGCGGGAAAGGCTTGGGCGGGTTTCCATGGCAACGCGGGGAGGGGCTGGGAGCGAGGACTCCAGCCAGACTCAGGGCCACGCGGGCCACGCGGGCCCTCTGACTCCGTGGCGGTCGGTGGCAAGGGCCCCTCCACACCCGCCCAACCCCCGACCCTGAGTCCGAGCAGGCCTCCCCCGGGACCCCTCCCGGCCCCTCTCAGGGTGTGCGGTGGTTTGCAAGAGAAATCCTCACACCTGGTTCATGCCGAGCGGAGGGGACACGCACCGCCCGCCCATCATTCAAATAACGAAAGCCCTTCCGCCTGGCGCTGCGGTGAGAGCTAATAACAGGACGCCGCGCTGGACGGATGGGGACTTAGTGATTTTCCCTCAGTTCGCACGCACCCCACGTTTTCCAAAGANCTCGTGATGTCCCCCAGGTCCAGCCACCGACAATGGGGACAGGGCTTCAGAGGTGACTGGGGTCCCCATCAGGCGGACTTTTCAAACTATCGCTTAGAAGTTGGGGAAAAACTGATTCTTAAGAAGCAAACGTGGGGCACCTGGGTGGTGTGGTCGGTTAAGCGTCCGACTTCCGCTTAGGTCATGATCTCGTGGTTCGTGGGTTCGAGCCCCACGTCGGGCTCTGTGCTGACTGCCAGCTCAGAGCCTGGCGTCTGTGTCTCCCTCTCTCTCTGACCCTCCCCTGCTCATGCTGTCTCTCTCTCTCCTAGAAATAAATAAAACATTAAAAAAAAAAAAGAAGCAAACGTGAAACGGCTGCTTCAGGGGGAAAGAGGGGCATGGAGGGAACTGGGGCCCCTGATGCAGGAAGACGTGAGCCCGAGGGTGGATCCTGGCTCACAGGCTCTGCTGGGCTGATCCCCCATGTGTGCGCCGGAAAATTCCCTGTAATGCCCCAGACAGTCCCGTGAGACAGGTGCTTCTCTTAGTCAGGATGTTTTAGGTTGCAAGTAATAATATTTTGTTTTTAAAAAATAATAAGGTTTAAACACTAAAGGAGCCTACAGCCAGGAAGGGGCCGTGAGCTTGGGCTCTGGGCTCCCCTTCTGACCCCAACGCATGGCAGTCACGGGTAAAATATAAACAGTGGCCACGAAAAAGACACAGCTACTTCCAAAAGCAAGATGAATATCTGTCTGGGTAGACGTGGCGTAAAAACAGAGGACGGGCCGGCTGGGCTGCAGGCACACAGCGAGGCAGGCAGAGGTGGGAAGGAGGCTCGCCCTGCAGGCCACCGAGGACTAAAATGCCACACATGAGGTACGGGTGCTGACGCAGCCCCGCTGGGCCCCGCGGGGGCCCCTGACGGGGAAGGAGTGACAAGCAGACGCAGTGCGCCTCTGCCCAGGGTTGGGCTTGTCTGAAGCCCCGAGATTAGGAAGGTGCAGACGTCCCACCCGGGGGGACCCCGGACCTGCATGCCCCCCTTCTTGTCGAAGAACCGCGGCCTCAGCTCTGCAGTGAGCCCAGGCCCTCGGATGGGGCTCGGCCACTGGGTGGACAAGACCACAGAGATGAACGTGGCAGAGGAACAGAATCCCACTCAGCAGAACCCCACGGGGCTAAGTTCTGAAACACGGGGTACGTCTAGCACAGAGCAGATACCCAGGAGGCTAATCCAGTCCAGACCAACACAGAATAATACGGCAGCCGGAACATAATTGCTCCAATGACCTACGGTCCGCGATGGATAAAGGAGGAGATAACGTGAATAATAATAGTAAGGAATTGTGGAACAAAAGCAAACAGAAATGGTGGGGGGAGAAATGAAGAAAGAAAAAAACAAGATCAGGGGTATTTTTTCTTTAACAAGAAGAACTTACTAGAAATGCTGCACACAAAATAGTCACTACGTTAACGTTTTCAGCAGAAGGACCTCTGAGAGGACAGAGTCAGAGAGAGAATGAACACATTGGTGGTGGTGCTTTTATAGTGGCTCAGAACACAACTCAGAGAAACAAAGATATAAAACTGGAAAAGCTGTCAAAAACAAACAAAACAATATAGTCTGGCTTGAATTAGTGTCTAACCTGAGTCCTGAAAGAAGAGAATAGAGAAGATTAGCCTCCTAATCTTCACAATTTTCAGAGGTAAGGGCTAAGGATCTTCCAGAAGTGAAGAAAAATATGAGTCCTCAAATTGAACAAAATGAAAGGCTAAATACAATAAAATTTTAAACCACATCTAATAATTAACCATGGTGAAACTAAAGAACATCAAGAATAATGAAAAAATAATGATAGTTAATTTTACAAACTATCAGGGAAAAAAGCAGACAAATTAGCGACAGAAATAAAACAGTATAACAACAGTCAACTTCTTTTTTTTTTAATATTTTTATTTATTTCTAGGAGAGAGAGAGAGAGAGACAGCGTGAGCAGGGGAGGGGCAGAGAGAGAGGGAGTCACAGACTCTGAAACAGGCTCCAGGCTCTGAGCTGGCAGCACAGAGCCGGACGCGAGGCCCGAACCCACGAACCGTGAGATCATGACCTAAGCGAAAGTCGGACGCTTAACCGACTGAGCCACCCAGGCGCCCCAACGACAGCCGACTTCTTAAAGCCACAGTCAAGGCTGGAAAGCAATGGACTCATATCTTCAAAGGGCTGATCAAAAGTAGGGAAAATCTGGAATTATATCCCCAGCTAAACTAGCACTTAGGATTGAAAGTGAAATCAAGACATTTTCAAAGATAAAAAAAAAAATTCAGTGTTCACCACCCAGGGAACTTAACTGAAAGAATTAGCAAAGGTTTACATCATCAAGAAAGAAAGTGAAATCAAAGGAAAAGAGTGTCCTGTAGGAAATCCAGCAACTTGGAAATCAGTAAACTATGTTGAAAATTTATAATGATCACTAAGTAATGCTATTCGATTGTTACATAGTTACTAACTAATAGTAGTGTCTACGTGAAAGATACAGGGGCTCTGTGGGTCATGTGCCATGGTCTCCTCTGAAGGAAACTAAATAGTGAATGACCTTTGACTTTATTAGAAAAATTAACAGTAAGGGGCACCTGGGTGACTCAGTTAAGCGTCCGACTTCGGCTCAGGTCACAATCCCACGGTTCGTGGGTTCGAGCCCCGCGTCGGGCTCTGTGCTGACAGCTCGGAGCCTGGAGCCTGCTTTGGATTTCATCTCCCTCTCTCTGCTCCTTTCCTGCTCATTCTCTCTCTCCCTCTCTCTCTCTCTCTCTCAAAAATAAAATAAACATTAAAAACATGTTTTTAACGTCCATACTTTTCCACCATGGGTATTTTGCATCAACTTCGGTTTTCAAACATCACATTCCGAGGTCATTTATGTTGGTTACTGAGTTCTGAGTGCCCCTGAAATTTTGCAGGGGACTCACCCTCCAGACCCCGGTCACAGCCCTGCAGAGGCCGCCTGACACTGGTGCACCCCCCCCCCCATGACCACAGAAGGGACATCGAGCCTCAGGGCTGAGAGGCGCCTGATATACTAGGGACCCCACACACATGTCTCTGCTGTCCCACGGGCTGACGTGACAGACGGGCTGACAGCCTTCCTGATGGGGGGCTGGGAGCCTCTTCATGGCAAGCACGGGGGGCCTGGCCTCTCTCTCCAGCCGAGGCGGGTCCCATCCGCTGGGCCCAGAAGGACCCAGCGCTCGCCAGGGGCTACGGCCTGCGGCCACCGACCTCCCACCTTCTGGAGAACAGCCACCCTCACCCGGACCCTCAGAACCCCGACCAGGCCACCTCCTCGCCAGGCTCAGCCCAGGGAAGCAGCCGTTCCCCGACTGTTTCTATAACTGGGAGCCACGGAGGAGGGAGGGGCCGGTGAGATCGGGCAGGGAGACGTGGGCGTCCTGTGTCAGGACGGGAAGGCCGTGGGGTCGGTCGGCGTGGAGAGGGCAGCTGGGGGCTTTCAGGAGACACGATGGCCAATTTTGTCTTCCTTCTCTCTCGCTTTGGGGCTCCCTGTGGGGACCGAGGAGGCGCCCTCAGTGCTCCCGTCAGATGCCCTGTGTGGCTCCCGGGAGAGGAGAGCCCAGCTCTGCTGAGTGCTGGCCGGAGGCTGTCCTGGGATTCCAGCTCGTGCGGCCCGTTTCCTCCCCCGAGAAGCCGCCACGATTTCGGGACCCCCCTGGGAGGGGTGTGTGAGGATCTGAGGTCGTGATACGTGGAGGTGCTTAACTGAGTACCCGGCTCACAGCGAGCGCTCACTACCTGCTAGCGTTCACCCGAGCTCTTTAGTCCAGAGAGCGGAGGGCTGGGCCCTGACCCCACGCACGGGCGCAGCAGGGCAAGGGCTCCTCGCGCTCGCACACACGCCGCCTCTCTGGGTTTCTCCTCCTAAAACCTGAGCTCTTCCCTCTGGAAAACGGGGAGGGTGGGCAGACCTCCGCCCAGGTCGTGTGCAGGCACCGACGAGGGTTCTTTCCATCAGAGAAAGAACCGGTGTCTTTTGCTCTGCATGACGACGTCTTTGGCTAAAAGGAGCCTGGCTGCTGGGTCACCGCATCCCACGGGGCGGGACAGTCCTGTGCTTCCCTCTGTGACGTCAGCAGAGCTGCAAACCCAGCAGAGATTGCCCCGGGTGGGGGGGGTTGGGGGGCAGGAACACAGTGTAAAGTGAGCTGTCGTCTTTAAGAGAGGGGGAAAAAATCTCCCATTAACAGGCAAAACCCACGTTGCTATGGCTACGGCTTTGAAAAGCTGATGAGCAAAGCCAAATGTCTCCCTTATTCATAAAGAAGAGATGGTGCTTCGCCATCAGCAAATGATGCGCCCACCTCGACACGCGGCCTTTCCTCCGGGCTCGCGGAAGGGAGCGCCCTGTGGGTCGTCCGGGGAGGGTGGCGGGGTGTCCGTGAGGCCGCCGCCGCCTTTTCCTGAAGCCCTGGCGTCCTCAGCAGCGCGCGGTCTAACCGAGCATCCTCGCTGCTCGCAGGCACGCGGTAATGCAATCATCGGCCGTGACATCCTGCTTTGGCCAAGACCGCAGGCGGGAGCGGATTTGGACTCCGCAGCCGGGAGGGCTGTGGAGGGGCTCAGGCTCCGGCGGGGGGGCCCCGAGGAGCGTGGCGAGCTGCCTCCCCGGAGGAAACCGCAGGGCGGGCGGCTTTGCCGGGAAGGAGGCGGCTGGGACCCCGCGTGGGCTCCGCTGGGGGAGACGGTGGCGGTCGGCGTCTGGACCCTCCTTCCGGGGACCACGGACTGAGGAACCGGTGGTCCCCCTGGCCGGCAGGCACCCTGCCCTGTGCAAAGCCTGGGCTCCAGAGAGGTGAGCACAGGGTCAGCCCTGCCCCTGGGGGCTCGGAGCACATGGTCAGTCCTGGAGAAGCACTGCTGTGTGGCCCGGAGAGCTCTCTAGAAACAGCGTGGAGTGAGCCCTGGCAGGCGGTGGCCAGCCGACGGGCAGGATTGCAACCTGGCGGCCCCCAGGCCAGAGGCAACTCGGCTAACAAACTGCGACTTTACATAAACTCACATCTGTTATGGCGAATCAGGTCTGGCCGCGTTGGGTCCACAATCTGACGGAGGGAGAGTCAGCTGGACCCAGGAGGCAGCTGCTGTGTAGATGGACACGGGGTCTCCAGCACACGCCCCACCCCAGACGCATGAGTCCGGAACCTTCTGGAGCCTTCTGGAACCTGAGGGTGAGAAGTTCTAGGCTGAGAGGTTAAGGAAAGTCCCGGCCGCACGAGCAGAGCCTCGGGAGCTGACGCACACGGGCACCAGGACATCAGTGTCGGGCTCTGTGGGGTCTGGATGGCCCGTCGGTCGCCCGACCGAGGGGCTGGAGGAGCGGGCAGTGAGTCACCCCAGGAACACACAAGGGAGATTGAATCAGAACTAAGCTGCAGAGGCGAGGCGAGGCGGGGGGGCAGCCCCGGAAGGCGGGCCGGCCTCCCAGCTGCTGCCCCCGAGAAACAAAGCCCCGTGGGCTCCGTGGGCTCCGTGGGCTCCGTGGGCCGGAGCTTGCGGGGGGCCCGGCGGGGACAGTCTGTCTCCTTCCCTGTGGGGGCCTCGGCCAGGAAGGCGCCTCGGCCGCCGTTTCGCGATGGCTGAAGCTAGAATCCTCTGTGAGCGTCTTCAGGCCTGGCTGCCCGCTGGCCGGAAGCCCCCGGGGGCCCCTCCACGGGGTCTCACCACGTGCCCGTCCAGGCGCATATCGGGACAGTGGCCGAAGCGCAGGGCAAGGGGACGGAGGGTCCAGCTCGGGAGATCCCACGGCACCTCCCAGCCACGCCCCCGGCTCGGGACCTGCGGGTTCCGGGGAACAGCACGTGGGTCCCGGGCGGGAAGAGCGTGGAGCCCACATTGTAAGATGGGAGGGGTCAGACATCCTGTGGAGACACAGGACAGACTGTCTCCCCCCACTGCCCGGGGAGGGATCTGAGCTGGGAGGGACCAACGTGGACGTACATGGAGCTCTGCAGGGGTGAGGCCGCGGGGGCAGGCGGGAGGGGTCTCCCCCAGAGCACCCCCCCCCCAGAGCTGGGTCTGCAGCCGGAAATGCAAGGCGGGCTGGGCACCGACGGGGGTGAAGTGGGGGAGGCGGCTCCCAGAGGCTTGCAGGGTTGGGGCGCGAGCCTGGGGTGCCCGCCTGACCCCACAGGCACACCCAGGGCTGTCCTCTATCCCACGGCCCCTGACTAGCCACAGCCCACCAGCGAGAGCGGAAACCACCAGGTGAAGAGTAGGGGTGCGGTAAAACCACACACCACCCGGTGGAGATGCCCGCCTGGCGACTCGGGCTCCGCACTATCAATTCAAACAGTTTCCGAAGGGCCGTGGCGACTTCTTTACTTCTATTTGGCCCAGTTCCTTCTTGATCAGGAGCTGGGCTTCCTGGGGGTGACCCCAGACCGTCCGTCTGGGAGTTCGGCGTTTGCCCGCATGAAAGGGTCCCGGAGCGAGGAGCGACCCTGCCCCCCTTCCACCAGGCGGGGTGGGGAGAGGCTGGCAGTCCGGAGCCCAGGACGAGGGTCCCCAGAAGACCCCCGCCCCCGCCTGCACCATCGTCTCCGACCTCCAGCTTCCAAAACCGTCAGAAGTACTTTTCCGGCATCTGCGAGCTGCCCAGTCTATGGGGCTCTGTGGGGACAGCCCGGGCGCACCGCACGGTGTCAGGGCTCGTCGGGGTGCCTCCAACACTGAGGATTCAACACCCCACGCGGAGGCGCGGCTCCTGCCTTAACACGCCTCTTAGCTTGTGCTTTACTTATTTCCTCTCTAATCTGCTGACCTCATTCTGGGGCCGCTGGGGCGCCACAGTCCGTTAAGCATCCGACTCCGTTTCGACTCGGGTCAGGATCTCACGGTTCGTGGGTTCAAGCCCCGTGTCGGGCTCTGTGCTGACAGCTGGGAGCCTGGAGCTGCTTCGGGTTCTGTGTCTCCCTCTCTCTCTCTGCCCCTCCCCCCCCCATCAGAAATAAATAACCATTTAAAATAAACATGCTTCTCCCTCCAGCAGGTTTGGGGAATGTCCCTGCATCGGCCTCCCCGACAGCCAGGAAAGTGAAATGACAATAAACTCTGGTTTGAGTAAAAATAAAATATTTA
Source organism: Crocuta crocuta (assembly GCF_008692635.1). NCBI lineage: Eukaryota > Metazoa > Chordata > Mammalia > Carnivora > Hyaenidae > Crocuta > Crocuta crocuta. Next base: position 11,027,575 of record NW_027533258.1, on the reverse strand, counting down.
AACTTTAAATAATACCACGAGTGTTAATACACCTGCTCTTTTAGTTTTCAATATTTAAGTGAACCCTTTGGGGAAAAAAAAAAGAACACATCAAACCACACATGCAAGATCTCATGTTTTCCGGCTCCATCGGCACCAGAAGTGGCTGATCCTGAGTGTAAAATGCTAACGCTCTGCTCGTTGTGAAATTTTATTTGCATTCATTTTGATGTTTTAAGCTTATTTATTTTGAGAGAGAACATGCATGCACACGAGTGGAGGAGGGGCAGACAGAGAGAGAGAGAGAGAGAGAGAGAGAGAGACTCCCAAGCAGGCTTCCCGCCGTCAGCACAGAGCCTGCTGCGGGGTTCGAACTCTCGAAGCCCTGAGGTCATGACCTGAGCCAACGTCAAGAGGAGGCTGTTCGGCCGATTGAACTCCCCAGGGGCCCCTTGGTTGTCTTTTTAATACTATTTATCTGGGTCCCTGAGTCTGGAGGCAGCCCTTAAACTTTGCACACGGGCGCGTGTTCACCCACCCCGGTCACAGCCCTGGGCAGGCTCTCTCTGCAGGGCTGGGGGTGGGGGTGGGGGCAGGGGCATTGGAAATGCAGCTCTGGGCCCTTCCGTGCTGTAACCAGGAGCTCAGACGTACCGTGTGGGCAGCGGGCACCCACGGGAGCCCCTGAGGAAGGAAGGAGGCGGGGCCAGACTTGTGTCTCAGAAACACGGCCCAGCTGGTGGCCTGGAGCCAGGGAGCCCCCGGGAAGGCTGGGGGAGGAAGGGACAAGCCAGGGGTGGGGCTGTGCAGGGGCGGGTGCTGGGGGCTCTGCTCTGGGAAACAGTGCTCACCCCGCACAAAGCCCCATGCTCCCCGGGGCGGGGCTCCACGGGAGGACTCTGGTAGTCACCTGCGGAGATCAAATGTGGGGTCCTACCCCGGAGGCGCCTCAGAGACACCTAAACAGCAGACCCTTCGCTTCCGACTTCCCGTCACCGACATCCGGTGACACACGTATTCCCAAGGGGCTCCGGGAAGCTGAGGTCCCCTCCGTGCCCGTGTGACGGCCGTGGTCTCCCGTGGAGCCCCCGTAAATAAACGATGTCCCGGATGCAACGCCCCGGTGTCAGCCCATCTTCCAGTGGTTTGTACCCAGATTCGTACCCAGGACGACCCAGGCCACCAGGACGCGCGACGGCTTCCGAGCCGGGAAAACCCCTTCTCCTGAAGAGAGAGGGAGAAACCACAGAGACGAGAGGGAATGTTCGCGGTATCTCCCCGTTTCAGGACGAGACCGGAGCCAGCAGGTGTCCGTGCACAGATGACCCGACGGTTCTCCGTGGCGGGACGGGGCTCAGCATCGCGAACCCACCTGCACACTATGTGGTCCCGGCTCTGGGTTCGAGAACGGACAGGCCGGGTCCACGGTGGTAGATTTCCAAGCTGCGGGCAGTTTCCTGGCAGACGGCGAAGAGCCCAGACGGGGGCACGGACGGTGACGAGGCGCGTGGGACCTTCCGGGGTGAGGGAGATACACGCATATGCTGGGAGGGGTACTCACCGAAAATCCACTAAGATGCATATGCTTTTTGGGGTGCCTGGGGGGCTCAGTAGGTTAAGCGTCCGACTTTCGCTTAGGTCATGATCTCGCGGTTCGTGGGTTCGAGCCCCGCGTCGGGCTCTGTGCTGACTGCCAGCTCAGAGCCTGGAGCCTGTTTCAGAGTCTGTGTCTCCCTCTCTCTCTGACCCTCCCCTGCTCACGCCGTCTCTCTCTCTCTCTCCTAGAAATAAATAAAACATTTTTTTTAATTTTAAGAAAGAAATAAGCCTCTAATGTGCACAATCAGAAGTGAGGAGAAATCGATACACTTGTTCTCATTGTGTAAAATTGGAAAACAAGCTTCATCGGAGTCCAGCCCCAGGGAGAAAAGAGCAGATGAGTGGTTCTTGTCAGGGGCCCGCGTTGCCTCTCTGTGCCCGGAGCCTGGCTCGGGAGGCACCTGCTGGGTGGGTTGCGAGGGTTCTGATCCCGGGGCTGAGCTCCCCGTGTGATTACAGGGCACACACGCGTGCACACGCACCATATAGGAGTGCATACAGACGGTTCACATGTGTTCTGCATGCACACACACGCGCGTGTGCGCGTGCACCATATAGGGGTGCGTACAGTTTCACGTGCCTTGTGTGCACACATGCACACCCATAAACATGGACACATCTGTCTACACACACGCACGTACAAGGACACCAGGTGTGCGCACCCCCACGAGCACGTGTACCTGTGAGCCCCTGAACACAGATGCCCGCACGACTGCTCGTGTGGACGCTCACTGCAGACCCCTGGCAGCTCGTGCTCGCTGAGCTCGGTCTCGGTGCTGTGTTGACGTGGGGCCACCTCATGAAGGAGCGGGGTGCCTGGGGAGCTCGGGCCATTAAGGGTCAACGCCCGACTTCGGCTCAGGTCATGCTCTCATGGTTCATGGGTTCGAGCCCCGCGTCGGGCTCCGAGCTGTCAGCTCGGAGCCTGGAGCTGCTTCGGACTCTGTGCCTCCCTCTCTCTCTGCGCATGCTCTGTCTCTCTCTAGCTCTCTCCCTCATAAGTAAATAAACAGTTTTAAAAATTTTAGCACAGATACTAAGTCTCCCTTATCTGCAAGCCCTCAATGCAAACCTTCCTCCTTGCCTCACGGGCTCCCGGAGCCTTCCTCCTCTCCCGGTGTCTGCGGCTCTTGATGGAACATTCCGTCCAGTCCTACTCAGCCCTGCTGTGGGGCGACCACAGGGTCCGACACCCGGCGCCTCCCCTAGAAGGAAGCTTCCGTCTGTCTTCACTCGAGAAGCCGGCCGGCTCCCATCCCCAGGTCTCCGCTGTGCTCACTTGATGCCCTGGTGGCCCAGCTGCGTCCACGGCTTCCCGAGGCCCCTCCGCTGAGTCCCCTCCCCCCCTGACCCCTCCGTGAGACTCGATCTGGCCCCTGGGATGGTAGCCCCGGTGAGGCAGGAAGACACTTNGGCTATGACCGGGCCTGTCCCAGGGGCCGGGGGAGAAGCCAGTCAGCAACAGGGTCTGCGGGCCGTCAACTTGCCCAGGAAGGGACACGTCACCCAGCTGTCACCCAACCCCGGCCGCTGAAACGGGCGGGGGGTTTGCTGGGAGACCCGAGCATAGAGCTTCCTGTCCTTCGAAGCGTTTGCCAGAGCTTTCTCTTCCTCTGGATTTTATAACGTGCAGATGGGAAGCCAGAAACTGCCTCCTCTTTTTTGCCCTCGTAAGNAATGCAAAGGCCCGGGGGTCGCTGCAGAAGCCAGAGCTGATGCCGTGGGCTTCACGTCACAAGAGCTGATACGTTTCCTCGTGGCTCAAGCCAGTCTGAGTCAGGCGGCCTCCCTCTGCAGCCACAGTCGTCCCATGAGGCGTCTCCTCTCCCACAGGTGAAGGACCAGTGTCTCCCAAATGGCCGCGCTTCCCACCCAGCCTTCTCCACGCTGGGAAGCTCCAGCTGAGGACCCAGGTCAGGGAATGACCACCTCCCTCCTAAGCCAATGGATCTCTTCCCTGGGAATTTTTTTGAAATGTTTTTCAGGTTTATTTAGTTTTGAGAAATAGAGCAAAGTGGGGGAGGGACAGAGAGAGAGGGAGACACAGAATCTGAAACAGGCTCCAGGCTCCGAGCTGTCAGCACAGAGCCCGACGTGGGGCTCGAACCCACAAACCGTGAGATCGTGACCTGAGCTGAAGTCGAGGCTTAACCGACTGAGCCCCCAGGCTCCCCGGTTCCCCGGGAATTTTTTAACGTGTGTCACAGAGAGTCAGTCTCTTTGGTGTTTGAAACATGGGAGGTAAGACTCCAGTACGTTCTATCCCATGAACGGGGTTATTCACCGTGTCCAAGAGGCGAGGCATGGAGACAGGGACGGAGACAGAGCATGTTCCGGGCTCCACGTGTCCTTGGGACCCCGCCAGCACTCTCCTTCCTCCACCTGCAGTGCCCCAGGCAGAGCCTCACGGTCCCCCCGGGGCGGCCAAGGACCTTCCCTCTGACCCCCGTCTGGCTGCCGACACTGAGCTTTGCGGGAGTTAAGTGACCGTCACGTGCGGTGCCCCCTGAGCCCCGTGGCAGGGAATGCACCTGCCGGCCGGTCGGTCGGCGACCCGTCGAGCCCGCTTCCGCTTTCACCAGGCTCTGGGTCCAGCGGGGGATCCGCACCGTAAGCGCGTAACGTCGCCCATCCTGCGCTTCACGCCGGCGGAGAGGCGCCCACCAGGGAAAGTTCTCTAGAGCCCCAGGTGCCTGAGTTCAGGCCCAGGCGCGCTGGGGGATGGGGGCCGCAGCCCGCGAACGGGGCGGTTTCACACCTTAGTGACCCGGGACCCATCCTCGCCCCTCCCCCCAGCCACGAGAGCCACTGAACCACGGACCTTTATGTCGGTAACACTTCGCATGGACCATGTTCCTTCCGTGCCATCTTGTTAATCTCAGACCCGCCGACCTGCACTGACATCAGGCCGCCCCCTCCCTGGACAAGCCCACGGTCTGACTATGCGCTTGGCATTGCTGACGACACACAGACAGAGCTAACTCTGCCCTTGACGTGCTCGCGCTCCAGCCAGACTTCAAAGAGGCAGCCACCGGTCTTCCAGTGAAGAAAGGAAAGATTTCTGAGAGAAGGGGCCACTGAGGCTGGCTCTTAGCGGACACGTAGGAGTCTGCACGGTAGATACATGGAACAGAGCACCGGAGGGGCGGGAACGGTACGGGGAAAGCGTGATGTGCGGGGTGCGGGGGTCCCTTCAAGGGGCTGCAGGTCTGGGCCACGCGGGGGCTGGGAAGGTGGCTCGCGACCAAGCTGCGTGCAGGGCCGTGCGGTCGGGGCCGCAGCGCCTGGAGGAGCCACCCGGGTCTGTGGCTCCGCTGAGTGCGCGCGAGTCTCCACTTCACGCTGCTCCTCGGTAACTACTCGCAGACGCCGTCTTCAGGGGTCCACATCCATCTTCTTATTCGAATTCGAGGAGCGCTGATTTATGGACGCGGCTCTTGCACGCAAGAGGCTCTGATTCTATTTTGTTTCTTAAAAAAGAAAGAGAGCAGAAGCCCTCAGATTTGCTGTGCGGCGGGCATGCCCGGGACACAGAGCGGGAGGGCACCGGGCGGGGGAGGGGGGACCTAGATGCTCCTC
>NW_027533258.1:11018998-11022401 GCF_008692635.1 Crocuta crocuta | reverse complement strand
CACGTGGCCACCGCCCCCCCTCCCCCCCCGGGCTGCACCCTGAGGGGCGGGGGAGGGGAGGAGTGCTTTCTGTCCGCAACCCCGCCCCTCGGCCCCCTGGGTGGGACCAGTGTCTCCCGCCCCAGGGGAGCAGGCGGGAGGTGCCTTCCGGAGCTCTGAGCCCAGGCTGGAGCGGCCCCCCTCCTGTGGGGTCCCACCAGATTCCCCAAGTCCACGCGGTTGTTCTGGGGACCCCCTGGGGCGGCGGCGCCAGGGCCCGCAAGCATCAGGGCCGCGGCCTGGTCTTCTGCAAATTACCTACCCCTCAGTGCCTCGGTTTCTCGCCTCTAAAATGGGACCAATAATGAGCAGGTGTCATTCAGAGAAGGTTCCAGCAGCTTCCAGCTAAGAGTTTTTATTTATGCCTCTTGCCATCTTTTCTAGGGCTTTTGGTCTCTTCCAGATCATCTGTGCATATCGGTGGTGTAAAGTGCAGACCTAGCTTACTTCCATAGAAACATCCTTTTTTTAATGTTTATTCATTTTTTGAGAGAGAGGGAGACACAGAATCGGAAGCAGCTCCGAACGGGGGGCCGAACCCACGAGCTGTGAGATCATGCCCTGAGCTGAAGTCGGACGCTCAGCCGCCTGAGCCCCCCGGACGCCCCTGTAGAAACATCCGATCGTGCACAGTGTTAGCTGAGTACTTCTTTATCTGTAGTTACAGGTGAATCGATGGCGCGTCGGTCAAGGCTGAGTGAGTGGACTTTCTTCTACACCGTCAGTGAGAATATAACTCATAACTGGCCCCGTATTTGGGCAGAAACGTGAAAATACATCACCAAGTTTCAGATGTGCTGAAATCTCCTGATCACGCCTCCAGAACTGATATCTTGCAAAAGCACAATGTTGTAACACTGTTTGTGGGGGGAAAATGCGGAAATCACCTAAACATCTGTCCGTGTCTGAAGGAATAAATTGCAGCGAGCGCCTCCGTGCAAATGGAATTCTACACAACCATTCTTCAAAACGCCGTATGTACAGACTTGGAAAGATGTTCACAACACACTCTAAATTGAAAAGGGAAACTAGGGGCGCCTGGGTGGCTTAGTCGGTTAAGCGTCCGACTTTCGCTTAGGTCATGATCTCGCGGTTCGTGGGTTCGAGCCCCGCGTCGGGCTCTGTGCTGACTGCCAGCTCAGAGCCTGGAGCCTGTTTCAGTCTGTGACTCCCTCTCTCTCTGACCCTCCCCTGCTCACGCCGTCTCTCTCTCTCTCTCCTAGAAATAAATAAAACATTAAAAAAAAAAAGAAAAGGGAAACTAGACACAGTATGTATACTGTTAATACTCATTCTTTATTTTATTTTATTTTTAAGGCTTATTTATTTATTTAGAGAGAGACAGAGACAGCGTGAGAGAGGCGGGGAGAGAGAGAATCCCAAGCAGGCTCCACGCTGTCAGCTCAGAGTCCGACGCGGGGCTCGAACTTGCAAAACCATGAGATCTTGACCCGAGCCGAAACCAAGAGTCGGACGCTTCACTGACTGGGCCACCCAGGCGCCCCGCTCATTTTTATTTTGAAAAGCCACATATAATAAAAAAAAAAAATAGCTAATGATTTACTGAGCACTTCTCTGTCGCCAGGCACTTGGCTGCACATTTAATCCCAACAGCGAGCGCATGAGATGAACCTTCTCATTCCATGTTTCAGAAGAAGAAACTGAGGCACGGGGAAGTCCAGCAAGTTTCCCAGGGATGTGGGGTCAGCGAGGGCTGGAGGCCGGACGGGGCCTGGCGGCCTGGCCCCTGGGTCCCTGAGGCCGGCGCCTCCAGCCACGGCCGGGTGTGTCTCAGGCAGAGACAAAGGTCTCAGACCAGGGCCTCCACCTCCGGGCTTGTTTGGGTTTGTTACAATGAGCGTGTAATTGAAAAATAAAAATTTTATAAAAGCACCCGGCCGTGCGGAATCCCTGCCCGGGATGGGAGCCAAGATGGGGCGGAGGGAACCGCAGACGCTCTTCTCGGGCCGGGCTGAGCTCAGAGCCGACTCTGCGTGGATCCCCCCGCACACACCTTCCTCCTCGACAAGGAGGGGGGTCGGGGGGGACCAAGGTCAGCAGGAGACAGCCGGAGTTCAGTCTGGCTGGGTGGCTTTGCCAAGAGTCCTGAGGTCTCTGAGCCTCTGCTTGCGACACCAAGAACTACCTCCCCCGCTACGGGCTTACTTAGGGGCAGGGGTCCGAGAGCGGAAGGTGGCTCCCCGTCCCGTGCTCTGAGCACCTGGCGTCACACGAATTACGACCTCATCTGCGAAGGCGTCGCTGTCCCGTGGGGCCCACATCCAGCCCTCGTTCAGAGCGGGAGTTTCGCAACGACGTTCGGACTCGGAGTGCCAGCGACGCGCACGTCGTCCGCTGATTTCGGGCCTTCTCGTCGCAAAGAACAAAAGGGGCGGGACCAGCCCTCTGCTCCCGTCTGGCCCGGCGCCCCCATCTCCGCCCTCAGCGTCCGAGTCTGGGCCCGTGTTTGGAAGACGATCGAAGGCACACCCGGGCGCGGAAAGTGCGAAGCCAGGACGCCGGCGTCGGGCTGTGCGAACCCAGACCAGCGGCCGCATCCCCAGCTGCTGCCGGAAGGGCTGGGGGGCGTTTGGGCCCTGACTTGAGTATAAATTAGTCTCCGGGGGCGCCCGGGGCTCAGGCCGTCAAGCATCTGGCTCCTGATTTCGGCTCAGGTCATGGTCTCCCTGTTGGGGAGATCGAGCCCCGCGCCCAGCTCTGCGCTGACAGCTCAGAGCCTGCTCGGGGTTCTCTCTCTCCCCCTCTCTCCGCCCCTCCCCTGCTTGCACACTCTCCTCTCTCAAAATAAATGAACTTTATTAAAAAAAATATGAGTCCTCCAAATGCTACTCACTGATCCCTGCACGGCTCAGATGGCCCGGATGGTTTCTCGAATCCCCCCCACCCTGGCCACTCAGAAGACGCTCTGACACCTCCCAGGCAGTTCGCTTACCCCCGTGGTGAGTTCTCCACGTTCTTAGCTTAATGACACCCCTTCAGAGGCAGCCAGGATCGCCCCCAAATGGCGCTTGCATTTCCAGGAAAGCAGCCAAACTCGTTACGTTAATAAAGGAAGGTAGCTGTAGAGATGCCTCCTTCGTGCCTTCCCGAAATACCCGTGGACCCCCGGCTCCTGGGCGACTGTCCGACCGCCCCCCACCTGCAGGGCGCTGGCCCCGCGGGGTGAGTGCGCCAGCGCCACCAGTGTGGACAGGGCGCTCGGCCACGTGGGCGCCCAGCTCAGAGCCGCCAGTGCTCGCCCAGCCCTGAGCCCCAACCTCCGGGAGCCCCCGTCCTGGTCAGGATTCCGGGAGGAGCCAGCGCCCAGCACAGCGCCCCCCCGCCCTCCGCCTGCCCCCCCATC
>NW_027533258.1:11011373-11018976 GCF_008692635.1 Crocuta crocuta | reverse complement strand
GCACCCCCCCCCGTCACCGCCCAGCCACCACCGCGGCCTTGGGGGACCGTCCGGCTCTGTGCTGACCGTGCAGAGCCTGCCTGGGAGTCTCCCTCTCTCTGGGCCCTGCCCTCCCCAGCGTGCTCTCACTCTCTCTCTTTCTGTCAAAAAACAAACAAACATTAAAAAAATTTTTTAAAAAAAGAAGGCGGACCCGCCTCATCCGGCTGCGACCCAGCGGCCACAGAAGCTGCCGTGGGGAAGAGGGAGCCGTGAGGGATGGCGTTTCCCGGCAGCTACGCGAGGGTGCGTCGCGCTGTCGGGGGCCGAGCGGGCGGCCACGAGGGGCCTCGTGAGCTGTCCCCGCCGAGCCCGGGCGGCTGAGGACGGGGTCTCTCCCTACAGGCTCCTCCCCCCAGGCCGTCGGTGCAGCAGCACCCGGCCCGGCCCCCCCGCGGTGCCGGCAGCTGTTGCGTGAGGACGTGCATGGGGGAGACGCACCCAGAGGCCACCGCCGGATGCCCGCGCTTCCCAGCGCACAGTCCCACCTTGCTGGGGGGGCGGGGCAATTCCCTCTGAGCAAGGAGCACGGGTGTGTTTCTGGAAGGTTAGAGCCTTTACCAAGCTGAGGACCTGAGTAAGCCCAGGGAGCACAGCACAGGGAGCACTCCCCAGGGAGCACAGGCCCAGGGAGCACAGAGTCCAGGGAGCACAGAGTCCAGGGAGCACAGGCCCAGGGAGCACAGCCCAGGGAGCACAGGCCCAGGGAGCACAGCCCAGGGAGCACAGACCCAGGGAGCACAGGGTCCAGGGAGCACAGGCCCAGGGAGCACAGGGCCCAGGGAGCACAGCCCAGGGAGCACAGGCCCAGGGAGCACAGCCCAGGGAGCACGGACCCAGGGAGCACGGGCCCAGGGAGCACAGGCCCAGGGAGCACAGTCCAGGGAGCACAGGCCCAGGGAGCACAGGGCCCAGGGAGCACAGCCCAGGGAGCACAGGCCCAGGGAGCACAGCCCAGGGAGCACGGACCCAGGGAGCACGGGCCCAGGGAGCACAGGCCCAGGGAGCACAGCCCAGGGAGCACAGGCCCAGGGAGCACAGGGCCCAGGGAGCACAGCCCACGGAGCACAGGCCCAGGGAGCACAGGGCCCAGGGAGCACAGGCCCAGGGAGCCACAAGAGGGAGTGAAAAACTCCTCCCCCGGAAGGGCCACATCCCTCCATGAATGAGATCTGGGGGGGCAGGGGGACAGTAAAGCTCTTATATTTACCTTCCCGCAAAGTGAGGCTGGGCTGTTAAAAGTTAAAAACAGGGGCGCCGCGATGGCTCCCGTCGTTGAGGTCCCGACTTCAGCTCAGGTCTTGATCTCACATGTCAGGCTCTGTGCTGACAGCTTGGAGCCTGGAGCCGCTTCAGAGTCTGCATCGCCCTCTCTCTGCCCCTCCCCCACTCACACTCTGCCTCTCTCTGTCTTTCGAATATAAACGTTAAAAAAAAAGTAAAGAAACCAGCATTATTTGAATAAAATAAAAAATAAGTAGAGTAAAAAATAAAACTTTAACATGTTCCTAAAAGGCCCTGAAACATAAGGCAGGGAGCAGAGACCTGAGGCCGCAGAACCGGGAAGGAAACATCCAGACCCGGAGGGAACGCACCTGTGGCGGCTCCGAGGCACAGAAAGTGCTAGCGCGCCATCCGGTGGTCACAGTGCGCAGGACAGAGAGGCACCGGAGAGTTCACTCCCGCGGCGCCGATGCCGCCGCGGCCAGCACGGCCGCGGGTCAGCAAGGTGCCCTCCGCGCCTTCAGGGAGCGAAAATCGTCCTGGCAGCTGAGGGTAAGAGGAAGCCGGCGAGCACACCCGTGAGGCCGGGTGGTGTCAGGGGTCTGGGGGCAAGAGGGGTGAGGCTCCACAGGAGGAGAGCCGACAGGCCTTCTGCCACCTGGAGAAATCCTCCCGAGAGGAGAGGTGGTGCAAAGGCCCTGGGGTGAGTGTTCTTGGTGCGTTCAAGGAACAGAAAGGAGACGGAGGAGACACAGGCAGGAGAGCCAGAGAGACCCCAGGGGCCTCGTGCGGGCGGAAACACAAGGTGGGACTTGGGTTTTGCCCAGAGGGAAATGGGGAGCACTGCGAGGTTCTGAGCGGAGAAGTGACCTGGCCTGTTTTATGATTTAAGCGGCGGATTCTGGCAACCAGACGGAAAGCAGACGGCAAAGGGGCAACATCTGAGTCGGGGGTGGGGGCGGTGAGGCGCTGCTGCAGCGATCCGGGCAGGAGAGGGCGGCTGGCTGGGCCCCGCGAGCGCAGCGTGAAGTCAGGCTCTGGACGTGGGGCTCGAGACAGAGGAGTCGAGGGACAGCGCAGCGTCTGGGGCCCGAGCACTTACTGCCTGACGTGGGGAGGCCGTGGGAGCAGAGAGGCTGGCGGGGAGGGTGAGGAGGGGACGCCCCAGCAGGCGGAGGGGTTAGACAGACACCTGGAATCCAGAGACGCGATGGGGGCCAGAGACACAGACGTGGGGTCACTGCGGAGGCCGTGGACCGAGTGAGGCCGGCGGGGGTCTGGGAGCCGCCGGGGCCGGGCATCCCCGCAGCCAACCCCACGGCCGTCAGGGGGTCCAGGCTCCAACGGGAGCCCCCTGCCCCACGGGAACCGCACCCGCCCCACGTCCGCTGGGGTGGGGGTGTGGGGGAGCGGCGTTCCCTCCTCGGCTGGACGGGGTCAAGGCCGCAGCCTCGGGAAGGCTGGTTTGCTGGCTTTTACCAAGTGCAAAGGGCACGTGCCGGCTGCAGATCTCTGTCCCGGGGGACGAGGGGGTACCCCGAAGGCTCCCCGCCACGCCCGCCTCTGAGGCATCAGGTACTCACAGCGCAGAAAGGTAAGCATGCTGCACAATAAAACATAGTGTTACCAGCAACGCTACATAGTTTTCTTAATGTTTATTTTTCAGACAGAGAAAGGGTGTGAGCGGGGGAGGGGCAGACAGAGAGGGAGACACAGAATCGGAAGCAGCTCCCGGCTCCGAGCTGTCAGCACAGAGCCCGACGCGGGGCTCGAACCCGCGAACCGTGAGATCCTGACCCGAGCGGAAGTCAGACGAAAAGCTACATACTTTATATAGATCCACGTGTGGGTCTGTCTGGAAGCACACAGAGCACATTGGAACAGCGCTGACTGGGCGAAGCAGCATCCGCAGTGGTTGAAGTTTCCAGGATGAAAGTGTGCTCACATCCTACTTGTGAAATTAAAATTGAAGCAATAGCGGCACCTGGGCGGCTGAGTCGGTGAAGCACCCGACCCGATCTCAGCTCAGGTCTTGATCTCGGGGTGGTGAGTTCAAGCCCCGCGTTGGGCGTGGAGCCTGCTTACGCACATATATACATACGTAAAATTGCAGTAATGTTTTAAATCATTTCTTCACTAAATATCTTATCTGAATGCCAAGGCTGTGCAAACCGGGGAGCTCGTTTTCTAGGTGCAAAAAAAAAAAAAAAAAGAGCAGACTCAGCTACCTGCCTCCGACGAACCCACCATCTTCAGAAGAAGGAGAAGCTAAGTGACGTTTCTTGACCCTCCGCCCCGTCCCATGCACGGCGCGTTCACATCTGTTTGTGGAACTGTCACAAGTACTTGGGGACGTGGCTGTCATTTCCTCACCTTACAGACAAGATACCCAGATGCTGTCCAGGGTCACGGTCAGCTGGAGACAGAGCCGTCCGAAAACCCCAGACCCACCAGACCCAAGCGCCCTGTGCTTTCCCTGCAGCTACTCGCCTCCAGGCACTGAGGTCGGAAACACAAGGCAACAGTGGACGGGAGGTCAAGCAGGAAAGGCTTCATGGAAGTGGCGCCATTTGGGTTGGCCGTTTAAAACATAAAAAAAAAATTAAAAATAAAGTAAAAATAAGGTGACTGAGTGGCTTCGTCGGTTAAGCGTCTGACTTCGGCTCGGTCATGTTCTCACGGTTCGTGGGTTCGAGCCCCGCGTCGGGCTCTGTGCTGACTGCCAGCTCGGAGCCTGGAGCCTGTTTCCGATTCTGTGTCCCCCTCTCTCTCTGACCCTCCCCTGCTCACGCTGACTCTCTCTCAAAAATTAATAGACATTTAAAGCAATGAGTAGGGTTTTGGCAGGTGAAATAAAAAAGGGGAGGGGGTGAGTCGATGACTTACTTTAAGCCCCTGTGCAGTGCCCCAGCGTATAGCACTTTCACGGGCGGTGGGGACAGGTCGCTGGGCAGCGCGGACGTTGACCGGCTCGTGCACTGAGGAAGCACGTGTCTCCGCCTGCTCCCGGCCTCCGGCACCCGGCGTCTCCCTCGTTCCCTGAAACCCGAGGAACCGCCTTGTGACAAGAAATAGATATTTGGGTTTTGTCCTCAGGTCCTGGCACACGGCTCCTTAAACCCTTAGAACCTCACGCCGTATACTAATGAGATGACAGGCGGCTGGGTCTCCGGGAACTTCAGGTTGGACGCTGGTCACCCCAAGTCCGAGGCAGGACCTCCCGGTTGAGGGGCCAGAGGACAGGCTCTTCATGGAGGCCAAGGCTTTACTCAACCGCAGCGACGAAACGAGGCCTCCGTGGAAGCCCTGAACGGCGGGGTTCGCAGAGGGTCCGGCCGAGAGCGCGTGGGGTTCCAGGCAGGTGGGGCGCCACCCCCAGCCCCCCACCCCCTGCCCTCTGCACGCCTTCCGTGTCGCCGTTCCCGAGTCTTGATGATAAACCGCCACGTAAGGTGTTTTCCTGGGTCCTGGGGGCCATTCTAACAAATCGCAAACAGCAAGCCTGGAAAGGGGCTGGGGGACCCCTGAATGTGTCACCAAATCAGGCAGCAGGGTGGGTGACGTCGGCGCCCTGTCTGCACCTGACCCCTGAAGCAGGCCGAGCCCGGGACCCACGGGCCCTGCGCCAGCCCCGGCAGTGAGTGTCGGAAGTCAGGGTTGCAGGATTCGGTCCCCAGAGCTCGTATCAGACGCAGCTGCTGTCATTGCTGTCCTTCTCCAGGCCAGCCTCTTGGGGTCCCTCCTGGAGGGCTCAGACACCCCGATCTCCCACGCTCCACCCTTGATAGGTCTCCCCCAGTGTGCTAACTGGCTGTTACAAAAAACAAACAAACAACAAAAAAAGAACACTCATATTTATATAATGGCTTTTAAGGTTACTAAGAGCTTTTGCTTAAACTGAGCCTCTGGGCAAACCTTTGCTGTCCCATTGAACGTATGAGCAAACTGAGGCTAGAAGGAATGAACCAGCCCGCAGGGAGGTGGAGTGAGGGGTGAGGGGGGGAGGTCCCCAGGCATCTCCAGAACGTTACACAACAGGGTCAGAGAGTCCCTGACTTGTGCCAATTCGACCAAAGAGGAAGATGGCCTGCGCCCCTCACCCCAGGGGCCTGGCTTGGTGGGGATGGGAGGGCGGCTGNGCTCTGACGGCCCCGCGGCTGTTCTCCCCGCGGTCGTGGTCAGCGTCCCGGGGCCAAGAGGGGCCCCCGAGGCCCTGGAGCGCGTGGCTCTGAGCTCACCCTGAGGCTCCAGGAGCCCCCCCTCTGCTCTGCCTCTACGCGCCCCCCACCCACTGCCCGCCAGGCTCAGGCGAGGACCCTGCGCCCACAGAAGGGTGAGTCTGGCTGAGCCAGTGCCCCGGGGTCCCCCGGCCGCTCCGGGCCCCTCTGAGCACCTCTTCCTTCCCACCGCTGCCCCCCCCTTCTGGCCACTGTCAGCAGATGCCCCGGGGCTTGCACCACGGGGTTCTGAGTGTTGAAGAGGAGTTCGAGGGCCCAGAGGAATGATCCCAGTGAGCCTCCCCTGGGGCGGGCAGGGGCGAGGCCGTCCTGCCTGCCTGACGCCCCCCTGCGCCCTCCACCAGCCCCCCCTCCAGGGACAGCCCGGAGGCCCCGCGACCGCGCACATGGCCGGCGGAGCGGAGTGGCGGCTGGCCTGGTATTTGTCGATGATGAGCAGGGAGCAGCTGCGCGACTTCCGGCTTCGACTCGGGCTCGGGGAGAAGGAGCTCGGCGGACCCTCCAGGGCCACCCTGGCCCGGCGGGGCGAGGAGGGCCACGTGGAGGTGGCTTCGTGCCTGGTGGCCCAGCACGGGGGGCAGCAGGCCTGGCACCTGGCCCTCCGCACCTGGGAGGGGATGGGGCTGAGCCGGCTGTGCGCGCAGGCCCGGGAGGAGGCGGCCCTGACGGCAGGTGCGAGCTCAGGCGCCCTCTCTCCGCCCCTGGGCCCCCCCCGNGGTGGCGACTCCAGACCCCCCTGCAGCCAAGGGCTCTTCCAGCCCCTGCGGGGTCCTCGAAGCGCCGGGAGGGAAGGGGCCGGTGGCCGGCGTGTCCACAGGGCGCGCCGGGGAGGCCTCAGCTCACACCCAGCGCCCAGGCGCGCTTGCCTGGCTCGTGTTGCGCGCGGGCAGCCCCTTCACAGCTCTCTGCCTCTGTTTCCCCATCTGCAAAACAGGGGCGTAAAAGCCTGACTCCGCGCTGCTCGAGGGTTAAAGACACAACCCACGGGAAACGTTTTGCACAGAGCCCAGCACCTAGCGGGTGCGGGATGAATACGGTCTCTGCTGCAGGGAGTCTCCCGGCCTCTCCTGCCTGAGATGGGGGGGCAGGGGAGGGGGAGGGGAGCCCCCCTTTGTTCGGAGAACCCAGGTCTCAGCACCCCCCGGCTCCCACCACCCCCCCCCCCCATAAGTCCCCTCTCTGTCCGCGTCCCACAGCCGAGACTTCCGCTTCCTGGTTCCCCTGCGCCCCGAGCTCGCCCTCCGTGCAGTCCCCCAGCCGGCCCACCTCCACCGAGGTGCTGAGGCTCCTGCCGGACCCGGATGGAAGGCACCCGGGCCACCCGCCGGGCACGANCGTGAGCCTGTGTCTGCATGAGGCGCCTCGTGGAGGAAAGGAGAGGAGGGTGTGGGAGCCAGGCCGAGGTGGTGCCGACAGAGGCCTAGCGGGGATCTTCTGGAAGATTCCAGAGCTGAGATGACACCCCCTCTGAAGGGAGAGACGGGGACGTGAAACCCAGGCAGGGCAGGCATCGGGCGCCGAGCGACACAGTCCTCGCCCGGGCAGAGCTCAGTCGTTATCTCGGTGGACTCCGGAGGTCCTGGGGGTCAGGGTGGTCCAGAAGGTTCCGGGAGGTCTTTTCCCTCCAGGTGAACCCTAGGAGGAGGGCAGGCTCGCTCCTCAGCCCCACGTAGTTCCCTGTCCTGACTTCTCTTAGGGCAGCCTCCACCGTCCTGAGTCACCCGGCCACAGGCTAACCACACCCTGTCCCTTCCCCTTCTCATCCTGCTCGGGGTGAGGGGGGGAGGGTAGGCCCAGGGCTTGAAGGGCCGCTCTGCACCCAGAGCCAGGATGGGGGCCTAGAGCCAGCCCTTCCCGCTGCCACCCCGTGCGCGTCCTCACCGCCAAGCTTGCGGCTCCTCTGCTTTCCCTTCCCCGTGGCCCCCAGGCTCCAGCTCCACCGCCCTGGGTTCCCCCGACCTCCCGGCTTGCCGTGTGACCAGAGCAGGTCAGAGCATCCCCCCCCACGTCCCCACAGCCTGATGCCGCTCATCTCCCCTCCACCCCCCCCCACAGCACAAAGTTGGCGCCTCTGTGACTCCCAGCTTCACAGAAGTGGGAGC
>NW_027533258.1:10993080-11011338 GCF_008692635.1 Crocuta crocuta | reverse complement strand
TAGACCGCTCACATCCCCCCCACAGGTGCCCCTCCGGTGCCCCCACCCACCAGGATCCCTCTCCCCAGCCACCCCCGTGTGCCACCCGGTCCCCCTGGTTCTCCCTGTGTGGTAGCCATGACACAGCAATTCCGCCCGGCCCCAGCTTGCTCTCGCGGCTCCAGATGCCACTTAGTAAGTACTTGTCCCTGAAATGAGGCATTCGCCCCTCCCCACGTGGCTTATCAAAATCTCGCTACCCAGGGGCGCCTGGGGGGCTCAGGCGGTTGAGCAGCTGCCTCTGGCTCAGGTCATGATCTCACGGTTCGTGGGTTCGAGCCCCGCGTCGGGCTCTGTGCTGACGGCCTGGAGCCGCTTCGGATTCTGTGTCTCCCTCTCTCTCTGCCCCTCCCCTCACTCATTGTCTCTCTCTCTCCCTCTCTCTCAAAACTAAATAAACATTTAAAAATACTTTTTAAATATCTTTACCTAATACAAGTTTTCACCAGAAGGAAGTTTCAGACCAGCTACTAAGAGGATACAATTGTGTCTTCCACCTTAACGATTCTTTTTGGCGATAGTTTTATTGAGATATAATTCACCTCTCTAAAGTGTATAACTCGATGGCTTTTTACTACAGAGTTATGCATCAGTTTTAGAACATTTTCATCACCTCCTCCCCTCAAAAAAAACTCACCCACACACCCACTCCCAAGAGAAACAAAAACCCATCTTCACACAAAAACTTGTACATGAAGGATCATGTTATGATTATTCGTAAGAGACAGAAAACACCAACGACCCAAATGTAGATGAACGGATGAATGGATAAACAAAATATGGTTTACACAGACACAGAAATTATTTTTCAATGAAAGAATGAAGTGCTGATACAAGCCACAACACGGGAAACCCTCGAAAACACAGGAAGTGAAAGAGGCCGGTAAAAATGACCAGATAGCCTGTAACTCCGTCTTTATGGGATGCCCAGGATGGGCAGACGCGCAGAGAAAGAAGACAGGTTCCTGTGTGGCTGTGGTTGGGGTTTGGGGGAAATGGTAGGTGATGCCAAAGGGCAACGTGTTTTTCTTTTCTCATCTTTACGATTTAAAAAAAAATTTTAATGTTTATGTACTTTTGAGAGAGAGACAGACAGACTATGAGCAGATGAGGGGCAGAGAGAGAGGGAGACACAGAATCCAAAGCAGCTCCAGGCTCCGAGCTGTCAGCACAGAGCCCGACGTGGGGCTTGAACCCACGAACCGCGACACCATGACCTGAGCCGAAGTCGGACGCTTAACCGCTGGGCCCCCCAGGCGCCCCTCACTTTTGTGATTTTAAGCCTCCGATTACCAACACGCGCCCCAAAGGACTGTAGTGAGAGCTCAGAACACAGGGCCGGACATAAAATGGATATTCGGTAAATGACAATTTCCTTCCTGTCTCTTCCCCCAGGAGACCCTCCCTGGCCCCTTTTCCAAGCGCTTCCGAGCTCCCCAGACCAAGAATCGCCATTCCAGGAGTCACCCAACGCGCCGACGTCCACAGCGGTGCTGGGGCGCTGGGGGTCCCCACTTCCGCCCAGCCCAGAGCCCGGAAAGCAGGAGGCTCCTGAGGCTGATACGTGCGGAAACCGCAGCGCAGGTGAGGCCCACAGAGCCGCAGGCGCGGGGTGGGCGGGGGGCAGAGGCCGGCTGAGCACGGGGTCCCCAGCACACCTGACATTCCTCCCCGGAAACCCCTCTGCCGGGGGGGCGGGGGGTCCCCTCCAGCGGCTAAGGCACTGCCTCCAGGTGCGTCGGCCGGTACAGGAAACACATCCGGCTCCGTGCCTGGAGCTTCCCTGCACGTGCACTCACGTCTCACAGCCCCTCCCTCATGAGACGGGGTCACTGTCACCCCATCCCGGAGATGAGAAGGGCTGGGCTCAGAGGGTGAGGTCTCACGGTCACTGGAGGTCGGGGTGGAATTCACTCCGTGTCCTTCTCTGTGAAGCCACAGTCCACACCTGTAAGCCCGAATCACATTCCCTCTGCCGTCTGGGCAACAGGGACAGTCACAGGCTCAGGGGCTCCTGACGCCCCTCTTAGCCGTCCCCCGAGACCTGCCCCTAATGCTAGGAGATGCCCCCTTTGTAATCTGGGAGGTGTTAAGTTCAAAGGACTCTTTGTGCACCCAAGTAGGAGCGAACTTGCGGATTTTGGTCCTGAAATGTGTGCGCCCAGGCTTCAAGGGGATCGATGGACTTAATTAGTTATACCACCATCTATTCCGAAAAGAAAAGAAGAAGGAAGGAAGGAAGGAAGGAAGGAAGGAAGGAAGGAAGGAAGGAAGGNAGGGAGGGAGGGAGGGAGGGAGGGGAGGAATGCATTATATAGAAACACACTAATGCAAAAACATTGCAACAAAAAAGCAAATATGAAATGCATGAGGACTAATCATTTGCAAATAATTAATTATTAATTGATTTTGAGGTCAGTGATTCACACCCACGTCGCAGTGTCGAGAGCACCCTGAATTTCCCTAAACACTTACTTTCACCAGCGGGTTATACTTTCATGCATTTTCCGACGCCTAACTAGCATCTTCTCATTTCAGCCGGAAGAACCCCCTTTAGCGTTTCTCGTAAATCAGGTCGATGGTGATGAGCTTTTGTCTGTCTAGGAAGGGGTCCCCCTTTCCTTCTGAAGCACCGCTTGGCCAGGTCAGGTGGTTTTGTTGACAGTGTATTTCTCTTGGTGCTTCGAGTGAGTGCATCCGTCTGCCCACCCCACCTGGACCCGCAAAGTCTCTACTGAGAAATCTGCGTACGGCCTCACGGGAGTTCCCTTGTCTGTGACGAGTCATTTTTTCTTGCCGCTTTCAAAATTCTCTATCACTTTGGGGCGCCTGGGTGGCTTAGTCGCTTAAGCGTCCGACTTTCGCTTAGGTCATGATCTCGCGGTTCGTGGGTTCGAGCCCCGCGTCGGGCTCTGTGCTGACTGCCAGCTCAGAGCCTGGAGCCTGTTTCAGTCTGTGACTCCCTCTCTCTCTGACCCTCCCCTGCTCACACTGTCTCTCTCTCTCTCCTAGAAATAAATTTAAAAAAAAAAAATTAAAAAAAAACTCTCCCTGACTTTGATGTTTTTACAGCGGTAATAGAATGCGGAAAAGGGAAGTCCTCTGTGGATTGAGCCTGCACCGGGGCCTATGAGCCTCATGTAACACGTCCGTATCTTTCTCCAATTGTGGGAAGTTTTTAACCATTATTTCTTTAATAAGCTTTCTGTCCCTTTCTCTCTCTTCTGCTTCTGGGACTCCCAGAATGGAAATATCTCTGCTTCATGGTGTCTTCACTCTTTTTCACGCTTTGATTGCTGTCTCTCTGTTGAGCTTCTCGTTTTGCCCCTGGATGGCTTTCCTGGTGTCCCTGGGTGTCTGTCTGTGTTCTGGTCTGGCTCGCGGAGCTCCCCGGAAGGTTTATTTAGAAGTCTTTGGTGACGCGCGGATCTCCGTCCTGGGGGCCGACTGCCGGGACAGTATCGTGGTTCTTCGCTGCCGTCACGTGTCTTTATTTTCTCACATTCCCTCTCCTGTGTTGACGTGTGTGTGTTTGATGGAGCATTCATGTCTCCCAGACTCTGTGAACTGGCGCTGGTTGGGAAATACCGTCATCGGTGGGTCGGTGCGAAGGGGAGGGGGTGGCAGCTCTGAGTCCAGGGAAGTCCAGGATCCCCGTGCAGCTCCGTCGTCTGAGGTCAGTGTCGGTGAAGATGCCTCCTGATCTCCTACTCTGCCCCTGGGGACGTCACAGCCAAGAGGAGCCCTTGGGTGGGTGCCTGAAACAGTTGCTGAATGAATGAATGAACGAACGGATGAATGAATGAACAGGTGAAGGAACACGGGAACAGATCTACCCTGTACCTTCACGCTCCCTCTCTCCCTCCTCCCCGTAGAACTCAGAGAGAGGAATCCGCACCCGAAGACAGAGAGGCCCAGCCCCACACGGTGGTGGGAAGATGGGGATGTGCACCCCAAATTCACACAGCTGCTGCTTCTGCACAGAGCGCACCCCAGAGGCCACGAGTCCCTAGCCAAGGGCAGCTGGCACCCCGGGGCGGCGGAGAAGCAGGGACACCTGATTGAGCTCAAAGACTTGTTCGGCCCCGGCCCGGGGGCCCAGGAAGAGCCCCGCGCGGTCGTGCTGCACGGCGCCGCTGGCACCGGGAAGTCCACGGTGGCCCGGTGGGTGAGGAGAGCCTGGGAGGAAGGCCTGCTGTTCACCGAGCGCTTCCGCCACGTCGTCTACGTCAACTGCAGAGAGCTGGCCCGCTCGGAGGCCGCGAGCCTCAGCGAGCTCGTCGCTCGGGGCCAGGCCGGCCCTGGGGTTCCCGTCGGACACATCCTGTCCCAGCCAGAGCACCTGCTCCTCATCCTCGATGACCTGGGGGAGCCCAAGTGGGCGCCGGAGGAGCGGAGGGCCAGGCCGGGCCCGCACGGGGACCCGCGGCAGCCGGTGCGCGCGCTGCTGGGCGGCCTGCTGGGGGGACGCCTACTTCCCGGGGCGTCTCTGCTCATCACGGCGCGGACCACAGCGCTGCGCGGGCTCACCCCTTCCCTGGAGCAGCCTCGGTGGGTGGAGGTCCTGGGGTTCTCCGAGTCGGCCAGGACGGAATACTTCCACACGTATTTCGAGAACGAAAGCCAAGCGGCCAGAGCCCTCCGCTTGGTGGAATCGAACCAAGCGCTCTTGACTGTGTGCCTGGTGCCCTGGGCGGCCTGGCTGGCCTGCACGTGCCTCAGGTGGCAGATGGAGCGGGCACAAGAGCTGGCACTGGCGCCGCGGACCGCCACGGCGCTCTGTCTGCACTACCTGTCGCAGGCTCTGCCGGCCCAGCCCCTGGGGGCTCAGCTGAGGGGCCTCTGCGATCTGGCCGCTGAGGGCGTCTGGCGGGGCAGGAGCCTCTTCAGCTGGGGGGACCTCAGGAAGCACGGCCTGGACGTGGCCACCGTCTCCACCCTGGTGAAGTCCGGCGTTCTCCGGAAACACCCCTGCTCCCCGAGCTACGGCTTCACTCACCTGTGCCTCCAGGAGCTGTTTGCGGCCGTGCGCTGTGTGCTGGGGGCGCCGGGGGAGCAGAGTCAGCGCCCCGATGGCATCACGGGGACCGAAAACCTGCTAGAGGTGTACGGGAGGCGGGACCTGTTTGGGGCCCCGACCACGCGCTTCCTGTTGGGGCTCCTGAGCGAGCAGGGGGAGCGGCACTTGGAGCGGGTCTTCGAGGTCAAGCTGCCGGCGGACAGGAGGCGGGAGCTCCTGCGCTGGGCGGAGGCCGAGGTCCGGGCCCAGCCCCCCTCTCTGTGGCCGGGCTGCCTGCAGCTGCTCCAGTGTCTGTACGAGACCCAGGACGAGGGGTTCCTGACGCAGGCGATGGCCCATTTCCGCGGCGCGAGGCTGTGCGTGCAGACGGGCGCCGAGCTCCTCGCCTTCGCTTTCTGCGTTAAGTTCTGCTGCCACGTGGAGAGGCTCCAGCTGAACGAGGGTGGGCGGCACGGACACGCGTGGGGGCCCCCGGGCGTGGCTCTGTGAGTACCTCACGCCCCTCCCCACGCCCCCCTGTCCACCCTCACTCTCGCGAAGCCTGGCGCCCAGAATGGAGGCCGCCGGTGGCTTCTAACCGCAAATCCGGCCCCCACGGCCGGTCCACCCGAGACCCTCTGCACCCAGGGGTGGCCCCGTGTGGCCCCAGCGCTGCCGCTTCCCGTCCTGTGACGATGGTCACCTTCCCTCCTGGGCACACGTCCACCCCTGGGCTGGCCCGAGGTCCCCTCCGCGCAGCCGACCTGTCCCCGTTTCTCTCTCTCCAACCCCGTGATGGCTGTGGACCGTGACATTGGCCCCGACATGTCCCCCGTCACCTGAGAACGTGTGTGCCTGAAAGAGAGTCTCTATTTCCCCCTGAAAACCTGGCTTCCTTCTTCGAGCCAGTGAGGCACTAGCGCTCAGCCCGAAACCCGCCGCCAGCCTCCAGCCCAGCCCGGCAGTGCTGATCGCTTAGTGCCTGTGTGCGGCTCCCACCAGCCCTCAGATGACTCATTCCTTGAGTACTTATTAGGAACTGATTTTAGGGGGCGCCTGGGTGGCTTGGTCGGTGAAACGTCTGACTCGATTTCAGCTCAGGTCTCAGTCTCGCGGGTTGAGCGGGTTGCAGGAAATGAGATGCTCCGCCTCGGAGCGTCCTCCTGGGGACCCTCTCTGTGGTCGGGCTGCCCTTGGAAGGGGACAGGGTCCCCCGCCAGCCACCCCAGGCAGCGGCGTACAGGGTCACAGACAACACCCCACGGGTCACCCTCAGACCCTCCCAGCCTCTGCTCCTTCCTCCCGCCCTCCTCTCCTTCTGCACCGGGGACCCCAGGATGTCCGTGCGGAGGGAAGACAGGTGCGTCTGCACTGGGGGGAGGGAGTCTCCCCGCGCCCCACGCCCGGCACTGAGGACAAAACCAGATGAGAGACCTCTGCCCCGCCCTCAGGGACCTGGCAGACGGAGACAGAAACAGACACACAAATGAACACTTGAGTGTGGTGGGGGGCAGGGCTGCGGAGCCCCCCAGTGCAGGGAGCGGGGGGCTGCTCAGGGCACACAGCGCGGGGTGCGGGGGGAGGAGCGGTCGGGGGGGCCGCTGGGTCCAGGGCGCAGCACCTCCTCCTCCGAGGGGCAGAGCCCTGTGTGCTGTGCAGGGCTGTGCGCCCAGACCGCGCACACGCAGGTCACGCCTGCCCCCCCCCCCCCAGGCTCAGCTGGGCCCCGGTCACCGATGGCGGCTGGCGGCTCCTCTTCTCCACCCTCCGGGCCACGGGGAACCTGAAGGAGCTGGACCTGAGTGGAAACCCCCTGAGCCCGTCCGCGGTTCAGGCCCTTTGTGACGCCCTGAGGCTGCCGTCCTGCTGCCTGGAGACCCTGCGGTGAGTGTGGGCTGGTGGCCCTGGAACGGGCTGGGAGGTCCCGGGAGCGCACTTCCCTCGTGGCCGGGCCTGTGGCGCCACAGTACAGACCCCGGTGATGAAGAACAGGAACCAACTGAGGCAGAGAGCGAAGTGGGGGCAGCTAGACGGGCGCGTGCATGTGTGTGCGTGCGTGTGCGTGTGTGTGTGCATGCGTGTGCGTGCGCGTGTGTGTGTACGTGTGCTTGCTCAGACTTGTGCGTGTGCGTGCATGCGTGTGTACTTGTTCAGACTCGTGTGTGTGCACGTGTGTGTGCACATGTGTGTGCATACTTGCTCAGACTTAAGAAGGAAAAGACTTGACTTTGGAAATTGACCGTGAAAGACACTAGAGAGCAGAAACCGCAGGGGGCAGGCTGGNGGCCGCGGATTTCCATCTCACGGCTGCGTTTTTCTCTGTGACGTAGGAGTTGGGTCGTCTGCTCCGAGTGTGAGGCTCGGCCGTCGGAGGTTGGGGGGAAGCTGCCGTTCTGGCTGGTGTAGACGCTGTTAGGGGTATTTCTGCCGTCCAGACACTGCGGAGGCCCATGAGCGAGTCGTGGCTCACAGGGACGCCACCTGCCCCGTTGCTCAGGCGGGAGAGGGCGTCGGGCCCCGAGGCAGGAAAATGGCGAGCTCTGGGTTAGCCGGGAAGGTGTGACAGACAGAAGGTCACGTGCAGGGTGTTGGCGACGATGGCTCGACGCCGAGGGAAGTGGAGGAAAGAACGCGGAGAGATGGAGAGAAAGGGGAGCAGGAAGGAACTGAGGTCGAGCCAACAGAGTAAGAGGGCAAATCCGGCCTTGTGCCCTGCCTTCCCGTGACGCCTCCCAAAGCCGTTCCCGCCAGAATGCTGAGTGTGGCAGAGAAGGCTCTTGGGGACTCAGAAGGGGCGCCGGGGTGGCTCAGTCGGTTCAGTGTCCGGCTTCGGCTCAGGTCATGATCTCACAGTTCGTGGGTTTGAGCCCCGGGTGGGGCTCTGTGCTGACAGCTGAGCCTGGAGCTGCTTCGGATTCTGTGTCTTCTCTCTCTGCCCCTCCGCTTGCTCTCTCTCTCTCAAAAATAAACATAAAAAAATGTTTGTAAAAGACAAACAGCAGGTGCAAAGGCCCTGAGGCAGGGCCAAGCCTGGGATGTTTAAGGAACGACAAGCAGGCCGGTGAGGATGGAGCTAAAGGGATGGACGATAAAGACGGATATGACAAGAAGCCAGGTCCCCAGTGTCCTGTGGACAAGGTCCCTGAGTCGAACTCTGAGCACTTGACAAAACGGGGGAGACTTTGATCGACAAAGATCTTTGTTTCTATTCTGCCCCCGAGGCTGCGCCCTGNAGCGTGCGTGTCTCCCACAGGCTGGCGGGCTGCGGGCTGGCGGCGGAGGGCTGCAG
Organism: Crocuta crocuta; assembly: GCF_008692635.1. NCBI lineage: Eukaryota > Metazoa > Chordata > Mammalia > Carnivora > Hyaenidae > Crocuta > Crocuta crocuta. The sequence continues at coordinate 11,003,011 of NW_027533258.1, read as the reverse complement.
ACACCTTGCCTCGGGGCTGAGCGCCAGCCGGACGCTGGCCGAGCTGCAGCTGAGCTTCAACCTGCTGCTGGACGCCGGCGCGGAGCACCTGTGCGGGGGGCTGGCGCAGCCGGGCTGCGGGCTCCAGCGGCTNACCCTGGGGCAGACAGACAGAAGGTGGGGGCTCGCGGGGCCAGGCCGGGGCAGACCCCCCTTCCCGCGGGAGCCACCACTCGCCCCTTTGACCCTCACTCTCGGATGGAAGTCGGCTGTTCACTCTGTATTGGCGTCGAACCCCCCAAAGCCCCCCATGTCGCCGGCTCGGGGCGCCGGGCCGGGTCCTTGGGGTCGGCGCTGGGACCCGGCCGTGCAGGTGGGACGCTGGGCTAACGGGGTGAGCGGGTGGGGTCACGCAGGGAGAGCGAGGCCGCTGTGGCTTCTCGGCTGCAGGGGGGGCTCGCAGCCTCCCAGGCCCCTGCGAGACTCCTGTGCTGTCACCCAGAGCCTCCGCGGGGCCCCAGGCGCTAGAGAGGGAGCCCGGACGGCGGGTGCTGGGCAGGGGCCCCCGGGACNNAGGCTCCCCGGCTGCGGCCTCACGTCGCGCTGCTGCCCCGCCCTGGCCTCCGCGCTGGGCGCCGGCCCCCCGCTGACGGAGCTGGACCTGCAGCAGAACGAGCTGGGCGACGAGGGCGTGAGGCTGGTGTGCGGGGGGCTCCGGCACCCCGCCTGCTCGCTCACCCTCCTGTGGTAAGGCCCGCGGGGCCCGTGGCAGAGGCCCGGGGGGAGGGGAGACGGCTGGGGGGACACGGGAGCCGTGGACGCGGACAGAGGGAGGGAAAGGGCTGAGAAATGCACGGTCAGCCTGCTCCGCCCCAACTCAGGCGGCTGACTTGGGCCAGACTTCTGAGACTCGGTGTGCTCATCTGGGTAATGGGACCATGTGTCCTCTGTAAGGGGCCCTGCAGGTCACTTCTGCCTCCAGGCCACGGCTTCCTTCCCGCCTTCCCTCACTGAGCCCCCGGCCAGGCAGTGAGGACGCAGCAGTGGGCCGCCCTCCTGACGCTCAGGCTCCGTGGGAACCAGGGCGAGGCCCCAGGCAGAAGCAGGAGCTGGCCAGGCCCAGGCAGGGGAGGGTACCCGGGCAGGACGGGCACAGGCCAAGGAGGCCTGCAGTGTGGGGGCAGTGGGCCGCCCTCCTTCCTGCCCCGAGGCCCTGGATGGTTGTCCCCTGAAGACACATCCAGGGCTATTTCTGGCTGACAGCCTCGCAGGCGCCCCGGACGGGCCAGGGGTGCAGGACACACGTGCCCCGCACCCAGTGGGCTCCACCAGCCCTGGAGGGGGTCTGCACAGCCCGGGCCCTCGGAGCCGGGGAGCAGTGGGGGACGGATCCCGGGAGCTGGACAGGGTGCACCTGGGTCCTCGTAAAGCCGAACAGACCCTTCCCAGCCCGGGAGCTGGTGCCTCACCTCCCTGCCCCTCCTCACGGAGCATTTTCTTTTCTTCTTTTCTCTCTTTTTTCTGTTTTTTGGTTTTTTATTAATTTTTTAATATTTATTTTTGAGAGAGAGAGCATGAGCAGGGGCGGAACAGAGAGAGAGAGGGAGACACAGAATCCAAAACAGGATCCAAGCTCTGAGATGTCAGCACAGAGCCCAACATGGGGCTCGAACCCCACAAACCGTGAGATCATGACCTGAGCCAAAGTCGGATGCTTAACCGACTGAGTCCCCCAGGCGCCCGTTTTTTTTTTTTCTTTTTTACAGTTTATTTATTTTGAGAGACAGCATGAGTGGGGGAGGGGCAGAGAGAGAAGGGGGAGAGAGAATCCCAAACAGGCTCCATGCTGCCAGCGCAGAGCCTGACGTGGGGCTCGAACCCACGAAATGTGAGATCCTGACCTGAGTGGGAATCAGGAGTCAGAAGCTTAGCAGACTAAGCCACCAAGGTGCTCCTACCTTTTTCCTAAGCAAACTCTGTCCCCAACATGGGGCTCGAAGCCGTGACCCTGAAATCAAGACCCCCGGGCTCTCCTGACTGAGCCAGCCAGGCATCTCCCCCCTCCGACCCCGGGGCATTTCTGGCTCTTCCCCCCTTGCACATGTCTGTCTGTCTGTCCGTGGCCTTTGTGGGGGAGACGACTCCTGCCCCCGCTCAGCAGCTCACCCTCTGACGGGCTGTGAAGGTCTCTGCCTCCTTCCCTCCTGGCTGCGGGGCCTGACCTGCAGGGATGGCCTTCCACGCAGTGGGCCCGTCCCCCCCCCCCCCAGGCCACGAGGGCTCTGTGGCAGTAATGAGGCCTGGGCACGTCTCTGGGCGGGGGTCGGGCTTCACACTGCTGCCGTGTCCGCGGCTCACACATGATAGACACGCGAGCGACACGTGATAGAGGTGAGAACACAGATACCCAGAAGGGACAACAAATTTCCCGGATCCCAGAGAAGGCCCAGAAAACAAGGCCTGTGAAAATGGAAAGAGGGACGCTCTCTTTCCAGCAACCCTTCTGGCCTCTGGGTGGGAAATCCCAGGCTCCACCCTGGAGGTGGTGGCTTCGAGGCTGGGGACCAACTGCCCTGTGGCAGGTGCCGTGACTGAAGAAGGAAGGCAGAGCCCCCGCGGCCAGGAGTGCTGGGGGCGGTCGCTGCAGGATGGCCCGGACCAGCGGGGCGGTGCCACCAAGGCCGTCCCCTTCCCAGGGCGGGCAGCTCACAGTGACCGGGGCTCCTGTGTGGCTCCGGGGGAACCAGGCTTCCCCTGTGCTCACAGGCTGGACCAGAGCCGGCTGAGCGAGGAGGTGGTGCGGCTGCTGAGGGCCCTGGAGCAGGAGAAGCCTCATCTGCTCATCTCCACCCGATGGTAAGGGGCGCAGGGGGCCCCCGAACCCCTCAGGCTGACCTGGGCCCAAGGCTGAACCTAGAGGCTGATGCGGAGCCAGGAGGCGGGGCGGAGGCGGGGCCGGGGGGGAAGGGGAGGGGGAGGAGCCGGGATGGGGCGGGGCCAGGGAGTAGATGGGCGGAGACAGGGCGGAGGCTGGACGATGTGGGGCGGGGCCGGGGAGTAGATGGGCGGAGACAGGGCGGAGGCTGGACGAGGTGGGGCGGGGCCAGGGAGTAGATGGGCGGAGACAGGGCGGAGGCTGGACGATGTGGGACGGGGCCGGGGCGGGGGGGGGGCGGGCAGGAAAGGGATGGCTTAAGCCAAGATTCTCTTTTGCCTCCAGCAAAGCGTCATCCTCGAGGCAGCTGAGGTCCTAGAGGGAGGTCACTGCCTGTTTCTGGAACTTGTTAATGGACTGTAGGCAGTAGGGGAATTTAATTTTTCATTTGCCTCACTTTCCCCCATCACCATGGCAGGCACTTAAACCCCCTTCCATCTTGATGAAGTGATATTACGGCTTCAGGAGATTTGGCTCCGGATAAGCTTGCCTCTTTCTTGCAGGTTACTAAGTTCTCCGTAAACTGGGGAGGGTGTTAGCTTGTGCTTGGCCCTCAGCCTGCCTTACGCTCCTGTGTCCGTCGGTCAGCTCTCACGGGGGACCTGGGGGGTCAGGATGATGTCCCAGCTCTGTTACGAAGGGCTGGGCAGATGAGGCCGTTCACAGCCTGGACGGGCTGATTTTAAGTGGGACTGTCAGGGAGATGGCCCAGCTTCCTCTGAGATCTCAGGGGTGGTGGACGCCCTTGTCTAGGAAGCCGGGTGTGACAGTCCCTAAGGAGGGTCCGGGTGAGGGACAGACGGACGACGTGTCTTCACGCAAGCGGCAGAGACAAGAATCAGGTAGAGTCTGAAGGGCCCGGCCGGGGGCATCCTGACGGGCGGCTCCTGGGCCGGCCCCACCCCTTGGGACCAGGCGGGTTCCCCACCAAAGAGAGTCCACCCCACGAAGTCTCCACCCCTAGAAACCTGCGGGATTTCTGCCCCCGTCTGTCCCAGCCTCAGGGACCCAGACTCTGAAGCAGGAGCCTCCCAGGGCCCACTCGGCTTCTGGGGCCCCTGGGAGTTGCCTCTCCATCCCTGCCCATCCATCTTTTGAGCCATGTTCCTCTCACAAGCTGCCCACCTGCAGTGGAAAACAACACCTCTGGACGGGTGGGCTGGGGCTGGGGCTGGGCAGGGGCTGGGCAGGGGCTGGGCTGGGTGAGCAGGGCTAGGTCTCCTCAGGCAGCAGACAGGCAGCATCAGGAGCAGAAATTGAGGCTTCAGAGCCACCCCCACCCGGGCACGTCCCGGCAGCCCCGCCTTGGGAAGGGGCCCTGCGTGGTCTGTCCAAAGGGGGCCAGGGGAGGCCAGACCGCAGATCCTAGGCTGACCCCTGTCCTGCCTGTGACAGAGGGAAGCCCCCATCAAGTAGCGCAGGTGGGAGCCTTCTGTCTGCCTTCTCCTGCCCTTGCGGAGGACCTGCTCGCGGAGCCCCTGGGGAGTGAGGATGACTTCTGGGGCCCCGTGGGGCCTGTGGCCACCAAAGTGGTTGACGAAGAGAGAAGCCTGTACCGGTGAGGGGGGCAGCGGGGGGCTCTGCTGTCGCGGGCTGGCTTCCCTCATCACCATCCCCACTGCCGGTCGGCAGTATACCCACTGCACGGGGGCCCCTCCCCTCCAAGCCAGCAGGCAAGGACCCGGCTGAGAGACCGAGCCAGTGCTTTTATTAGGGAAAAGGGGCTTTATTATAAAAATGTTCGACCATACACAAAAACAGAGTCCAGGGACCTGCATGTGCCTCAACAGCTGCGATGCTGGGTTTGTTCAGTCTTCCTGTCTGCTGTTGTTACAGCATTTTAAATCCAAGACACTGGGTGATTTCACCCTGAAATGTTTTGTGATGTATTTTAATTTTTTAAGTTTATTTATTTTGAGAGACACAGAGAGAGAGAGCACAAGCAGGGGAGAGGCAGACACAGAAGGAGAGAGAGAATCCCAAGCAGGCTCCACACTGTCAGCACAGAGCCGGACAAGGGGCTTGAACTCACTAATTGTGAGATCATGACCTGAGCTGAAACCAAGAGTCAGATGCCTAACTGACTGAACCATGCAGGGCCCCCAGCAAATAGGCCTTTTAAAAATAAGAACACTTTAGGGGTGCCTGGGTGGCTCAGTTGAGCATCACACTTCGGCTCAGGTCATGATCTCATGGTTCGTGGGTCCGAGCCCCACGTCGGGCTCTGTGCTGACAGCTCAGAGCCTGGAGCCTGCTTCCCACTCTGTATCTCCCTCTCTGTCTGCCCCTCCCCTGCTCATTCTCTGCTTCTCAGTAATAAATTAAAATGCTAAAAAAATTTTTTTAATAAAAAAATAAAAATAAGAACCCTTTACTGGTTCATCACCACCATCGTCATGGAAACAGCTAGCCACCCCCCAGGCATGTGGTAACTGTCCGCGTGCACCGGGTGGCTTCGTACTGAGCACTCTGACATGGGTGCCGTCATCATCCCCGTTTGGAGGTGTGAACGCTGGGGTGGGAGGTTCTGCGAGGTGCTCAGGGACCCACAGTCAGGGGCAAAGGCCTCAGAGCTCAAACCCGAGCCCTTCTGACCGCGGCGTCTGGATGTGACACTCTGCTGCATCCACGTGGCCCCGCACGGGGCCCGGCGCCGGCAGCTGCTCCGCGAGTTTGCGTGGAGTGATTCTGTGTCTGCCTCTGCCTGCTCCGCCCAGGGCTCACCTGCCCATGGCTGGCTCCTACCGCTGGCCCAGCACAGGTCTGCGGTTTGTGGTGAGAGGGCCAGCGACCATCGACGTTGAGTTCTGTGCCTGGAGGGAGCACCTGCGCGGGACGGTCCCACAGCACAGCTGGGTGGTGGCAGGGCCTCTGTTTGACATCAAGGCCGAGCCAGGGGCCGTGGCGGCTGTGTACCTCCCGCACTTTGTGGACCTCCAAGGTGAGTGGGAGGGAGGCGTGCAGGGAGGGGACAGCGGTAATGGTGGGCCTGGAGGGGCTCGTGTGGCACTGTCCTGGGGGAGGGGACAGGGTCCTGGGGGAGGGGACAGGGTCCTGGGGGAGGGGACAGTGTCCTGGGGGAGGGGACAGGGTCCTGGGGGAGGGGACACTGTCTGTCCTGGGGGAGGGGCACCTGGCGTCCTCAGAGAGACTGAGAGTGTCACAGAAGTGGAGCGCGGTGCTCTGGGCATATCTATTTTGAAGCATTTTTGTCTCCTAGCCTCATAATTCTTCTTGCCTGAATTACCTGAAAGTTTCCCTAAGTAACAGCGGTCTCCGCAGTAAGAGTGTTAACTGGCGTCTATTAAGTGCGCTCTACCCAGATTGTGCCACTCATGGTCCCAGCAGGAGACAGACCACATACCCAGCTGAGGTTTTTGAAGACACTTTGCAAAGGCAGGGCTGTTTACAAAGTAAGGTGAAGTGAGCCATCGGGGATGGTGGGGTTCCCAGGGACGAGCACCAGGGAAGAATGTTACTGCTCCCATAGGCCGGGAGAAGACACGGTGTCTCCAGACTCCCTCTGGGAGCCGGAGCGATGAACGAGGCACTTCCAGGAAGATATGCAGTTATAAGGGGTAATGCCTCTTTTCCGGCCTGTCTCACTTCCAAGGACTTCCCACAGATAACTTTCCAGGAAATATAAGCTCACAATCAAAAATCTCACATACAGCAAACAAGGCACCACAAGTGAGAAGCAGTGGAAGCTGCAGGTAGCAGATTAAGTCCTGAAAAGATTTCAGAGATTGGAATGATCAGAACAGCAAATAAGTACGTTCCTTGTGCTTAACGGAAGAGCCTTTAAAATACGAGCAAGAAGCAAGAAGCCGTTAAAAGGGGTAAATCAAGTTTGGAAACAAACCTAGGGAAGATATTTTTTTAAAACCTAGGGGAGAAAAGATTCAGCGGCATAAAAGAGACCACGAGAAAGCCTAACACACATCCAATGAGAATCTGGAAGTATGATGTGAACAGGATGGGGAAGAAGCAGTGTTCAAGGAGACAACTGCCAAGAAATTTTCTGCAGTTGCTGAAAGACGTAACTTTGTTTTCAGAATGAAAAAATCCTAAAAATCCAGGCAGAAGAGAGAGGAATCTGGACCCATCGTAGTGACGATACTGAATACCAAAGCCTTGGGAGGGTTGTGGACTCAAGCAGAAGGAGAGACAAAGACCTCACAGGGGCCACAGTCGGCTGACCGCGGATTCTGAAGGGCAGCTGTGGAAGGCAAAGGCAGTGGGGGTACCGGACCCCTCCAAGGTAGTGATGTCGCAACTGTCCCTCGGGAAATACCAAGCACAGAAAAATCATCGTCTGAGAAAAGCATAAAACTAGAATAAAGAGTAAAACTGTTGAAAAGTTTGAAGCACGCGCAAACCGAAACAGCTTTCCACGAACGGATCCTCACGGAAGGAAACGCCGAAGGATGCACCTTGGACACCACGAGCATGATCCCATCCCACGTGGAAGGGGTGGGGTGCAATGTGGAGTCATCACAGAGGTGCTAGCATGCATGCGGCTGAATCTACCAAAACACCAGCTGCATGAAGCAGAAATGACGATGTCTGGCACGGGGCACTTAAAACAGAGAAAGAACCGGGGCGCCTGGGGGGCTCAGTCCGTTGAGCATCTGACTTCGGCTCAGGTCATGATCTCATGGCTCATGGGTTCGAGCCCCGCCATCAGGACCTAGTGTCCGTCAGTCTAATGAGCAGGTCAGAAGAATCTGGTGCGTTCCCCACGTCAAATCATGATGCAGACAAGAGCTTCGTTTCCTTCTGATCGATGATTTCATGAACGATTTGTGTTACAGCCTATAGCAGTGGTGAGCACACTCAGGATATGTGGGTGTAGTTAGATAATGGAGGGGGATGTGTTTTTCATGTTCCATTTGTATATTGGTTAACGTATTCATTTATAGTGCCATCCAGCATTTACAGCCATTCACATAAAGCGATCAGTTGACTTTAGACTTTAAGCATGAACGTTAAAATATTAGGACCATCGATCAGAGAACATATGTAAGAAGAGTAATTTACAAACTTGTAGCAAAGACAGATGGAAAGAAGAATGAAAGATAAGGCACTGCCCCGTATGCGGGACGCGGAAGGCTCATTTGTTGAGACCACAAAGGCTCGATAAGCCATTGAAGCCGCAGGAGGAGAGTGTGGGGGCCAGGACGGAGGGTCCGGGGGCACCTAGCCAGACAGACAGGGTCACTGGGGGGAGATTCCAGAGTGAGGCATGGGCAGGGGCGTGCAAGATGGCCCTGGGGCCGTAGAGACGTGGTCACGTGGGTAAGGGTCGGGGAGGCGCACTGTTGGCTCAGGCCTGGCCGTCTGCAGAGCAGTGAATAGAGGCAGCACACCCGCCATCAGAGAGGGACCTTGGCCCTTTTCCGGCTCATTCCTGCCTGGGGTCACATCTGCTGGCCTTTGTCACCAGCCCTCATTGTCACAGTGTCCACGCCAGCACGATCCAGGGCCGGGGGCTGGGGCTTCTGTGGGCTTGGCTCTGGGGGGCTCTGCTCCTCCCCAGGCCGGCCACGAGCCCCCATCCCGGGCCCCCGTTGCCCATGCTGCCCCGGTCCAGCCTGACCCCATGAAGGCACTAAATCCCGGTCTCTCACATCCGTCCTTCGACAGAGGGCCATGTGGACAGCTCCCTGTTCCACGTGGCCCACTTTAAGGAGGAGGGGATGCTCGTGGAGAAGCCGGCCCGGGTAGAGGCGTCCCATGCGGTCCTGGAGAACCCCAGCTTCTCCCCCGTGGGGGTCCTGCTCAGGACCCTGCAGGCTGCTCTGCGCTTCGTGCCCGTCACCTGCAGCGTGCTGCTGTACCATCGCCCCCGCCCGGGCGAGGTCGCCTTCCACGTCTACCTGGTTCCCAGCGACTGCTCCGTCCGGAAGGTGGCCCTGGGAGCCAGGAGGCCTGGGCCGGGTGGGCTGTGGGCAACTCAGAGGGTCCCCAGATGGGCCAGCTGGGGTCCGGGTGGGGCGCACGGTCACCCTGAGCCCCTATGCTTGGCCGTGGGCTGGCCAGAGACAGGCTCCGGGCCCGAGCCACCTCCTGTCCCCTCCACATCTGTCCCCGGAGGCCCCAGCCCCCACCCTGGGAATGTCCGTGTAGCGGGGCATGGGGGGCGGGGGGATGCGGGAGCTCCACCTCATTCGGTTCCGACCACATTCGTGGGACAGAACCCCCAGCCACACGCCAGACACCCCGTCCCCTGAGCACGCTCCCCGTGCCCCGCAGGCCATAGACGACGAAGAGAACAAGTTCCAGTTTATGCGGATACACAAGCCGCCTCCGCTGGCCTCGCTCTACATGGGCTCCCGCTACATCGTGTCTGGTTCCGAGAAGCTAGAAGTCATCCCCAAGGTGAGCAGTCCGGAGGCAGAGGTCATGCCTGGAGCCCCGGTGGGGGGAGGGGGGTACCTCGGAGGGAGTCGGGCTGGGCAGACTGGACGCAGGCCTGGGGGGCAGGCTAGTGCTTCAAGGTCAGTGTGAAGGAGGTTAGCTGGGGGAGGGGCACGCTCAGGATGGGGCGACGCTGACATCTGACGTGAGGGCACCGAGGGGGGGACAGTCGGTACCAAGACAGACACCCCGCCCCTGGCCAGAGGACATCCGGACAGGATGAGACCTGCGTCATCGTAAGCAGGGACCAGAGCCACGAAGGGCTGTGAAGGAGGCCCAAGCAGGCCGTGGAAGAGGGTGACCCCCAGTCTGGGGGTCCAGGGAAGACGGGTCAGGCCAGAAGGTGGAGGCCCCTGGGGGCAGGGGGAGAGTCCGCGGAATCGAGGTTCCTTCTGAAGGTGGAGCCGATGGACTTGGCGTGTGTGGGGAGAGGATGGCGCCTGACTCTGTGGCCTGTGGTGCAGGGTCTACTGAGTTTGGGTAAAGTGGGGCGGGGCTTGGAGCCGGCTGTGTGGGTCTGAAGGGGTCGTGTGCAGGACCCTTTGAGAAGACAGGCTTGGAGCTGGAGAGGTGAGGGGCTGGGGGGGGATGGAGAGG
>NW_027533258.1:10990121-10992997 GCF_008692635.1 Crocuta crocuta | reverse complement strand
GGAAGAGTGAGTGCCACCTGGAGGGTGTCTGTGACGCAGGCAGGGGATGCCCGGCGGCGCTCACGCCCCTGAGCGGGGTTTGGGGGAACTGTGTGAGGGCGGCAGTGTGTCGGTGCGTCCTGCGGGCCGGGCAGGGCCGGGGAGGTGCGGGCGCAGGGAGAGACCTGGCCTGCAGGAAGAGCTCACCGGAAGACCCCTGCGTTCAGGAGCTGGAGCTCTGCTACCGAAGCCCCGGGGAAGCCCAGCTCTTCTCCGAGTTCTACGTCGACCACCTGGGCTCAGGGATCCGGCTGCAAATGAGCGACAAGAAGGAGGGGACTGTGGTGTGGGAAGCCTTGGTGAAGCCAGGTAGGGTCGGGCCCAGGGGCTCGGGGGCAGGAGGGGGGAGGTCAGCTAGGCGTGCACGTGTGTGCGCGTGAGCGTGCGCGTGGGTGTGCATGTATGCAGCACCGGTGTGTTTGTGTGTGCATGTGTGGGGTGAGTATGCGTGTGCGCGTGTGTGGGTACGGGTGTGTCTGTGGGTGTGTGTGCACCTGTGGATGCACGTGCGTTTGTGTGGGGGGGTGAGCATGTGCACGTGTGTGTGAGAGCGTGCGTGTGCACGGGTGTGCGAGTGCGTGCCAGTTCGTATCACCACTACCTGCCGTGAAGACCCGGGCCCGAGAAGTCAGGTGGCTTTTCCTAGCTGTGCAGGGGCTGGCGTGCGACCAGCACTCGGAGTCCGGTCAGCCCGCCCGCCAGCGCCGTGCTCGCTCCCGCACACGGGGCCCAGGCCGCCGGTGACGAGCGGACCCGCATCCCGGGCGTCTGTGGGGCGAGGGCTGTCGTGGCCGCCTGGATGCGGACGACAGAGTAGGAAGGAAACGGGTCACAGTTGTGTGCATCCGGCCGCTGTAGGTATCGGACCCGCAAGCTGGGTCATCCTGCTGTTTTCAAGGCAGACGAGCCGGGATCGAAGAATAAACTTGCGGGGACGGGTGGGACCTCACAGGCGCCCGCACTGACGCCCCCGGAGTGTCCCTTGGACGCGCCCCCGTCAGCCCCCGGAGCACAGCGGCTCGGCCTNCGCCGCCCTGGGACACCTGGGGAGTCCCCGCCTTGCCGGGTCCCGGCCCCTCCGGGAGGCGAGCGTCATGGCGCCAGCCGGTGGCTGAGCTCTTCCTCCTCTTGGTCTTGATTCCGGCCCTGGGAGCGGACAGAAGCCTGTCTCCTTCCCCCGGGAAAGCCGGTCAGATGCCTGCGGACTGTGCTTCCTGAAAGTCCCCGCTGCAAGTTGAAAACCTACAACTTCTCCCAGATTCCTCTTATGTTTTGTTTTTTAAAAATTTTTTAATGTTTATTCATTTTTGAGAGACAGAGACAGAGAGCAAGCAGGGGAGGGTCAGCGAGAGAGGGAGACACAGAATCCGAAGCAGCTCCAGGCTCTGAGCTGTCAGCACAGAGCCCGACGCGGGGCTCGAACCCACGAACCGTGAGATCATGACCTGAGCCGAGGTCGGTCGGCCACCCAGGTGCCCCTTACATTTTGGTTTTTAAATTCTCTGCCATCCTGGTGGCCGTCCTCGCTGGGGCTCCTGTCTGCGGGTGAGTGGGGAGGGGCCCCCGGCACGGAGGATGCAGAGATCCTTCCTGGCTGCCACAGACGAACCCCGCCGGCCTCCCCCTCCCCGCCCGTGCCCGCCCCCCAGAGGTCGGGCCACACGGCCTGGGGGTGTGCCCCAGCCCTCAGCCTTGTCCGGAGGAGCCCTGTGCGCAGACGCCCCTTCCTCTCCGTGTGCAAGTTGGCGCTGCTCTGCTGAAATCCAGCCCTTGCTCTGCTCAGAGTGTCTTGTTCTCGAGTCTCGAGTCTTGATTCTCGATGCTGACATCCAAGTCCAGGCCAAACAGCTTCGGTCTGTGTGCTGTGTGCACGGGGGCCACACCCAAGGACACGGAGGGGGCTCCTGCTCAGGGCAAGGACGCCGCAAATACTTCAAGCTCGTGAGGAAGGGACTGGATCAGACCATGCTTCTGTCTCTCTCTCTGACCACGGTCCTGGCCTCAGTTTCCCCACGTGTACGGGGATAGGATGCGCCCATCTCTCAGGGCTCCTGCGGCCTCGCTTCAGAGTCTGACCAGACTTGACAAGAGCCTGTGGCCAGAATTAAAGGATGTCAGAAGCGGTGGCGGTTTCGAGGCCCCTCGTGACTGTGACTGTTCCTCACTTGTTTCCCTCCAGGGGACCTCCGGCCTGCGGCCCCCCTGCTGACTCCCGGCCTTGCAGGTCAGTAGCAGCTGTCCGAGGTCCGAGACCGTCCTGGCCGCACTGTGCATCCTGGAGGGGAGGGGAGAGAGAGAAAGGGGCTCCATCGCTGTGTCCCCCGTAGGGATCAGGCCCTGGAGGGGGGAGGGTGCCCTGGAGCCTCCCTGTGGAGGGGGCGGGGGTCTCTCCCCACTGCACCCCCTCAGATGCCCCCATGATGAGCCCCTCCCCCACCCCAGCCGGACGCTGGCTAGATGCTGACAGAGGGGAGGGGGGAGGCCGAGGGGCCCCTGTGGTGGTCAAAGGCCCTTGCAGGGGGAGAAGGGGCGCGGGATGCCGAGCGAGGGAGTGAAGGGAGCCGGGCGCCTTCACCCGCAGGGGCCCCGGCCTTGCTGCACTTCGTGGACCGGCACCGGGAGCAGCTGGTGTCCCGGGTGACGTCGGTGGACCCGGTGCTGGACAGGCTGCACGGGCGGCTGCTGAGCGACGAGCAGTACGAGAGGGTGCGCGCCGAGGCCACCAAGCCCGACCAGATGCGGGCGCTCTTCAGCTTCAGCAGGTCCTGGGGCTGGGCCGGCAAAGATGAGGTGTACGGGGCCCTGAAGGAGGCCCACCCTCACCTCGTCGCCGAGCT
>NW_027533258.1:10985574-10989997 GCF_008692635.1 Crocuta crocuta | reverse complement strand
TGGGCGTTACGCGCCCAGGCCGCCACCGGGCGCCCAGACGGCCTCGCTCGGCCCCCAGGCCAGCTCTCCAGCGGGGACAGAAGCATCCCAGGGAACGTCCACGGGGACTCTTCTGCGGACCTTGTCGACGCCTAACCCAAGAGCCCGGCGTGGCGGCCACGGCAGCCCCCCCCCCCCGGAGCCCTCCCTGGGCCACCCAGCCGCCCCTGGACGTGGGGGGGGCGGACCTGGGACTGGCCACCTCTGGCTGAGGACGGACGGCGGGAGTGGACACCTCGGCCTTCTGAACGGCGTGCTGAGCCGGGGTTTGCTATCAGCCCGAGTTGCGCTTTGCAGTTTCTGAAACCCGCGTGAGCCGCTGGAGGCGCGCGGGGTGAGGCAGGCACCGCAGGGGAAACAGAGTCCGGAGCCCAGCGAGGCCGCCGCCTCCCGGCACGCCTGACCGGGTGCGGCTGCCCCGCGCTCCCTCGGAGCACTCCGCGCACGGCCTCGCCCCTCCCGCCTCATTGCTAACGTGGGGCGCTGAGTGGGGCCCCCAAGGCCAGGAGCCGAGTCTGATCCGCTCGACCTTGGATTCCCTGCCCTCGTACACGGTGGGCGAGAAGTGGGGCTTCGTTCATAGGCAGACGGTAAAGGAGCCCTCCCGGCCGCATCCCTTGGGTCCTCCCGGCCGCCACACCCCTGCATGAAACCACGGACGCCGTGTTAACAAGCCCCCGTGAACAGGCCACCCCGAGGCCCCCGGGAGTCGACAATCTGAGGAGTGGACGCATTGGCGGGGCGCCGGGGGGCTCAGTCGGTTGAGCATCCGACTCCCGATTTCTGCTCAGGTCAGGATCTCGCGGCTCGTGGGTTCGAGCCCCCTGTCTGGCTGTGCGCGGACGGCACACAACCTGCTTGGGATTCTCTCTCTCCTTCCCCGTCCCTCCCCCACCCGCACTGCGTCTCTCAAGATACATCTAAAGAAACGTACACCAGTGTTGCTCTCGACTCGGAACTGTCTCCGCCCAAGACACAGAAGCGCCGCTGCTCGTGCCCCCAACGCTGGTCACCCCTCAAGTGCGGTGCCCTCCAGCGCCCGGCCCCGGGGAGACGTCGTGGTCACTCAGCTGGGAATTTCAGCTGCCCCAGACCGGCCTCCATCCCTCTTCGTGGGCCTGAAATCTCTTCCTGTGTGTTTGTTTTAAATGCCTGTGGTATCTACTAAATTAAAAAAAAAAAAAATTCTAATTTCTTTTCCTGGTGGGATGCAGCCATTTGGTAAAAACAGAGCCGTTTTCAGGGTCCATATTCCACCCCGCTTGTGACCGTCTGTGCCGACCTATTTTACAGGAATGACTTTGCTGTGGGGTCCGGACCCAAGCGCCCCCACGGGGCCGGGATCCTGGGGCTCCTGCTTTTCGGAGGACCCCTTCGCTTGGGCCCAGAGAAGCAGGCCTGTGTGGGGCCGGGGTCCTTCCGGGCAGCCTGACCAAGCCTCCCCAGCCCTCCCCCCTCTTTCAGAACTGTCCNCACGTTCTAGCTGGAACAGCCACAGTGCCCCTGACCGCAGCAGGCTGCACAGAGGGGACGTGGGCGGGCGCCGTCCGTGGGGTAAGAGAGAAAGACAGGCTGCTGTAGGAGAGAAGAGGGAGCAGAGGGGAGAGAGGAGCAGGAATGAGCCGGAGGGGCGCCCGGGGGGCTCAGTCCGTTGAGCGTCAGACTTTTGCTCAGGTCATGATCTCGCGGCTCGTGGGTTCGAGCCCCGCGTCGGGCTCTGTGCTGACTGCCAGCTCAGAGCCTGGAGCCTATTTCAGAGTCTGTGTCTCCCTCTCTTTCTGACCCTCCCCTGCTCATGCTGTCTCTCTCTCTCTCAGAAATAACTAAAAACATTTAAAAATTTAAAAAAAAAGAAGATAAAAACTGAGAAAAGTGATAGCTGAGAGGGAGAGCGGGGCACATCTTTACTTCGGCTGCTCAGGGAGGGCTTCCCTGAGGAGGTGACATTTGAGTCAGATCCTGGCCCAAGGAACGGCTTCAGGTTTGCGCCCTGCAAACACAGGACTTCCGATAACCAGTGTGGTTTCCTCCACACCCGTTTCCAAGCTCTGTAGCCACAGACACTTAGAAAAGGGTCCACGCTGTGTCTCCGTCACTGAGCACCGGGGCTCCACTGAATCCTGCTCCCAGCTCGCCCTTGACTTCCCATGTCTTTCTTTGCATTGTCCGATTTCAGCAGGAATCCTGCTAAATCAGATTAGCCAGGACCCCCCACACCCTTGATATCTAATAACGTGATGTCAGATAACTCCGTGGTATCAGATCGCGTTCCTCCCTTCCCCTCCTCCACCGTCCAGGTAACATCTGATCAGTCTGGCCAGGCTTCAGCAAGAACCCTGTGAAGTCAGCTTAGCAAAGGGTATTTCCTGCCCTTTCAGGAGTTTTCCATCCGCTCCCCAGCCCTGCCTTATATTTGGGGTCGAGCCCCGTCTCCGTCCCGTAGCAGTGACCGCCCGTGAACAAGTTTTTCTTTTTTTTTGTTAGATGTTTTATTTATTTCTAGGAGAGAGAGAGAGAGAGAGAGAGAGAGAGAGAGAGAGAGAGAGAGAGAGAGAGAGAGAGAGAGAGAGAGACAGCGTGAGCAGGGAAGGTCAGAGAGAGAGGGAGTCACAGACTGAAACAGGCTCCAGGCGCTGAGCTGGCAGTCAGCACAGAGCCCGACGCGGGGCTCGAACCCACGAACCGCGAGATCATGACCTAAGCGGAAGTCGGACGCTTAACCGACTGAGCCACCCAGGCGCCCCAAACAAGTTTTTCTTTAACGTCACATATATACACACAAACGGGGTTTTTGTCTTAAAACCACAGTAGGATAGAGCACATAAGATGTACCCACCTTCTCCTCACCTCACCAACCCCTCCCAACCCGTTCCTGACAGATGTTTCCTGTTTGGGCTTTTTTATCGCCCTGGACCGATCTCCCCGCTCCCCCCAGAGCTACACGGCGAACGCCCTCACCTCCGCCAAGCCTTGGCTCAAATGTCACCTGCTCCATCCAGCGGGAGTACAGAGCCCCTCTCCTGTGCCCTGACTGCTTTTCAGTTCTTAAAGCATAATTGATGAGGGAGTGTGGGGNGCTGGGATCACGCTCCAAGCTCACGGCCCCGATACGCATCCGAAGGGTCTCATGACTGAGGTTTTACCGAACAGTAATAGACGGTGTTTCCCCGGCAACAGGGAGCCCCTCAAGGTCCTGGAAACCTTGCTTCCAAAATTCCTTGGAGGCTCACTCCATCCCCGACCCTCCCAGCCTGAGGGGACATAATGAGTCACCGCAGCCCCAGGCAGCCCTTCCTGCCCACGGGTCCTGTCCCCGGGCTTTAAGAGAATCACCTTTTTGCACCAAAGACGTCTTCAAGATTTCTTTCTTGGCCGTCGGCTCCGGGCCACCCCACCCGCCACCCCAAAACCCCGTCATTAAGAATCACTGATGCCTGTCCGGTGCCTGGAGGCGGAGCTAGGCGTGACGGCAGCCTATCACTGGCGGAGCGCACACCTGCACACACTCGAGCGACACCGTGCAAGTCACCAGCGGCCTCCAGTCACACGGGATTCCGGATTCACTACATTCTTCCAATGAGACCCTCGCCCAGCGACACCTTCCCCGGGCGGCCGTCAGGGCGCTGGCAGCCAGGATCACCAAGCCAGCGTTTCTGCCCCGGGTGCTTCCCTGAGACAAGAAAGCACGTGTCAGGTGGAGATCTGTTCGTAACACTCCAACACTGCAAACAACCCAGACTCCCATGAACAGGTACTCAACACACTGTGGTGTATCCAGGTGACGGAACCCTAGGCAACAAGATAAAGAGAACCCCCCCCCCACCCGGGGCAGCTGGGGGCTCAGTCCGCTGAGCATCCAAATCTTGATTTCGGCTCAGGTTGTGATCCCCAGGTTGTGGGATGGAGCTGAGTTGGGCTCCCTGCTGGGCGTGGGAATCTCCGTCTGTCTCCACCCCCCTCGCCATCTCTCTCTCTCTCTCTTTCAAAAAAACCCCAACTCTTTGGGGCGCCTGGGTGGCTTAGTCGGTTGAGCGTCCGACTTTCGCTCAGGTCATGATCTCGCGGTTCGTGGGTTCGAGCCCCGCGTCGGGCTCTGTGCTGACTGCCAGCTCAGAGCCTGGAGCCTGTTTCAGTCTGTGACTCCCTCTCTCTCTGACCCTCCCCTGCTCACGCTGTCTCTCTCTCTCTCCTAGAAATAAAAAAAAAAAAAAAAAAAAACCCAACTCTTTAACACATGCAACAACACAGATGAATCTCCAAATGACGAGGCTGGGTGGAAAACCCGGAGGAAATAGAGTGCCAGCTGTGTGATTTCATTTACATAAAATGCAAACAGATCTGTGGTAAGAGAAAGAGGATTAGTGGTTGCCTGGGGGGTGGGGGG
>NW_027533258.1:10983124-10985569 GCF_008692635.1 Crocuta crocuta | reverse complement strand
GAGGGATTGAATCCGCTGGAGACAATCTGGAGGAATGACAGGTGTGTTCCTTACTGGCTGTGGGTTTGTGGGCGGGTTACGCACACGGGGACCCATCGGTTTGGCACCTGAGGGTACCTGCAGATCATTGTATGTCCTGTGTCCTTCAGCAAAGCTGGGAAGTGCTACCGCGGACAGGTGGCCGCCCATCCCTGAACGTTTGAGGCCAGGAGGAGTTCACTGCCTGAGAGCCAGCTCCTCCCGCCTCTGGGCAGCTTTGACCTTGAACGTTGTGGTGCGGGCGAGCGCTGTCCTGTGGGGGCGATGGTTTTGGCCCACGTGCACAGCCACCCCTCCGCGCCAGCCCAGCAAAGCACCTGAGAGGTGACGCGCACACTTGCCCAGCAGTCAGACAAGGCGTCAACAGACAGAACTCCGGCGGGTGTGAAAGAGGAGAGACCCTCACTGCGCTGGACGCCTCTGCGCTCCAGTTCGCCTCATCGCACCGCCGAGCGGCGCCCCCAACCCGGGCTCAGGCGGCTGTGTCTTCGCCACCGGAGCCCCGTGCCAAGCTTCTCCTGTAACCATGCTCTCCCTTAATTCTCGCTGCACCCGCCGCCATGATCATGACTTAGTGACAAAATGCATTTGCGGGAGACACTAACGACTGGGAGGGGCTCAGCTCTTAGCTGGAGAGGAGTGGAAGCTGTACCCCATGACCTGGTCGTAGAAGTCGCACACTGTCTCCTGCACCCAGTTCCGAGGATCAGAGCAAACACACTCCCACCTCCTCCCCCCCAATTCCGGGGGAGGGAGCCCACCCCGCCTCTCAGTTAGTGACATCTGAAGAAGAGCATGTAGCATCTGCAGGGTACGTGGGGTACCGGCTTCTCTGGAAGATACAATGTGCCACATGCGCCCAGCCCCTCCCGCTTCTGCAGCACACACCTGTGCTCTGGACGGTCGGCCGAGCTAGCACAGGGCCTGCCCTTCGTCTGGCTCTCTCCCCAACTCCCTTGCTTCTCAGTAGACACGGACAGTCCTTCGTAATTTCGGATCAGAGGCAATGGATACGCTGCTGGTCCTCTAGATCTGTGGGTAGGTCTGCAAAGGTAATCGGGGCCGGGACGAAGCCGGGACCCAGCCCAGGAAAGCCTCTGCGAGCCAGGGGACCATCCACTCCCATCAACAGTCCCACTGAGAAGAAGCCATCCGTGATGGACACCTGGGGGTCTTCAGGACCATCGTGCTCCGGTGAATCCATGGCAGACGAATTTTCCTCTCGTCTTATCGACGTCCATGTGACCCCCGTCAAAGAGTTCATTCAAGGGTCATGGATTGAATGCTTCTGTTGGGTCAGGGGCTCCTGGGGTAGGAGGAGCCCTGGGCTTTTCTGAAGGAATCACCCCCTCAGGGCCCCCCTAGAAGCTGCGAGCAATATTTGTCCCGATGATGTCAGAGAACAGTGCAGACTTGAGCTTCAGGCCATAGGCGTGCTCTGGTCCGGGCCGTAACCTCAGCGCAGGGGGCGAGGATGGGGGCCCCATGGAGCCCGCGGTCGCCTGCACTGTGGTGGTGGTGGGCTGTCTGACTGTCAGGGGCCATCCCGTGCTCCTGGTAAGCAAGCCCCAGGCAGGTGGGGGGCTCGGAGGGAGAGCAGGGGAGGAAGGCAAAGGCCCCGTGGGAGCGTGACACATGACGCTAGGGAGCATGGCCGGAAGAGACCGGCATTAGTCAGGAGCCCCGGCTCTGTCCCTGGTTACCTAGCAACGGCACTGAGCAGGGGTTTGCTAGGCGATGTGGGGCCATCCAGACAGCGGGGGAGGCCCTCAGCCCGCGTGAGAGCGTCACAGGGCATTATCAATCCTGAGAGTGGCCCCTCGGCCCATTACTTAGATTCTCTCAGCTACGACTGGTTCTGGATGCACGAAGATCCGTGTAACAACGGTGCAAGAAGTCCGGAAACGTGAGAAGGAAATCACCCCAGCATCTCGCCGTCCAAACAATGCAAAGATGACCGTCTTCACCTTTTCCAGGTCCAGCCTTTCTCTGCAGGGGCGCGTTTTCATCTTCGCTGCCATCCAGGCGCACGTGGTTTGAAATGGACTTTGATGTCGCCATCACTGAGCTGACGGGAGTCATCTGGCCCCAACACTGAGCTTGCTTCCACCTCGACGCCCAGGCCGGGGACACACATCTTTCTAGACAGAACGTGACTTTGTTCTTCGTATCGTTGTTTTTCAATCCACAGGGAGGGCGAGGATTGTGTCAAAGGACACGCAGATCCGCGTGGCCGCCTCCCCCGCTGGTGGTACCCAGTGTCCTCTGCGCTGACAGTGTTCGAACGGACCGTCTCACCTCACCCGCTTTGGTACGTTAATCCGTCGGCTCCTTAATGGGGATGGAGACCCCCGAAGAGAAAGGCCTGGCCCAAAGTTGCACAGCCAGCACTGACCTCAGTTCCCC
>NW_027533258.1:10977187-10983065 GCF_008692635.1 Crocuta crocuta | reverse complement strand
GGGCCCCGCCCCGCCCTCCCCCCACCCCCCAGAGCATCAACAATCTAGACACGTGCTTGGAAAGTAAATCCTTAGTAACTGTATCTTTGACCTTGTGCTTTGTGATTCAAGTCCAGGGGTGATGGAGCAGCAAGGCATTGGGGGCTGGGCGAGCAGGGAGGCCTAGAGCCCGGCTCAGGCGGGGCCGCCACCTGCATGCTCTGCGCCCTGGAGCCACAGGCTTCTTTCGGCCTGACCGACCGGCCCTGCTCAGCGACCTGGGCTGCCCTCCGCTGCTATGGGGACCCCAGGGGGCACGGGGGTGACGGGGCTGGCACATCTCAGGGCACCCACAGCCCAGCCGCCCCAGCAGGTGACAGCCTCTCCCTCACTCCCCATCCAGGGACATCCCCTTGCGGGGGGCACAATACACTAGTGTGATGTCCGTCTTCAGTGGGCTCGGGTGGGAGCCCATGAGGAGGGGAGCCGCCCCCTCTGATTCCCCAGCCCCAAGCCTGGGGCCTGCGCCAGTCCGGGCGGGGCCCCGGGAGGGAGAGCCGGTTTCCAGAAGGAGAAGAGCAGCAGCCCAACCCAGGGGGCCCTGGAAGGTCCCCTCCCCCAACGCCCCTCCCCCACTCCGGGCTCCTCCCCTCCTGGCCTCCCTTACTGCCCAGAGCCCACCGACAAGTCCTTGAAACCGGCAGTGACCTCCATCCAGGACCTCAGCTGCCTCGAGAATGAGGCTTTGCTGCCTGCAAAATGCAATCTTAGCCTAACATGATCCCAACCTCCAGGATCTAGTGAGTCTCCTTAAGTTTTATTTTTTATTTATTTATTTTTAAATGTTTTATTTATTTCTAGGAGAGAGAGACAGACAGCATGAGCAGGGGAGGGTCAGAGAGAGAGGGAGTCACAGACTGAAACAGGCTCCAGGCTCCGAGCTGGCAGTCAGCACAGAGCCCGACGCGGGGCCCGAACCCATGAACCGCGAGATCATGACCCAAGCGAAAGTCGGACGCTTAACCGACTAAGCCACTCAGGCGCCCCTAGTGAGACTCCTTAAACACATAAAAATTCCTTTGCGAACCTCCTTCGTCTTTAACCCCGAGGACATGCTGGTGATCCTGCTCCAAGCATACGCCCCCGACATGCATCGGAAGGGCCTCACGGCTGAGGTTTTACTAAGCGGTAATAAATGGCAGGTTCCTAACAGCAGTCCTTCAAGGTCCTGGAAGCCTGGCTTCCAGAACTCCTTGGAGACTTACTGTCCGCAACCCCCTCCCAACCTGAGGGTATGTAATCAGTTACCGGTCACCACCCTGTGCAGCTCTTCCTGCCCATGGTCCTGTGCTTTAATACAATCACGTTTTAGTGCCCCAGACGTCTTCAAGAAGCCTTTCTTGGCCGTCGGCTCAGAGCCCCCATCATCACCCCAAAACCCCATCGCGGCACATGCACCCCTCACTAGCCCCAGCCCGTCCCCTCCCCGGCCCTGCCCCAAGCCTCCCCACCCCCTACCCCTCCGGCCTGTGGCTTTCTCGGTGTCTCAGCCTCGCATGGCCTCCGATGTTCCGGTGGGTGTGCAAGTTGCAAGCTTCCTTGACCCGCATCCCCAAGGTGCAGGGGCTTCAACGAGCCTGGAGCCTGGATAAACCCAGTTGGAAGGAAGTGGGGAGGGGGACTTGAAGCTGTTGGCTTCATGTTAACACTTGTAAGTAAAACAGAGAAAACACCCATTGCCCATATCGAAGAATGGGGTGGAGTTTATGGGGTGGGGTTCCGCTCCCCCTGGAACTCACCACCCTCTCAGGAAGAGAGATGCGTTTAGCAACAATATTCACACATGCTTGCAAAGAGCTGTATGGTTTAAGAGCATTTACGGGGCCCCTGGGGGGCTCAGTCGGTTAAGCATCTGACTTCAACTCAGGTCATGATCTTGCAGTTTGTGGGTTCGAGCCCCGCGTCGGGCTCTGTGCTGATAGCTGAGAGCCTGGAGCTGCTTCAGATTCTGTGTCTCTCTCTGTCCCTCCCCCACTCATGTTCTCTCTCTGTCTCAAAAATAAATAAACTATTAAAATAATTTATTTTTTGTTTTTTTAATTTTTTTAACGTTTTATTTATTTTTGAGAGAGAGAGAGAGAGAGACAGCGTGAGCGGGGGAGGGTCAGAGAGGAAGACACAGAATCCGAAGCAGCTCCAGGCTCCGAGCTGTCAGCACAGAGCCCGATGTGGGGCTCAAACCCATGAACCACATGATCATGACCTGAGCCGAAGTCAGACGCTTAACCGACTGAGCCACCCAGGTGCCCCCCCCCAATTTTTTTTTTTAAAGAGCATTTTCATGAATACTGTCCTGGCATTCCTCACCTGGCCTGATTTCTGCCATGTCTGTGAGCCATCTGGGCAGTTTCATGACTTAAGTTTTGTTTTTTCTTTTTAAGACTTTATTTTTAAGTAATCTCTACACCCATTGGGGGGCTCGAACTCATGAGCCTGAGATCAAGAATGACACACTTCACTGACTGAGCCAGTCAGGTGGCCTTATGTCATTTTTAAAAAAACTTTATTTTTGAGAGAGAGAGAGAGAGAGGCAAAGTGTGAGCAGGGGAGGGGCAGAGAGAGAGGGAGACAGAATCTGAAGCAGCTCCAGGCTCCGAGCTGTCGGCATGGAGCCCAATGTTGGGCTAGAACCCACGACCCATGAGATCATGACCTGAGCCAAAATCGGATGGACTGAGCCACCCAGGCGCCCCCATAATTCTTTTTCTTTAACTTTAACTCACTTAAAACTTGTTAGACTTGTCCTAAACAGCAGTATGTGTGAAATCTGTGAAAAGTTCAGCATTCTGGTTAATATCTTTTTCTAAAACGCAACAATCAAAGGTTGCTCGTCCTGGGGTGCGCCGGGAAGCCTCATCTCTCCCCACCCTCCTGGGCGATCCCACCCCGTCCCCTCCATGCCAGTAATTCCCAAATCTGGATTGCTAGCTTAGACCTTGCACTTGAGGATGCTTGTGACAAAGAGACATTCCCCCCCATCTCCCATAAGGACCTCAGAGCCAATTCATCACCTTCCTCTAGATCTACTGGGGAAGCTTGAGGCACCTGCACCTCTTCCCCACCCCTCCCATCGGGTACGGGCAAAGCCCATCGTCGCTCTCAAGTGACCTCTGCGTTCTCCTCTCTTCATTCCCACGTCCGCTTCGGCCCCTTTCGCCTCGAGCCTGGTCTGTGGCACTGCGGTCCTCATGGTCACTCGGCCACAGCCCCTTCCCCCTGTTGCCCAGCCTCCGCACTACGGCCAGAGTGAGCTTTCCAAAGTGCCCATCGGCTTAAGTCTTCCAGTGGATTTCTAGTGGCTTCAGAGAAAGCCTTTACTCCTTTCTGGCTGCACACCCAACGCCCCTCCACCTCACGCACCGCATGCAAACAGCACTCGGTAGATGGCGGAGTCGGTAACAGTGCAAACACCAGGATCTGTACCAGCCACGGAACCTAAGGAAGCGGCTCGACTCTCTTTTTCTCTATAGCGACTCGCAGAAGGTGGCCCGTCACTTTGCCATGGGACTTTGCACAGACTTTGAATCTGGATGTGGCCGTGGGAGTCGCTTCGGCCAGCGGGACGTAGTGCAGTGCACGTGGAGAGGCTGGAACGGTCCCTTTGCCTCCCAGCATCCCCTGCGGCTGTGCTTGGAGCCCTGACCACCATAGGTGCAAGTTCAAGGCCGCCTGCTGTGGTGACTGACAGTTTACCCACAGAATCGTGAATAACATGGTGTATTTCGGTTCGGTTAGCCCACCTGGATTCTGAGAAATGATAACTAGGTGTAGTTTATTTGTACATTTCAATTTATTTATCCATTTAAGAGGATAGAGGAAACTATTTTATTTTATTTTCTGTAATGTTTTTTATTTCTGAGAAAGAGAGACAGCACGAACAGGGGAGGGTCAGAGAGAGAAGGAGACGCAGAATCCGAAACAGGCTCCAGGCTCCGAGCCGCCAGCACAGAGCCCAATGCGGGGCTCGAACCCACAAACCGCAAGATCATGACCTGAGCCGAAGTCGGACGCCTAACCGACTGAGCCACCCAGGAGCCCCAAGGAAACCCTATTTTAAAAAATTATTTTATTTATTTTGAGAGAGACAGAGAGAGTGAGCGGGGCAGGGACGGAGAGAGGGGGAGAAAGAATCCCAAGCAGGCTCTGCACTGTCAGCCCAAAGCCCCATGCGGGGCTCAAACTTACAAACCTTGAGATCACGACCTGAGCCGAAAGCAAGGGTTGAACACTTAACTGACTGAGCCACCCAGGCGCCCCCAGTGTATCTATTTTTTTTAAACAATGGCCTTATTCAAGTGTAATTTGCACACCACAGAAGTCATGCACGTTCGGCGCGCACATCGGTGGATTTTAGAAACATAAAGAGCCGTGAAGCTATCACCACCGTCAGGGGTCAGAACGTAACATCTCCATCACNCCAGCCCGTCTCCAGTTCCTCCCCAGGCACCCACCCATCTGCTCTCTGTCTCTGTAAATAAATGTGTCTTTTCTAGACATTTCCTGTCGGTGGAATCATACAGCCTGTGGTCTTGGGCACATGGCCTTTTTCCACTTCCTGGAGTGTTTTTGGGGTCCATGTGCGTTGCCGCATTTATCAGTAGCTCCCTTCTTTTTACCGCCACACAGCCTTCGATTGCACGAGCCAGCCGCGCTTGGTTTATCCGCGTACCGTTCGAAGAACATTGGCCTCGTCTCCAGTTTTGGGCCGTATGCCGATACCGCTGCCGTGTTCGTTCACAGACGCGCCTCCGTG
Organism: Crocuta crocuta; assembly: GCF_008692635.1. Classification (NCBI taxonomy): domain Eukaryota; kingdom Metazoa; phylum Chordata; class Mammalia; order Carnivora; family Hyaenidae; genus Crocuta; species Crocuta crocuta. The sequence continues at coordinate 10,978,273 of NW_027533258.1, read as the reverse complement.
TTCGCGGGGAAGCCTGTCGTCAGTTCTCGAGGGTGGAATTAACTTTTTACAAAACCCCCAAGCCGCTTTTCCGAAGCCACCGTACCAAAGCCACACCGGCAGTGTGGGAGGGTCCCACAGTGTCCCAGCCCTGCGAGCTGGGGTGCTTAGCTGTGAGCTGTGCTTAGCCATCCATCCCTGGCAGCACGCACTCAGCACACACTGTCCGAGTACCCGCCGCTCCGTGGCGGCCTCCGGCCCTGCAAGGAACCCCTGGGAACACCGTGCCATGGAGAGCGAGCAGCCGGCGGCATCGTTTCTACACCCGGGGGCTTGGTTCCCATGGGTCCTGTCCCTCACCGGAGGACACGCATTCCCTGAAGACCCTCTGAGCCTGCTATACCTGCAAGGCCCCCAGCGCACCCCTGGGACCCACGAGAGGCTGGTGGCCGTGGTCTCCACAGCCCACGAGGGAACAGCGGCTGGGAACCCAGTAGTGTGTGACATGCCAGTGCAGCCAGAGTAGGTCTGTGGGTGCCGGAGGGGCCTGAGCGAGGGGGGTGGCCTGGAGAAAGTACTAGATCCTAATCCTCCTAATCCTCCTAATCCTCGAGAGCCCAGGAGAGGCGAGTACAGAGGTCGCCGTAGGGAGACGGTAAGAAAGAAGGAAGGGAAAACACGTCCATCTCTGGGCCTGGGGAAGAGGGAGGCGTTGGTTTGTTACTGCTCTCGCCCAGGGTGCTTCCCAACTTTCACGTTTTCTACAAAGATGATGTATTTGCTTTTTCATGCATGGAATTTTAGATTTAAAAAACCCCCAAAAAACAGGGGCGCCTGGGGGGGCTCAGTCGGTTGANTTCTCGTGCTTGTTTCCTTTGCCCCCTGCTCGCCGCCGCCTTTGTGACTGCGCGTCCGCGGGGGCGTCCAGGGTCGCTGCCCCGATGATGGAGGGTCTGTTTGCGGCTGAGACCGGGGCAGGGGGCAGACACCCCGCGGCGGTGAGGGTGTCGGGTGCGGCCTACGATTCGGATCGTGTCCCCGGGCCCTTCCCTGCGGCGGGTGGGAGCGCGCGGGGAGCCCCGCGTTCGTGTGACGACGCGCGCCACG
>NW_027533258.1:10966236-10977099 GCF_008692635.1 Crocuta crocuta | reverse complement strand
GAGCGGGGACCCATGGGACCCAAGCGAAGGGCGTGGGGTGTCTGTCATTGGCGAGAAATCATGGCGGCAAACGACCCGACTTCAAGCTGGTTTCCATCTCGGGCCCAAAAGGCCTAACAGCAAACCCACCCCGGCATCTTATTCACGCATCTCCCCTTTATTCATGGATGTCAAATGGCATCGACCCGGGCCCCTCCTCCCCCGGATGCGTCTGAGGCTCGTCTTTCCTCCCGTGAAATAAATCCCGGATTCAGTCTCCAGTGTATTCAGTTGTCGGTTAATCTGCAGCTGCGCAACGCGGCTGCCTGGCTTCCCCTCCCGCCGGCTTCACGCAGTGGCCCTCACGGCTCCCCCCGACCGTGTCCCCCCAGCCTCAGCCCATCCTCAGCCAAGTCGCAACACCTCCCTCCACCGAGTAGCCACACAGGCCTCTCTGGGCACCTGTCTGGTGGCAGAGTCCCGCGACAGCAGCCTGTGACCGTCCCCTTGCAGTGTACCTACTGCCCCTCAGTATTTAGTCCCTGCTGGCCTCCGTTATCAGGACACTTCTGACCCCGTGCAGTCCCCTCCCGCCCACTAAGCTCTAGAATTTGCCCTGAGCGGATTCACCCAGCTTGTCTCCACAGGCCGGGGCACCTGTGTTTTTCCAACTTTCAGTCTTGGACATTGGATCTTCTACTGGCTTTTTTTTTTTTTAACGATTATTCATTTTTGAGACAGTTGGAGGCAGAGCGCAAGTGAGGGAGGGGCAGAGAGAGAGGGACACAGAATCCGAAGCCGCTGCAGGCTCCACACGACCCCGAGAGCCCCTCACTATACAGCCCTTCTGCACAGGTGACTACTCAGGGTATGATCTCTTAATACTCTTCCCTTCGGCTAATCCCCTGAGAGTGGATGCCCCCCTTCATTGCCAAAGCCAGACCCCCCATTTCGACCCCAAATCCCAGCATCTGGCTCCCGTGACTAGATCCTGTTGCGTCTGCGAGCTGATCATAGTCTTCGGTAGTCTCCCAAATGTCCAGGCCCATCTGATCCCCTTATTTCGGGATTGTGTCATTCCCCGAAAACTATGATTCTTACCACCGATCTGACGTCGTGCTCCAGCCTTTCTTAACATTCACCCGTTTGCTGCTGTCCTCAGTATGAAGCTCACCCCATCCCCTAAGTGAATGGCTTTCTTTCCAAACCCCCATAGTCTCCCCAATTAGCTTACTTTCCCCCTATACCTTGAAATTCCTGAAATTCCCCATATCCCCTTGAAATGTCTGATTCCACTGAGCTCCAATGCTTGGCTCATACTTTCTAACCCGATATTAAAACTCCAATTCTCTGGGGCTCCTGGGGGGCTCAGTTGGTTAAGCGTCCGACTTCGGCTCAGGTCATGATCTCACGACTCTTGGGTTCGAGCCCCGCGTCCCCGCGTCGGGCTCTGCTGATGACAGCTCAGAGCCTGGAGCCTGTTTCAGATTCTGTGTCGCTCACTGACCCTCCCCTGCTCACTCTGTCTGTATCTCTCTCTCTCTCTCAAGAATAAATAAAACATTAAAAAAAATTTTTTTTAAATTCCAATTCTCTCACACCATCATGTGAACTGTCAGCAATCACTTTGTGTCTGACCCGGCCACTCTGCCTCTTACGCAGTTTAAATACTCCACAATATCTGAGTTACTGCTCCCCTATTTTGAGCTCCTGATTGTCCCCCAATTTCTGGGCTTCCAATACGATGATTCCTTGTCCAAACTATCCAGCTTCTCCCCTCAAGTACTAATGGGCAGCCTTTAGGGCTCAACTGTGAAAACAAATGGATTCATTTTGGGGGGTCCTCTGCCATGTTGCTCAAGAACCAAATCCTAGAGGGGCTTAGTGACGCAGAAGGGTCACGTGCCCACATCTGGCCAGAGGCGCAGGAGGTGGTTTCACACGCACTCTCAGGAGGAGAGCATGCTATAGGAAAGAGACAGTTTCCCGGAGGAAAATCGAAGTCGCCGCAACCATGGAGGCTGGGCAGGCACACAGAACAAGATGTCCAGTAAATGGACTCCTAGCAGATCACACATGATGGTGGCAGAGATGACTATGTGGGGCAGCTCGGTCCTTTTCTGTGTCGGGCTGTGGCGGGGGGGGGGGGCGCAGATACACAGAGACAGTGGACAGTGGCTTCTGAATGCCGGAATTTAGCCGTGCGGGACATAGCAGCTCAGCTTGGGAGGACTCGTGAATTAACTTTTTAAGCATCTCATTGTTTCTTAGGAATCTAGCACCGGAGATAGTGATGAGCAAAACAGATACGACTCTCACTCTCAGGGAGCGCACGTTGGTCCCCGCGGAACTTACCGTGTGACAGGTTTCGCGTCTTCTGTAGCTGGAATTCTCACAGCCCCGTGAGGCGTTTAGTTCCTTCATTTTGCAAAATGAGGGCACAGACAGGTGAAGTGATTGGCCCCAGGTCACAAGACCGGTGACGGCTGTAGATGAACCCGGGAATCGTCTCTGGAGTGTATACTCTTATTTTTACTAGCATAATTGAGATGTAACTCACCTACCACAGAACTCATTCAAAGTGTACAATTTGGGGGCGCCTGCCTGGGTGGCTCAGTCAGTTAAGCATCCGGCTTTGGCTCAGGTCATGATCTTGCTGTTCATGGGTTCAGGCCCCGCGTCGGGCTCTGTGCTGGCAGCTCAGAGCCTGGAGCCTGTTTCAGATTCTGTGTCTCCCTCTCTCCCTCAAAGACAAAGAAATGTTAAAAAATTTTTAATAAAAAAATAAAGTGTCCAATTTGGGGGCGCTTCAGGAGTCTAGCTCAGGTTTTGTTTTGTTTTGTTTTCCAGCTCAGGACTTGATCTCCGGATCCTGAGTTCAAGCTCCATGTTGGGCTCCATACTGGGTGTGAAGACTACTTAAAAAAAAATTTATAAAATGTACAGTTCAATGGCTTCCATAGATTTACAGAGTTCTGTGGTCACCATCATAATCAATGTGAGGACATCTCATTATTGCCACACCCCTCCCCCGTCCCCCTCCAGCCCCACCCCAGCCCTAGGCAACCACAAATGGACTTTCTGTCCCTCCAGGTTTGACCCCATGGAAATGGGATCATACATACACGGTCCTTGGGGACCAGCGTCTTTCCCTCAGCGTTTTCCAAGCCCATCCCCGCTGCAGCGGGAATTCGTGCTTTGCTTCTATAGCAGAGCAACACCCCGTTGTGTGGACACGCCACATTTCACGTGTCTGTTAGGTGGGCTCGTTGGGCTTGTTTTCCACTTTTTGGCTACCACGAATAAAACTGCTCTGAACATTCTGGTACAACTTTTTGTGTAAGTGTGGACACGGGCGGGATTGCTGAGTCATATGGTAACTTTCTGTGTGACTGTGGGAGAAACTTCTAGGAGAAACTTCTAGATTCTTTCCCAAAGTGGCTGTACCTACCATTTTACATTCTCACCAGAAGTGTAGAGGGTTCCATTTTCTCCACTTCCTTTACAAAACTGAAGCTTTATTTTTTAAGTTTTATTCATTTATTTTTGAGAGAGAGAGAGAGAGAGACAGCGCGCGAGTGCACAAATAGGGGAGGGGCAGAGAGAGAGAGAATCCCAAGCAGGTTTCTAGCGGACAGTGCGCATCCGGATGTGAGGCTCAAGCTCACAAACCGTGAGATCATGACCCGGGCCGAAATCAAGAGTCAGACACATAACTGACTGAGCCATCCAGGCGTCCCCTTACCTTTTTCTTTTTTATTTATTTTTAATGTTTTTATTTATTTCTAGGGGAGAGAGAGAGAGAGATAGCGTGAGCAGGGGAGGGTCAGAGAGAGAGGGAGTCACAGACTGAAGCAGGCTCCAGGCTCTGAGCTGGCAGTCAGCACAGAGCCCGACGCAGGGCTCGAACCCACGAACCGCGAGATCATGACCCAAGCGAAAGTCGGACGCTTAACCGACTAAGCCACCCAGGCGCCCACCTTTTTCTTTTTTAAGACATAACCTTAGTGTGTATGAAGTGGAATCTTATCGTGGCTTTGATCTGCACTTCCCTGATGGCAATGATGTTGCTAGATCTTTTCCTGGGCTCACCAGCCAAGTGTCTACCTTCTTTTCAGATCCACCACCCATTTTTAAAATTGGGCTGGCTTAAAAAATGCAAAAACAAAAAAAGGTGGGGGCACCTGACTGGCTCGGTAGGTAAAGCCTGCAGCTCTTGACCTTGGGGTCGTATATTTGCAAAGTGTTCCTACCATTCTGTGCACCGCCTTCTAACTTTTGTGACAATGTCTTTGAAGTACAAAGGTTTTTGAATCTTTGCTTTTTAATTTTTAAGTAATCTCTACACCCAGCATGGGGCTTGAACTCACGACCCTGAGATCAAGAGTCGTTTGCTCCTTGGACTGAACCAGCCAGGCACCCCAACTAAGCTCTTTTGATCTTTCATCTTGAAGATATCATTGATCTATTTTTTTCCCCTTTGCTGCGTTTTGGTGTCCTAAAAAACTACTGCCTAATCCAAGATGAGGAAGAGTTAAGCCCATGTTTTCTTCCAAGCATTTTTATAGTTTTAGCATTTATATTTAGATCTTCGATCCATTTTGGGTTCACTTTTATACAATGGTGGGAGACAGGCGTCCAACCTCAAACACCAACAGCCAACGATGCATGTCATGGAGCCTAAATACAAACCCAAAGGAGGGGCTTGGAAAGCTTCCACACATGCCCATGCTGGGCCCAAACCTGTGGGGACAAAACCCCTTCGTTTGGGATCTCACCCTACATCGCTTCATCTGGCTGTTGATTCATACGTCCTTTGTAATAAACAAAGTTTGGTGAGCCACTCTAGCAAATTAATTGAGCCCGAGGAGGGGGTCATGGGAACCTGTGATCGACAGCCAGTTGGTCAGAAGCAGAGGCGAGGCACCGGGCCGGTGACGGGCATCTCAAGAGGGGGCGGCTGTGCTGGATGGGGAGTATGTCACCACACTGTACATACGGTCAGAACGGAGTTGACTTGTAGGACACCCAGGTGGTGCCCCAGAATTCCTGGACGGTATGGGGACCCCCCGAGCCCGTGCCCACACGCACATCAGAACCGAGCGCAGAGCGTCTTACGTGGTGGTCCCTTACTGGGAGCGCTGACAATACTTCTCCATCTCCGGCCCTCCATCTCGTTCGTGTTCACCCCACGACCCTTCCTGCGGCCGCGTGTTCCCGGCCCCGTGGAGGCTGATACACATCCCTTAGACCACCAGCTTTCAGATGCTGCTTCCTTAATAAGCAGCCTCCCTCCTTCTGGGTATGAATATGCGAATGTGCTAGTTAACGAGGTGTATTGGTCTCCCGTGGTAACACGTAACTTGAAACAACAGACGCGCACTCCCTCCCTCCCGGGTCTGGAGGCCAGAAATCCAAAATGCGGGGGGCACACGCCCTCTGGAGGCTCTAGTGGGGATCTGGTCTCTGCCTCTGTGAGCCGGCGCCGGCTGCTGGCATCTGGGCTTGGGACACATCGCTCCCGTCTGCCGCCGCGGCCACACTGCCTCCTGGCCTCGCCCCCAATCTCCCCGTGTCTCTAACAAACACACCGGCCGTTGGATGCAGGCCCCGGCGCAGATAATTCAGGATGCTCCCCTCGTCTCCGATCGTAGTTAGTCCCACTAAAGACCAGTTTTCCAAATAAAGCATTTTAGGAATTCCTAATTCCAGGAATCAGGACACGGCCATGCGTTTGGGGGGATCACCATCTAGCCCTCTGTACTAGAAGGTTTTAAATAAACTACAAACATGAGGCACCGGGCTGGCTCAGTCACTGGAGCACATGACTCTTGACCTTGGGGTCATGAGTTCAAGCCCCATGTTGGGTGTAGTGGTTACTTTAAATAATAATAGTAAGCCACAAATGCAAAAAAAGAAAACTTTCATTCGGACAAAAGGTCATACTGAAGAAGGAAATATGACATTCTAGACAGCAGAGATTCGAAACTAAAGCCTTTAAAATATATGCATTTAATGTACAGGACTGGCAAAGACTTTTGGATAATAAACATATTCCAGGTAAACACAGGCATCTTAAGTCTATGAATCTTTAATTGCAAATATTAATGCCCTGAGTTCCTCTTCTATATAAGGAAGCAACTCAAATCCCGTTCTTTAGGAAGACACGGAGGGCAGGAAACACCTCAATAGCCAAGTATCGCTACCCGTCCTCTCTCTCTGGGGGAGAGGAGGACATTTTACACCGATTAATTACAGAAGTATTAGACTCCACTAAATTTACGCCCAAGACACAGCTAAAATTTCCCACCGTGGGCACTAAATATTTGATGCTTAGGAGTATGAATAAATATGTTAATTAAATATTAGGCACAGGGCAGATTCCAAATCTAAATGAAGTATGAAAAAAAGTGATAAAAATACCTAGCAGTCAATTCATATAAACCTCGCTATTGGCCATGTTCCGGGTTTCCCTCGCTGTTCCCGAGATCCGCCGGGGCTGTGTCCGCGCTCTTCCACGGCTGGGCTCCCGGACGGCAAGGTGTCTCACGTCACTGAAAGCCTGATCACGGGAGGGATTTCTTTCTGGAACAAAACCAGCTTCTTTCCTCTTGACTAAAGATCCCGGGTGTGTTTTCTACTCGCTTCTGTGCATTAGTGAAGTTCCCCACGGAAGACACAGTGGTGGCTAAGAGCGGGCAGTCTGTGCTGGCTCTCGCTCGCTCGCTCGCTCTCTCTCTCGGGGTGCAGCGGCTGGGTCGTGACGAAGCCACCACTTCACCTTTTCTCATCTGATCGCATCCGGAGAGGACGTCAAGAGGCTCGAGGTTACACAAGACTCATGACCAAGGCGGAACTTTTCCAAACATCCCTGACCGGCCAAGGCGCTCATGCCTCTTCAGTCACGGTCCCCAGTGAGCGGTTACTGAACCGGGGACCCCTTCCCACGTGCTAAGTCTCTGAGGAACAGAAGCTCCAGAGAGCAGTCCCGGCGAGTGTGGAGACAGCTCGGGAGAGAGACCAAAACAGGAAGGTGCGGACGACAAGACAGAGGGACAAGGAGAATTCGAGAAATGTACAGTGAGACCACCCTTGACGTCCATCCCACTCCTGTTACCACCTAGAAATTAAGAAACTTTCAGTCTTTTGCCTTCCCTTTCCACGTCGTCCCTAATACTCTGCAGTTTTCTGGAGTTCTGGACCAGGAGCGCCAGGCTCTCCCTGAAGTCACTAGCCCCCTGATCTCGGCCAACGCCGTCCAGCTCATCGAACAAAGCCAAGGTCTGCCTGAGTTTGTCCTGAACGATCTTTTGTTCCTCCAGTTCTGCGAGAAGGGCCTGCTGGGCGCACACTTCAGTCCTGTATTTCTCCTGCAGCTCTTCAATTTCTTTCTGGAGAAGCTGGAATTCCTCCTCGCTGCAGGGGTGCGTCTCCTGGGCTTTATCTTCCGGAAGCAAGATGTGCGGGGGGATGCGCAAAACCAGCTGCAGAAACAGCTGCTCCATCTTGCCGAAGAGGCTGTCAAACCGTCCTTTCATGAAGCCGAGAAACTTCTCCGTGCACTTCCGGATCTGCACGGGGCTGACCTCGCAGCCCGGGACGCCCTCCAGCTTCTTTAGGATCACCTGCTCCACGGCCTGCATCACCTCAAACAGGCAGTCCTGGAAGGCGATGTAGACCCTGAGCATGCACGTCTGCGGCGTGAAGCCGAAGAACTGGGCCTCGTAGCTCATCGGCTCCACAGACATCTCGGCTGCTCGCTGTGCCACTTCCGCGCCGAGAAACCTGCAAACGTCCACAGGAGAAAGTCCATCTGGGTGAGCGATCACCTGACAGAAGGAGCGGATCCCGTCACAGGGAGCCAGGAGCAAGCAAGCAAAACAAAACCCAAGGAGTCTGTGCTCCCTGATGGGGCCCGGCTCACCCTCAACAGGATACAAACCCTGCCGCCCGGAGACTCTTCCCCTCCCGCCTCATTAACGAGGGCTCTGGGCTGGGGCTCGGTCTCCTGAACTCTGTCACCATCCTGGACGATGTTCATGCCTGGACAGATGGCCTAAGACTGTTTCTGGAGTTTCAATGGCCTCTGTCTCCACTCTTTTCTCACCCAGCCGCTGCTACTGGTGACCCCTCCCCAGCAGCTGCTGTTGTGACCACGACCTCGTGTGCCTTTCTCCAGCTCCCCCCTTCACTCAGCGCTGGGGTCCGCTTCCTTGCTCCGTCCCGCCGCCCCCTCCACGTAGCCTCCTCCATCGAGCACTCCAGCCACACCCCTGCCAATGTACTCAACCCCCCCCCCATCCTACCAACCCAGTCATCTAAAAACCCCAGCTGCCCGCTGAGTGGGCCTCCTGCCAGCTTCACAACCACGACCTGATTTTTCAAGGGTCTGGGGGTCATTCCTTTCGAGTGTAAACATCTAGGAAAACAGCACTCGGACCCCTGTCACTGTGGGGGTTTAGCCAAGGCACCCTTTTCTGAGCTGTAACAATACGCTTATTCTAGAAATGGGAGCAGCCTCCATATTCCTTCAGATAAAGGCAGTTAGCTCCAACAAACAGCTAGATCAACTACCAGGTGAATTCAGGAGAACCTTCGTGAAAGAATTTGAAGCAAATGGTGCAGGCCAATCTTTTTTTTTTTTTAATGTTTTTTATTTATTTCTAGGAGAGAGTGAGAGAGACAGCGTGAGCAGGGGAGGGTCAGAGAGAGAGGGAGTCACAGACTGAAACAGGCTCCAGGCTCTGAGCTGGCAGTCAGCACAGAGCCCGACGCGGGGCTCGAACCCACGAACCGCGAGATCGTGACCTAAGCGAAAGTCAGATGCTTAACCGACTAAGCCACCCAGGCGCCCCAAGTGCAGGCCAATTTTTTCACGGGAAGAGAAGACGTCACTAATCTTGAGAATATACGTACGTGATGGCTAAACCGTGTTCAACTGGTGGGCTGTGTAAAGCGGGTGGAATTTCTTTCTGCCTTTGGGCACCTGGGGGGGGCTCAGTCAGTTGGGCGTCCAGTTCGGCTCAGGTAATGATCTCACGGTTCATGAGTTCAAGCCGCACGTCAGGCTATGTGCTGACGGCTCAAAGCCTGGATCCTGCTTCAGCTTCTGTGTCTCCCTCTCTGCCCCTCCCCCACTCTCTCAAAGATAAACATTAAAAACACTTTCTTTCTGCCTTTGTAACCTCAACCACAGACGCACTGTCATGTGGACATGTGTACCCGTGTAGAAAAGGGTACAGGACTCTGTGGCTTGGCAGGGTTTTCATTTCCTCATGCTCCCCATGCTTCCCTTCAGGATCAAGTTCAAGCTCTCTGGACATAGCTGACAAGGGCCCCCATCATCTGACCGTCACTAACAGCTGTCTTCCCGGCTAAGCACCTTGGACGTGCATAACGGAGAATTACCTATTTCACGGCACCCTCTTTTTGGGCCTTACTGGATTCTCTCATCTTTCAGCTCCCATAGGAACCTACTCGTCTCTTAACGTGTGCCTCAGTCCATCTTTAACTCATCCGCTAAGTCACACCTTCTTGAAAGGTAGTTTGTGTACGCTCGCTTCCGTTTTTACCTCTGCAGTCACGTCACGTTGTCACACGTCACAGATCTGGGGAAGTTTTCCGCCGACTCTATCACAGGCATAGGCCACACCTGACATGCCCATTCTGGAGACGGGCACCTGGTCAGCACCAGAAATAACCATGTGACAAGCACCCTCCCATAAGTTTCCTCGGAGACCTGCTGGGCCATGCAGCGTACTCACAGGGTGTCACTCAACACCCCCTGGTGTTCTCCCAGACCCCAGGGGTGGGGCGGGGGAGGCAAACGTTCAGTGACTGACAAGCCCCCTGCGGTGCTGGACCATTCCTCAGGTCTTCACCTACACAGGACGCTATCCAACACCCTGATTTCTGCCAGTCTGGTACGTGTAACATTGTTTACTTTTTGTTACTTTCTGAGAGAGGGAGGGGGAGGGGCACAGAGGGAGCGAGAACCCCAAGCAGGCTCCACTCTCAGGGCAGAGTCCTAGGGGGCTCCATCTCACCCACCCCGGGATCGTGACCTAAACTGAAATCGAGAGTCGGACGCTAAACCGGCTGAGCCACCCAATTGTTTGAGTGAGGCTTTCTGAAAACCGAAAGCCCCCCTACCCCACACGCAGCCTGGGCACCGAGGGCTGAAGCTACCTACACTCTCCCCACCCCCGACCCCCAGCCTACGGTTTCCATTAGCCTGACCTGACTCTCCTGGGAGACCGGAGTATTTTCACGGTTCAAACGGCTTGACTGTGCCGTAGGACACCCCCCGCGCCCCGCAGGATGGATCAGCTCTTCAACGCGAAGCATCCATAATCTGCACCGAGATTCTCTCAAAGCCTCGCCTCAGCCGTTTCCACCGACCCTGGGCGGTTAGGGCGGGATCCCTACCCAGTCCTCACTGGGCCCCGGGCGGAAAGAGCCACCATCCAACCCGCAGCTCTCAGCGCTTTCCCGTCTTCCTCCCTTTGAGAGGCCGACTGCCAGCGCTCCGAGGAGGGGTCCCCCCCACGCTCTCCGACCCGGCCGGCCGGGCGCCCCCAGGCGAAACGATCTTAACGCGGATGTCTGACTGCTGGAAAGCGGGGCACCTCTGCGAGCAGATCAGCGCCAGGGCGCTGTCCCCGTGCGGTACCCACGCNTTCCTCACCCCCCACCACCCCTGCCGCGCACTCCCCGTTCCAGAAACCTTCGCTGCTTCCCCGCAACCAACCCGACGAGCCGTGACGCCCGCCCCGACTACTCCCTCCCAGCCAAACCCAGCTACCTTCCTTCCCCGAGATGCTTTCGTCCCCTCAGGGAAGGACCCCGCGGCCCGGCTCCCGCTCCGAGCCGCCGCCGGGTCCG
>NW_027533258.1:10954372-10966216 GCF_008692635.1 Crocuta crocuta | reverse complement strand
GGGCGGCAGCCCACTCCGGTCCCGCCCCGCCGCCGGGGTTGACTGGCGGAAGGGGAAGTGGGGGGGCAGGCGGGGGTGGGGAAGATGGCGTACCAGAGCCTCCGGCTGGAGTACCTGCAGATCCCACCGGTCAGCCGCGCCTACACCACCGCCTGCGTCCTCACCACCGCCGCTGTGGTGAGCAGCTGCAGCGCCCGCTTCTCGCTCTCCGTGCTGGATGCGAGCGGGGCCTCGGGAGACTGGCGTCTGGGCCTCGGGGAAGCCCAGAGGGGCTGGGCTCAGGGGTGGGTGGAGGGCGTACGGTGCTCACTTTGGGGCCCCGGGGGCGCCTGTCCAGTGACCCGAGGAGGGGGTGCTGCTCCACGAGGGGTTGAGGATCAGGGCTGCTGGTCAGTTCCTGAGACAGGAAGGCTGGAGCTGTAGCGGGTCGCGGCTGCGGGAGCCGCCCACCGTGGAACACGAGTCTCAGAACTCAGGCGACGAGCAGGCGGTAACGTGGTGGCTGGTGGTCAAGAAGGCCCCCTCGGGAAGAAACTTGGACGTGGAGGAGAGAAAAGTGGAAGCTGTCGAGAGGGGGAAGTCTTGAAATAACGGGAGTCCGGACGTGGGGATTGTCGGGAGGCACCCGGCCCCGACGGTCGCAGAGTCTTCAGTCTCGGTTGTTGCGAGTGAGTTGAGTGTTGCCGTGCACAGCAGTTTCAGGTGGTGGCCAGGTGCTCCCACGTGCCCTGTGTCTGAGATGCCACCGCCTGCCGCCTTTGCCTGCATGTCAGCCTCAACTACTGCAACGTAAAACCAAGTCGTATCCTTGCGTTAGGTGCGAGGGATACAAAGAACTGTGCCACTGCTGCAGAAGTTTTTAGCAGCCTCTTCCTCCCGCCGTAAGAAAGCCTTAAGGGATGGAGCCAGAGCGCCTGGGAGTTGGAAGTTGCTAGACCTCCTCGTCTTTTGTTGTAGATGTTTTCTTTCTTGATGGATTTGCTTTAAGACGCTCTCTTTCTCTTTCAGCAGTTGGAATTGATCACACCTTTTCAGTTGTACTTCAATCCTGAATTAATCTTTAAACACTTTCAAGTAAGTCACGCATCACAACCACAAGTAACGTTTCAGTGTTTTAAACTTGTTTATTGTGCTTTTAAGTAGCAGATATTGCCATGTACTATCCGAAAAGAATTCGGCGGGAATATTATTTTAAGTCTTTTTTTTTTTTTAAATGTTTTATTTATTTCTAGGAGAGAGAGAGACAGCGTGAGCAGGGGAGGGTCAGAGAGAGAGAGGGAGTCACAGACTGAAACAGGCTCCAGGCTCTGAGCTGGCAGTCAGCACAGAGCCCGACGCGGGGCTCGAACCCACGAACCGCGAGATCATGACCTAAGTGAAAGTCGGACGCTTAACCGACTAAGCCACCCAGGCGCCCCTGTTATTTTAAGTCTTATTGGGGGGGTAATAAAGCCCGGGAAAAGCCCGATTGGGCTTCAGAATCACCTCAGGAACTTGGGAGAGATTTTCAGGCACCTCATCATGTATCAAAATCGGAATCCCCAAGGGTAGGAACTGAAAATCTGTATTTTACTCGTAGTTCCCCGAGTGGTTTTGAGTTGATGTGTCCAGTTTCTGTATTTAGACATTTCTGGTTCGAGTTCATATTGTAGTTTGAGGGAGACTGGCGGTCTCTGCTCAGGGAGAGCCTCACGAGATGCCCTGTTTTGTCCACTCCCCACCTCCAGGCCATCCCCGTGGTCCAGTTCTGGAGCCCACCTCTCTGAGTGAATTGATCCTTCTTCCGGGGATCAGGTGATAGTCACAAAGTCCGAAAGACCGGCTCCTTAAACAGCATGCCAGTTCTTTAGACTGGCAGATGGTTCTCCAGTAGCTAAAATGCTGAGAGGTGTGCTTTCCTGCTCCAGGATGGTCACGTGGCCTGTGGTCGGAGTGGGAGAAGGACCCAGGACTCAGTAATTCTGCCTCTACACGTGCTGTTCCCCTTCTGCACATGGGCGTTAGTCACTTTACACCCATCGAACCCCAGCTTGCCTTTCCGTTCCCAGCTTTGTGTGTCCACTGAGATTCACCCTCCTCTGTGTCCTCAGGGTGTCTGTAAACACTCAGGTGTCCAGTGTACTAAATACTCTAGCATCTGTGATCCCTCGGGGGTTTTGTGCACTACATGCTCCAGGCGTCTGTGAATATTTTCATCCCTTGCCTCGGGCTTGCACCTACTTATAGGCTTGTCTCCTGGCTGAATTGGGGACTCTAAGATCCTGGATGCAGGTCGTATGCAGAATTATTTCAACTTTGTTTCCAATCCTGAAGAATTTAATGGTGCACAAAGCAGGCCTGTGGACCCCTGTCCCTGCCGTCCCCCTTCCCTGCTCACCTGGCCTTTGCTGGGAGCCAGGGCTCCATCCGGGCAGTGCTTCGTTCATGTGCTCCGCTGGTCTAGCCTGGGGTGACACTCTCCATGACACCATTCTCTGCATTGGGGTTGGGGCTTCCAGGCCCGACTCAGAGTCTCCCTGGCCCAGCCCCCCTGGGCAAGCCATTGGAAAGTGCGGAGTCTCGCTGTGTCCTCGCGTGTGACCTGGGGACAGGCGTACCAGCTGTCACTCCCAGGAGATTATAGACCCCACGGAAACATTGTAGAATGTGACGCTCTCTCTGCTGTGAGCAGTTGTCCCGGTTGTGGGTGTGGCTGGGCAGGAAGTGAAGTTTCCAGTGAAAACTAGTGTCCTTGTTCCTGCCCATTAGACTGTCATTATGAGAACTTCCGGTCTTTACTTATGGGGAGTTGTCCGTTTACTCAGCCCAGAACTGGAGTGTGTGTCCTCTGGACAGTCCTCACCGACCCGGAGAAGGAAACATCTCTCGGCGGGGTTATTTTAGATCCGAGGAGTTTCTCCCCCGCCTCTCGAGGCTGCTCATCAGACACGTCACGCACGAAAGCACTCTTCTCTGTCCTGCAGATAACGTTGACTTTCCACCCAGCTTTTTCCATAATTTGCCTGACCATGTGGGACGGGCTTTTTTTTTTTTTTTAAATTATTTATTTCTAGGAGAGAGAGAGAGAGACAGCGTGAGCAGGGGAGGGTCCGAGAGAGAGGGAGTCNGACGGTCTCGAGTTTTCTGTCCTGTTGTCCCTGCAGATTTCAGGGGCCAAGTGATGTCTTCCAGGCACCCCCACCTCGAAGCACAAAACCCCGTGTTGGATCGTGTGTGCCCCGCTTTTTGGCTCAGATCGTGGTATCGCTTATTTGTGGCCTTTCAACCATTGCAGACCTAGGATCTCTCTTTGGTCTTAATATGGAAATGTTTCCTGGTATATTTCACTTACCGAGCCTTTCTCCTGATTTTTTTTTTTCTTTTAACAGATATGGAGGCTAATCACCAATTTCTTATTTTTTGGTCCGGTTGGATTCAACTTTTTATTTAACATGATTTTTCTGTATCCTTTATTAAGTGGGGGTTAGCATGAAAATTTCCGGTTGACTTAGGGAAGACAAGTTAACGCTATTAATGCTGTTGTTTTTGTTACCACCTTAGCTGTAACTTCTGGGTCCTGGCTCAGGGGTACACGGGGTAATTGGATAGAAAACCGTGTTTTGAGGGGGTCTGTCAGTCCCCGTTCTGGCGTGAGGTGTGTAACCACAAGCGATTCCACTCCTGGCCATCGGTCACTTACAGATCGGATGGGGGGGGAGGGGAGAGAAGGGGAGAGTAGTGGCGATGCACTGACACGTGCCATCAGCAGGCACCCAGATGCGGGAGCAGCTGCCGGAGTTTGCTGCAGGTGTGGGAGTGGGTGCGGGACGGGGGGCGGATGTGAGGGCTCCCTGGGTCCTGCTGGCCGAATAGATGGTGCCCTGTGTCTGCCCAGCCCGCCACGTTCCGGTTGTTGAAAGAGGCCGAGGCATGCCGTGCTCATGTGGTCACCATGGCCCCTGAGCAGGGCGTCCCTCCTCCACGGGGCCCTCTGGCTTGGAGGGTACTTAGTTCAGCTCACCTGTGGACACAGAGGGCCTCGTGGCGGTGAGGGGATCCCTGCCCAGGGTGGGATCTGTTACTCTGGCTGGCATCTGATCGTTACATTTTCCACCCTAGTGCCCCTTTAGGGACTGCGTCTGCCCGGCCTGGAGAAGTAGATGCTCACACAGGTCTTCTGGCCGGGCATTCCTCCAGGTCAGGCTGTGAAAAGGCAAGGCTCGAGCCCCTCGTGGCGCGGGAAGGACGGGGCTGATTGGAACGGGTCGGATAGCCGCAGGCATGTTCCTGGGGCGTCGGCCTCGCTCCCCAATAGGGAGCAGCTCGTGTAAAACGTGGAGCTGGCCTTCACCCACCCGCGAGGCCTGCTAGGAAGGGAAGTAAGCACGCCGCCCCTCGTGAACGTTCTCACGGAAACGCAGCCGTGGCTGGTTACCCGTAGCCAGGAGCCCACGTGGACTGAAGGGATACGCCGATTTTACTTCCTCACATCTGTGCGCTTAACATTTTCTTAACCTGGAACCCTAAGGTACCGTTACTGTCGAATGCTAGAAGAAGGCTCTTTCCGAGGCCGGACGGCAGATTTTGTATTTATGTTCCTTTTTGGTGGATTCTTAATGACTGTATCCTTCAATGAGTAGAGCGAACACAGGAGACAATCGAAGGGCACGCTGTGTCTTCCTAAAGCTCTCCGCTGCTCATCTAGTGAGCTGAGCCGACAGATGGAGCTGGGCCTCCAGACTTTAGCTCCAGGGTCCCGCTCTCTGTTTTACAGCGTCCTTTCTGTAACCACTCTCTGAGCCTAGAGGTCGGACAGGGATGCTTTTCTCCGGTGTGCCCGGCGGGGGACTTTTAACCTAGGTGGGTTACTGTTAAACACATTAGCTATATTCTTGTCGACATGTATGTTTTTAAGCTAAGTTGCTGAGACATTTATTGGAGAGTACCCAAGCTGATAAATTATTTTTAATTAAAAAAATTTTTTTTAATGTTTATTTTTGAAGAAGAGACACATGGGGCGCCTGTGGCTCAGTCGGTTAAGCCGACCTCAGGCTCAGGTCATGATCTAGCGGTTCGTGAGTTTGAGCCCCGCGTTGGGTCCTGTGCCAACAGCTCAGAGCCTGGAGCCTGTTTCAGATTCTGTGTCTCCCCCTCTCTCTGCCCTTCCTTTGCTCATGTTCTGTCTCTCAAAAATAAAAAAAAATTTAAAAAGACAGAGTGCGAGTGGGGGAGGGGCAGAGAGAGAGGGAGACACAGAATCTGAAGCAGCTCCAGGCTCCGAGCTGTCAGCACAGAGCCCGACGCGGGGCTCAAACTCATGAACCGTGAGATCGTGACCTGTGCTGAAGTCAGACGCTCAACAGAATGAGCCTCCAGGTGCCCTGATAAGTTATTATTTTAAACAAAACAAAAGAAAACTATTGTCACGGATATAACAGCCTTGAACGTTGTCCTGTCTGACAAGGTGATTTTACTCCATTTGGCTCTCCTCGCCTCTTCAAGGCGCCAATGGTGAGTGATGTTTAATGTAATTATTAACCAAGGAATTAATGTAATTTCCAAATAGCCGAGAACTCCACGGACACAGAATATTAATTTGAGGCAGCTACCCTCGAGAGGTTATGGCCTGGACAGATTTTCCCTGGTCGCTCTGGGTAATTACTTTCAGGCTCTGTTCCCCCCTCGAAAGCTGTAACTGCTGTTGGCGTTCCTGACGCAAACCTCCAGAGCCCCACCCTCTGTCCCGGCGCTCGGCCTTCCCTGTCTCGCCTCTGACGTTGGCCTGTTCCTTGACGCCGCCCGCCAGCTCTTCGGCCTGTTCGTGAGCTTGGTGTTCCTGGGCCAGGCCTTCACCATAATGCTCGTGTACGTGTGGAGCCGGAGGAACCCGTACGTGCGCATGAACTTCTTCGGCCTCCTCAACTTCCAGGCGCCCTTCCTGCCCTGGGTGCTCATGGGCTTCTCGCTGCTGCTGGGCAACTCCATCATCGTAGACCTCTTGGGTAGGCGAGCGCCGCCTTCGCTGCCGTCTCGCGTGAGCCCCAGCAGCCGCTGCCCCTGTGGGCTGTGCGGCCGCGCCTCCCGCGTGCGGGGCCGCCCTGTGGCGACGTGCGCAGAGACCGCCACAGATACCGAGTTTTTTGATGTTTAGTAACTGTCCTGACCTTTCTTCCGAAACGCACGCGGCCTGTGTTGGTGGGCCCTCCCCCTCATTGCTCGTTTCTCGGGGATTCTAGGCATTGCAGTCGGACACATCTACTTTTTCTTGGAAGACGTGTTTCCCAATCAGCCTGGTGGGATCAGAATTCTGAAAACACCGTCTATCTTGTGAGTATTTACCACGGGGTTGCGTGTTCTGGCTGGTGAGGGGGGGTGGGATCTGCCATCTGTGTTCTTATGGGGCTCCCGGTGGTACTGAGGACAGTCCGTGTTTGCAGATGGAGCCCCCGGCTGCGGCTGAAGGGCCCGGGGACGGGCCGGAGGGGTTCCCCGGGGTGTGCGGGAGCGGGGTCTGTGGTCCCGGGGCGGGGATGGGCCGGAGGGGGTGCNGTGTTGGCTTGTTTTCATGCTTTGTGAAAAGCTTACTGATTAGAACGTGCGTGCGTGAGGGCGGGCAGAGGTGAGCACTGGTGCCCTCCCGAGTGGCCTCGCGTGTGTGGCCGCTTCCAGTCACGGGGCCGTGTTCTTCATCACCTCCGTCGCTGCACGTGTCAGGAAGCAAACAATCCCTTTTGTGCCGAGTGGCTTCCGCCCTGTGACTCCGCCGTTCTTCCCCGCGGTTCCCTGTCCGCATGGACGCTGAGGAACCGGATTCCTGTTCACTCATATGAGTGAGCCCCGCAGGTGACCCGCCTTGCGTGGCTGTGCTCTCAGCCCCAGGTGAGGCCCTGTTCACCCGCCCGTCCCGTGGGGGCCGCGGTGTCACGGGGAGCGTCCTCTGCAGCCTGGACCCCGGCGNCCCGCGGGCCCCCACCCCAGGTGGGCTCTGGGCTCCCTGTGCCCGCGGCTCTGCTTCCTCGCGTGGACGCCTGCTTGGTTCTGTCCCACTCGTGGTCGGGAAGGAGAAGGGTCTCGGTTTTGAATGTGCTTCCTTTTTATTAGGAAGGCGAACCTTTCCGTGTTTGTTGGCCATTTGAATTTTCTTCTGGAATGGCCTTTTCAGCTCTATATTTTTCTATTGCTGGATGTTTGCTTTTATTGTTAATTTGTAAGAATTCTTATTTTTTTGTTAATCTGTAAGGATTAAAGGAGTTCACGTTAAAATGTAGATGCCTTTTTCTTTTTTTTTTTTTAATTTATTTCTAGGAGAGAGAGAGAGAGAGACAGCGTGAGCAGGGGAGGGTCAGAGAGAGAGGGAGTCACAGACTCTGAAACAGGCTCCAGGCTCTGAGCTGGCAGTCAGCACAGAGCCCGACGCGGGGCTCGAACCCACGAACCGCGAGATCATGTCCTAAGTGAAAGTCGGACGCTTAACCGACTAAGCCACCCGGGCGCCCCTATAGATGCCTTTTTCTGACTCTGATATAAAGTAGAAGTTCCCAGATACATTTCTAATTTTGTCACCTGTGTGTAAGTGTACTCAGAAGTATGAAATAGTGGATGCTGCCTTAATGTTAATTCCTTTTTTTTTAATTTTTATTTCTGAGAGAGTGAGTGAGAGAGATAGAGCATGAGTGGGGGAGGGTCAGAGAGAGAGGGAGACAGAGAATCTGAAGCAGCTCCAGGCTCCGAACTGTCAGCACGGAGTCCGATGGGGGTCTCGAACCCAGGACCTGGGAGCTCATGCTCTGAGCCGCAGGTTCCTTGTAAGCGTGGAGTCATGCAGAGTTTGTCCCCTGTGACGGGCTTGTTTCATGGAACACCATGTTCTCCGCGTCGGTCCACATTGTAGCAGGGATCAGAATTTCTTTTTAAGGCTGAATAATGTTCCGTTGTGGTTTTGTTTATCCATCCGTCCGTCTGTCTGTCCCTGGGTGATACCCTAGTTGTGGGGAGACATTCATGTAAATGTAGTGAAAATCAGGTTATAAAACAGCGTGTGATCTAATTTTTGTAAAAGCGCGTATGTAAAAGTTCTGAAAGAACAATGAAAATATTAACCGTGATTCTGAAAATTGAGGATATTTATATATATTTCCTGTTTCCTTTATAATTAGCACTTACTGCTTTTGTAGTTAAAACAAAAAAAGAGGTCCAGGGAGTAGAAGTTAACGTAAATGTGAAATCACTGTGAAAACTTCCACCAGGTGAGAAGTGCTGGTGTGGCGGGCGGAGGCGTTTGTCCGTGGCCGGAGGCCCCGTGGGAGCCCTGTCACCCTGCCGGACGGGACCGGCCGGGCCTCTGGGACTAAGTGGCATCTGTTGCCTGTCTTTCAGGAAAGCTGTTTTTGATACTCCAGATGAGGACCCCAATTACAACCCGCTGCCCGAGGACCGGCCGGGAGGCTTCGCGTGGGGCGAGGGCCAGCGCCTGGGTGGTTAGAGCCGCGGTGCCATCGACGAGAGCCGGCGGGAAGGACTCGGTGACATGCCCGGCGGGGTTCTTTATCCTTTGTGTTGCAAAAGTGTGGACACTTTCGACGGCTTGGCAGATTTGAACTCCAGAAGCACTTTACGAAATGGTACACTAGCGGACAGAGGGCGCTGGGGACAGGCGGCCAGCGGCTCCTCGCCACGCCGGCCCCCAGAGCGTGACTCCTCGGAGCCCGACCCCTGGAGGCGCAGACCCCGGCCGCCGCTCACGAGCAAGTACGTGAGGCTGGAGTGTGTGGCGCGAGCACAGCTTTCCCTCCTCCTCTCTGCTAGAAGAGGCCATGGTGTGGACGGAGGTTTCAGAGAGGACAAAATAAAACCGAATTCCATCTCTGTCTCACTGAATCAGAGCGTTTGTGTGCGACCTTCTAAATCAAGAGGTGCTCCAGCTGCCGTGCGGGCTCCTCCCAGGCTCGTCCCGGGTCTGCGCAGCATTCGCCGGGAGTCCGTCCCAACGTGGGAAGCGTGTGGCGGGTACGCGTGGCTGGAGCCGTGGTCGGCGCGCGCGGCACGGGCCCATCGGGAAGATGTGGTTCCGTTGTGCAGGTAGCGCTCCCCGTCCGGGTTTCTGCAGGACCGCACGTGGTCAGACGAGCGGAAGGGGGGCTCTCGTAGCAGCAGGAATTCAGCTGCGGAGAGTTGGCCGCGGCTCACGTGGCATCGTATTTACTCCGCTTGCGTTTCTCCATCAAGAAATAGCCAGGCAAACACCTGTCACGGCCGCCCTTTCGGGAAGCAACAGAAAGATGTTTCTGAGGCCTGGGGTGTTGACTCGCGGCAGATGACCAGGCGCCCGTCAGGCGGGGGTCCACCGCTCTGCACCTGGCTAATGCTGTCCTGCTTCGTGAAGGGCCGAGTAGCTTTTCAGAGCCATGTGGCTGGTTGACCTTCGCAGTCAGGCAGAACTCAGGGTCCAGAGGAGCAGACCCTTAATGCCTGTGAGTGCATAAAATCCTGTCCAGAACATTCATTTCCCTGGGCCCCAGGGGATTGGACTCACCCGGTCTAAGCTGTTGAGAGAGCCCAGAGGAACGACACGGACACGCCTAGGAAAGAGACCAATGCAAATACTTTGAAAACACAGCATGTAGGGGGCGCTTGGGGGGCTCAGTTGGTTGAGCGTCTGACTTTAGCTCAGGTCATGATCTCAGGGCTCGTGGGTTCGAGTCCCGCGTTGGGCTCTGTGCTGACAGCTCAGCGCCTGGAGCCTGTTTCAGATTCTGTGTCTCCCTCTCTGTCTTTCAAAAATAAGTAAACATCCAAAAAATTTTTTAAGAGTTGAACGTTTAACCGACTGAGCCACCCAGGTACCCCAGTAGTAGCTCTTTCCTGGAGTGAGATTTCCTCCGAGAGATGAACATGAGCTTCAGATGAAACGGACAGACCCTCCCGGTGGAGGTTTTCAGATGGTGAAGTAGTAGTGACCTCTCTACACAGAACAGGAGCAAGCGATGGGATTTTATATACGTGTCCTGCACACCGCTTGCCAGTAACTCTATGGTTGTTGCAATTTTATGGAATGTGGGTTAATAGGACTGCTTTTTTCCCTAAGTGATTTAAGAAAAATCTTGAAATGCCAGTCTTACAATGTACAGCCCTTACAGGATTCTTAAATTTCATCATGTCTTGTCTTCGTTCAAGAAAGCTTGAATTTTGAATTCTCCAGTTCCCGGAGCTTTTGTGATAAAACTTTAGTCCTAGGATCTATTCACGGTTCACTGTGGTAGGGAATGTCCGTACATATTAGTGATGGGGAAACAGATTTTGAGTCTGTGGCCTAACCCCGCTGCGGGATTTTCCTTTCCGTGCTTGTTCTGGGATGAGAATTCCCAGGATGCCGGTCCGCGCCCCTCGCCTGCATCCTGGGCAGTGGTGACGCCAGTCACTGACATTGTCACCGATCCCTGCTTGCCTGGGCATAAGGAAGAGTCTCACTTCTCCAGCTTTCCTCTCCGCCTTGATTCTTACAGAACACCCTGCTTTTTGTAATGCTTGTCAACCGAATATGAGAATTGATATACAGCACATGGGATTTTGTGCCCAATTTACCCAACACACATACAATTAAAGGGACTCCTGGATTCTACCAGTAACGCCGAAAAGCACATCTGATAAGTCACAGTTTGTTGTTGCGGTAGAAATACGGTGCCCGTTCATTTAAAAGAAACACGTCAAATTGCATCTGCCTAGGAGAATCATTTTCTATGCGTTTTGGGGGTGTTTGCTTCACTGTGGATTTCTGTTCACTTCCCTCTTCCACTCGTTCTTTTCCCGTCACCCGCGTGGGTCCTGGGATCTTTCATCCTTTCCTGTGGTCTCTAAGCAGGGGCACCCGAGTCCCGGATCCTGGCAGCGAAGCCCTCGCTGTGTGGAGTCTGTGGAAACGAGGAAACAACTGAGCTGTGTGGTAAGGGGCTCCCTGGAATTGTCATGTCTCCCTGACAGCCTGCGTCTGACAGGTGAGTGCCACCCGCGTCACCGGGCAGGATCCCGCCAGGGGTCTCAGTGCTGTGGGACAGTCCCCCGAGCTACTGGCGCATTTTATGTTTGCACAAGCCCCTTCTCTGCTCAGAAATCCACGGTGACTTCGTAGCGCCCGTATCAAAGGCACAGTGTTTGTCTCCCTCTGAACCTTGTCCCCGTTTCTACCCATCGGGACCTAAGGCTCTTCAAGGCCTGGCCCCGTTGCTGGCTTCTCAAGGAATCTTGACCCTAAGGCCGACTCCGTGGTCTTTCTTTGAATCCCTACAAAGCTTCATGTCTGTGTGACGTGCTCTTACACCAACTTATACACCGTCTTGTACTGTTCTAGCTGGTACAAGTGTATGTGTCTCGTTTCCCTCATGAGAACATAAGCTACTTAAGGGCAGGGTCCAGGTCTTAACGTTTCGTATCCACCAGTGTCTAGTACAGGGCTTGGCCCGTGGGTGCTGAACAAATGCTATTTCTTGATCAGCAAACTATTACCTGGTATTTTTAATTACAGAGGGATCAGCGAATGGGCGTGCAAACTTAGACCTAGTGGCTGAGGCTCAGGGTCGTCTGAAAGCGGGATGGAGCGGAACTGGCCATGATTCAGGGCAGCGGTCTAGTGGTCGGGCGAGCTGGCTGGCAACGCTGACCGCTAGCTGTTATGGTTGCGGCAAGAACAGCCAGTCCACAGATCATCCCAGAGGAGTTAAAAGATGAAATGTGTCTCATGATTCACCTCTTGAGGGAAGAGTCCGGACATTCTCTGAATGGTTATTGTCTTGTGATCATCTGCATATGCAAGTCACTTAACCGCAAGAGCTGTCCTTGGGAGGGACAGCAGATCTCAGACTCTGATGGAGG
>NW_027533258.1:10933635-10954364 GCF_008692635.1 Crocuta crocuta | reverse complement strand
CCGGGGGTGGGGGGACTCTGTGGGTGGTGCCTACAGAGGATCTTCTGCTTCTGCTCTCAGCTGTGAGGCTGCAGAGCAGCCGGGCCACTAGGCTGGAGCCTGTGACTGCGTTACTTCCACACGTGGTTTACTCTGCCTGCACCGGCTTGAAGACTTGAGCCAACATTTACAATGGGCAGATTTCACATGAAAATCTTCATTTTGGGCTTTTCTTGAAAAACACGGGGAGAGCAGACAATGCCGGGTGTGCATGGCAGCTGCTGCCTGAGGGTGACTGGCTACTGGCTGCTTCTCCAGACCGGGCATGTGCTCCACGAAATTACTTCATTCATATCACCTGCCCGGACTCTCTTACTCTCTCTTTTCTTAAACATTTATTTATTTGAGAGAGAGAGAGAGAGGCCAAGCAGGGGAGGGACAGAGAAAGAGAGAGAGACAGAATTCCAAGCAGGCTCCACACCATCAGCACAGAGCCTGATGCAGGGCCCAAACTCATCAACTGTGAGATCATGACCTGAGCTGAGACCAAGAGTCAGACACTTAAGCAATTGAGCCAAGCAGGCACCCTGACTTTTATTTTTAACTTTATTTTGAGAGAGAGAGAGAATCTCAAGCAGGCCCTGAGCTGTCACCACAGAGCCTGGAGCCCAATGTGGGGCCTGAGCCAAAACCAAGATTCTGATGCTCAACCGACTGAGCCACCCGGGCGCCCCCGTGCCCAGATTCTTGTAATCATTAGGAACATGTCTCCATTAGGATTTCCTGGGGAAAAGGACTGATGTCCGTCTGTTACATACTCAGGGTCCATAATTTGAGAGTTAACGTTTAGTTATTGCTATGATGTGAATGTTTGTGTCCCCCCGACGCCCCACACACAAATTCTGATGTTGACCTGCTGTGATGACGCTCGCTGTGACGGTATTAGGAGGTGGGGCCCTTGGGAGGTGATTAAGTCGTAAGGAAGGGGCCCTCATGATGAGATTAACGCCTTACCAACAGCTCTAGAGAGACCCCTAGTTGCTCCCTCGACGTGAGGACCCAGCAAAGGCCCAGGAGGAGGCCCCTCACCGGAAGGCACCTACGAGGGTTCTTTCCAACCCTTCAGAACGGTGAGCAGTAAAAGATCTGACCTTTACAAGTCCCTCAGTCTGTGCTATTTTGGTTACAGCAGCCTGAACAAAGTATTTCCCTTTTATTTGTGGATTGCCATTCTAAGTTCATATTCAGGAGTAGGAAGTGAAATTCTGCCAATTTATTCTAAACAGGCACCTGCTAATTCAGCATGCACGTTTCCACTCACCCTTGATCCCTGCACTGTGAGCAGCTGGAGGAAAACGGTCTCTTACCTGGAGGAAGGATTTTTCACAAGTTTACAGATAGGACAAGTTTCCTGGAGCTGGACTTGAGAGAAGATGCCCGAAGCCCCTCACAGAGGCGGGTGGAAGCTTTAGGATGAATTCCCTGGAAATCCCACTCCCCGCCCTCAGCTGCCTGCCTCTTTCTGGAGGCGGGTTAGCATCCCAGAGTTTTGGGGTTAGGGTGTAAAGGAGGGGCTGGTTGTATCCCCTTCCCCCCCGCCCCCGCCTTGATTGGCGTGTGGGGGATGGGGCCGGGCAGTCCCCAGAGACCTTGAGAGTCGGCAGGGGACGGGCCACTGGGACATAGAGCGTGTGCTGTAACGCCCTCGTCTTCTGTAACGCGAGGTGGCCCCCAGCGTTCAGATGTGGCAACTTCTGGGCGACTTTAGGGAATTTCAGAGGCTCGGCTTCTGCAAGGGGCCACCGTCCGCGTCCAGCACGTAACACGTGGAGAGGGCTAAATCGTGCAAATGTTTGCATGCTGCTCGCGGATTTTACACAAGTAGGCGGAGCGGGGACTGCTGCGGGCGGAGAACGGGAAACGCGTTCACTGCAAGGACACAGTCTCATCCGGCCACTCAATTAGATCGTCGTGATTATTCGGGAGGAGGTCGCACGGAACCTTGCGCGCCGCCCCTCGCTGTTGTAGCCCCGGGCCGTTTTCGCGGTCGTACCACGGGCCCGGCTCTTCCCGCCGTCGCGTGCACGCCGTCCCAGGCCCCCAGTGCATGCTGGGAGGCGCGGGCCTGCCNAGCCCTGGGCCAGCCCCTACCCCGAGGCGGTGGAGCGCCAGCGCCGGAGCCTGCCCATCTTCCCGGCGCGGGGGCAGCTGCTGGCCCAGCTCCGAAACCTGGACAGCGCCGTCCTCATCGGTGAGTGAGTGGTTGCGCCTTGTTTTCCGTCCGCCCGAGGTGCCCCTGGCGGGGGTCTCCGAGCCAGCCCCGGAGCNGAGCTGGGGTGGGCGGCGGCCCCGAGGGGGGCCTTCGGCGCGGAGGTGCGGGGGAGCCCGCCGCGTGGGAGCTGCCTGCAGGGGAGAGTCGGGAAGCACGGAGAGGATGAGTTCCAAAGGGAGGAAGGAGACCCCGGGGAGCGTAGTCTCAAGAACGGGTCCCCAGCGAGAGCCCATAACACAGGGATCAAGCACGCAGGTCCCCTCCAGCGGTCCTCCAGCAGAGCGGTGGCGGGTACGAGCTCATTTGTCACTGGGCTGAGCGGGGGTGAGGGAGGGAAGGCAGTGGGAGTGACAGGCTCCTGTTGGAGGAAGGGAGGGGAGCTGAGGGATCGAGAGGAAGAGGAAGCGCTCATGGAGAGGGAAGCTGAGGGTGGAAAGTGGGCACTAATAGAGCAGAGACTGNGAGCTGGCCTGGGTTGGGGGAGGGTACCCAGCAGGCTGGGGCCGCAGGGAGGATGTGAGAACGGCTGTGGCCGGGAAAGAGCTTGTAGGGGAGGGGACTTGGCCTCTCTCTCGGAAAAGGTGCAGGGGCTCTGCTGAGCTTGGGAGCCCAGGCGTGAGGCAGGCCCCGGGGGAGGACGTGGACCGAGCAGGGATCCATGGTCGTGCTGGGGTCCAGGTGCGTCCACCCCACCGCCAGCTCACAGATGTCTCCGTCTGCACGGATGGGTGATGTTCCCGTAGCAGTGCTCAGCCACTTGGTGTGGGAGCAGGAAAGATGGACAGGGAGACGGCGACCCACGTCTGGGGTTTTGCCTGGTGGGTTCAGCAGGAGCGTAGCAGAAACCCCAAATTCTTAGTCTGTGAGGAGAGTGGAGTTTAGGGGTCTAAGGCGGGGGAAGCGGTGGCCGGGGAGGGAAGGACGCTCAGGTGTACTGCGTTCTTAGTTCTACTTGGGGACAAAGGAACCCACGCGGAAGGAAATAACATGTGCTAACTGCATGCAGGACGCTCAAACCCGGGGAGGGGGCAGATGGGCCCTATCTGCCCTCTGGGAGTTTCTGGTATCGGAGGACAGAGGCTTGTAGACACTTGGCACAGCGTGAGGTGGTCAGTGCTGGAAGGGACGCACAAGGCACCAGGGACGCTGTGCGGAGGAGGCCCCTGGGGGAGTCCCCGGGGGTTTGCGGGTCTGACTCACCCTGTGGAGTTTGCCAGGCAGACGTGGCCACAGCAGGTGTTCCCGAATAGTGAGGGCCACGGCGGGGCTCTGCAGGGAAGGGCAGTGGCTGCCGTGTGGGAGTGTGTGTGGCTTCTTTCTGGGGGTCCTTTTCTATAAATTTTTTGTTTTTTTAATGTTTATTTCTGAGAGAGAGAGAGAAGAGACAGTGCAATCAGGGGAGGGTCAGAGAAAGAGGGAGACACAGAATCTGAAACAGGCTCCAGGCTCCGAGCTGTCAGCACAGAGCCCGACGCAGAGCTTGAACCACGAACCGTGAGATCATGACCTGCGCTGAAGTCGGATGCTAAACCAAAGGAGCCACCCAGGCACCCTTCATTTATTCTTTTTTATGTAACAGTTGTGTTTCATTGTTTACCGATCGTTGAACGTACATGTTTCCAGTTGTTTGCCGTCACGAGCAAAGTGGAATGAAACAGTCTCTGAAGCTGTGCCCTTACCCACATCTGCAGTTATTTCCTCAGAATTAATTTCCGCAAGTGGAATTGTGGGTCTGGGGTGTACACATTTTAAAGGTGTTTCCAACATAATTTGGCCTCCTGAGAAGTGGTTCCAGTTAACACTCGGCCACCAGTTCACGCGAGTGCTGATTCCCTGTGGCTTTATCAGCTCTGTCAACTTCCAGTATTCTGTCTTTTCCTCCTGACTTTGGTGAAATTTGTTTTAATTTGCATGTAAACGAGACTCGTTTCCTTTCTCAGGGGAGACCGGCTCTGGGAAGACGACTCAGCTCCCTCAGTACCTCTACGAGGGGGGGATCGGCCGCCAAGGTGTCATTGCGGTGACCCAGCCTCGCCGGGTGGCTGCCATTTCGCTTGCCTCTCGGGTCTCGGATGAGAAGAGAACTGAACTCGGGAAGCTGGTACCTCACCTCCTTCTTTAATGACAGCCGCCCGCTCCCCCTTGTGCTTCCCGAGCAAGACTCCTGTGCAGGGAGGCCCGCTCTTGCCAGTCACTTAGCCCCGTCTCCGAGTCTCTCACCGGCCTCACATGTCGTGGGGCCGACAGGCTGTCCGTGCCATGAACTCCGCTTTCAGAATCTGTTGGCAAGTCGGGTACATCAGCTGTTTCCCTTGAGCATCCTTCAGGCTCCAGTAGCCTCCATTAAATGTCTTGTCTGTGTGTCTAAGAGGTGGTAAGCGCCTTGTCAGCACGTGTGTGGGTGTTGGGAGGGGAGCCCCGGAACCGAGTGTGAGTCCGCTCTGGTGTGGGCCTGTTCACACACGCACTCGAGAACCTCCGGTCTTCTCCCAGCTGTGTGAAGCGTCACTCGAGATTACTAAGTAGCTGGGGAAGGAGCCTAGTTCCGGTCCTTTGTAATGCGTATCCTAATCGCAGCTGAAGGTACCTGTCCTCTGTCCGTGCCCCGTCCTGGGTCTGTCTGACCTGAGGGAGCAGGGCAGGGTCGGTGCTGGCCTCGCCCCTGCTCGGTGCTGGTCACGTGGGTGCTCACCGAGTGATGGTTGAACCGTCGCCCGCGCAGGTTGGCTACACCGTGCGCTTCGACGATGTCAGTTCCGAGGACACCAGGATCAAGTTTCTGACAGACGGCATGCTTCTGCGGGAAGCGATTTCGGATTCGCTGCTCCGGAAGTACAGCTGTGTCATTTTGGACGAAGCCCACGAACGGACCATCCACACGGACGTGCTCTTCGGGGTCGTGAAGGCGGCGCAGAAGCGGAGGAAGGAGCTGGGGAGGCTGCCTCTCAAAGTAGGTGTGGCGTGCTCGCTGGAGGGGCCGGCTCCGCGTCCAACCACGGGGAGGGCTCGCCGTCACGAGGAGGGCACAGGAAGACTGGCCCGGCGTGGCTTCCCCGTGGTCCTCTCCTGTCCCCGACGCAGGTGATCGTGATGTCCGCCACGATGGACGTGGACCTGTTCTCTCAGTATTTCAGCGGGGCGCCCGTGCTCTACCTGGAGGGTCGGCAGCATCCCATCCAGGTGTTTTACACCCGGCAGCCTCAGCACGACTACCTGCACGCCGCCCTGGTTTCCGTCTTCCAGATCCACCAGGTACGGCGGCCGCGGGCCCCGCGGAGGCCCGGCTCCCCTTGCCCTTCAGCCTGGACGGGAGAAGCTAATGACGCGCGGCCTGTGAGCTGCGCCCTTGAGATGAGGGGGCGTCTCCAGCCCTTTATTCTTTTTTATGGAATCTCTTATTTTCTCTAAGAAAAATAATTCAGCTCTGCCTGGCATTACTCCTCAGCCGAGCCAGGACACTCGCTCACGTTAGGGCAGACGGTTGCATCGAAAGTCCCAGCAAGAAGCTGGCGTGGGGCTGCAGCCAACCACGGGCCGTGTGGACGGGTGGCGGAAGGAAGTCTGTGAGCCGCTGCATCTTCTGCTGTTGGCCACATCGTTGTTAAAAAAAAGTTGGTATGGACCCCAAAATGGGTTGTTATTTAGAGTTTTTGGTTTTTTTTTTTTTTTAGAAAAACTGATTTAGAGAAACATTTCAAAATTTCTTTTCATTTTATTAAATATTTACTCAGAAGTTTGAGTGATTCAATCCCCCTTTTTTTAATGTTTATATTTTTTTGAGAGACCGAGTGTGAGCAGGAGAGGGGCAGAGAGAGAGGGAGACACAGAATCCCAAGCAGGCTCCAGGCTCTGAGCTGTCAGCACGGAGCCCGACGTGGGGCGTGAACCCACAAACCGTAAGATCATGACCTGAGCTGAAGTCGTCCGCCCAACCGACTGAGCCCCCGGACGCCCCCAATGCCCTCATTTTTGCTTACTTTATAAAACTCTTTCTGAAAAACTCCATGGCAAATTTTTAAAAAATAATTTTCATTTAAATTTAAGCAGTGAGTAGGTAGTTTAAAGTTTAAAAAAGCAGAAGCTATTCGTAAAAGGATCATAAAATTGGCAGCTCATTCTCTGCCGTGTCCCGGATCCCGTTCTGTGGGGTGACGTTGGGTCCCCTGGCTGCTTCCTCCGGATTCACGGCAGTGTTTCCAGTGTCACCTGCTCACACTGCTGCCGTTAGCTTCCTGCCGCGGCAGGTGAGGATCCAGACATACCCTCTTCCAGCCGCTCAACACACTTGTGTCTCAGGACCCCACGTGGCCAGCACGGCCCGTCCCCGCGCCTCGTTCCTTGTACAAGTTCGCTGTGTGCCTGTGGCCCCTTCCCTGCCACGTGGCCAGCGTCTCCCGTTTGCCCGCTGTCAGCCGTGTCTGCGTGCTGGAGTGGACCCGCCTTGCCCGGCGCGCCGCGTGCTGCCTCGTGCTCGGGTGGCTGTCCTGGGCCTCTGGGCAGCCATCTGGACTCTTCCCGCGGCCACGCTTCCAGGCGGAATCGCGTTCCAGCCTGCCGTGTCTTCCTGGCCTCCTGCCCCGTAGGGTGAGGTGGGCACGGGGGTGGGCCTCGCCGTCCTCGGTTTCCCCTCCCCCGACCCCCCTCTGCCTCACTGCCGGGCCCTGAGCCTTTCTGTCTTCTCTGGGGATGGGCCCACTGGTAGTTGCCTTACACCCTCAGACCCCCCCACCCCCACCCCTGGCTGGAACGCCCTCTGCCCTGCTTGCCACTCACGCCCCCGTCTCCTGCGTCTTTCAGAATGGGTTGAACCTCTGATCCCTTTTCTCTTCTGCTGCCTTTGTTGCTCTGGGCTTACGCCCCACCGTCCTTTACATCAAGGAAGGTGTTCACCTACCGAAAGCGAACCCGGGGTGAGGACGGGTCCTGGGTGGTGGCTGCAGGTGTGTGCAGGCCACATGGGGGCTTTGATGAGGCCCAAGGTGAGGTGCTGACTGTCCGAGGTTTGTCGCGTTGTGTGCACTCGTGAGCCTTTGTCCCGTTAATACCAGGCTGTAAAAGGCGCGTGTGTACACGCACATAAACGTACATGTGCGTTTACACGTAGACACACGCGTGTATTTATTACGGTTAAACATGGTTTTTGGGTGTCTTGTCACTCAAGCGTCTTGCTAATTAAGGGCTGGACCTGAGCACTTCTAGGAAGGGTCACGTGCAGGAATGTGTCATTCACGCCTAGATGGTCCTGGCCTCGCAGAGGTGAACAGCCCGTCAGGTTCAGGGTCTCGGGCACTCACCCGCGAGCAGCATTTTTTGGCCATGTGGCCATACTTTTGGCACCATCGTTTAATGAGAGCTCCCCTTCCGGCGCGACTGCTTTCGGCTGTTGCCACGGCCTCGGTTTCCCCAAGCCGGCTTCTGTCTGGTCAGCTTCGTGTCTCCAGATGACGAGGGAAGGAAGGGAGCGCTCCGCGGGTTTCTCTGCCGGGTCGTGCCCTTCAGGGCATCGTGCTGCCCTTCAGTCGTGCCTGCGCCGCCTCTGACACTCCCCCGGGTCCCAGCCTCCTGCGTCACTGCCGAGGCCGCTCCCGGGGGGGACCCCACGCTAGGCTCGTTTACACCTTGTCCATGTTAGCAAAACAGCCCGGGGAAGCTCCTCGCGACCCCTGCTCTGTTCCACGGGGGCCACGCCCCGGCTCCTGGTGACCCTGCCTCCCTCCCGCAGGAGGCCCCACCCGCCCAAGACATCCTGGTGTTCCTCACCGGCCAGGAGGAGATCGAGGCCATGAGCAAGACCTGCCGGGACATCGCCAGGCACGTCCCGGACGGCTGCCCCTCCATGCTCGTGCTGCCCCTGTACGCCTCCCTGCCCTACGCCCAGCAGCTCCGCGTCTTCCAGGGGCCCCCGAAGGTGAGTGCGCCTCTGTCCCGGGCCGGGCGGGGCTCCGCGCTGGGGTGTGGGCAGGGACAGAGGGTGGACGAGTGGCTCCCCCAAGTCCGATGCAGACCGGTGGGCACTGTATGTGCACCCCAGGTACACCCTGCGTACACTTGTGCACGCCCCACATGCACCGTGTGCACCCCACACCCACCCGCACCCACCCCATGTACTCAAGTGCACACCCCGTGTGCACCCCACACACACCCCACACACACTCCACGTACTCAATGTGCACACCCCGTGTGCACCCCACACACACCCCACGTACTCCATGTGTGCACCCCGCGCACACCCCACACCTACCCTACGTACTCAATGTGCACACCCCGTGTGTACCCCACACACACCCCACATACTCAGTGTGCACACCCCGCGTGCACCCTGTGCACACCCCGCACCCACCCCACGTACTCCATGTGTGCACCCTGTGCACACCCCGCACCCACCCTACGTACTCAATGTGCACACCCTGTGTGCATCCCACACACACCCCATGTACTCAATGTGCACACCCTGTGTGCATCCCACACACACCCCACACCCACCCCACGTACCCAATGTGCACACCCTGTGTGCACACCCCACACCCACCCCACGTACTCACTGTACACCCCCCGCGTGCACCCCCACACCCCTGGCACACACTGCCTCACCTGCTGGAGAACTGGAAAGGTAGGTGGTGATCCCATCCTGTAAACTCGGCGGCCCCAAGAGGCGAAGTGACGGTGCTCCGGGAGCGCATGGGAAGTCCCCGCAGGGGCCAGGGGTCCAGCCCACACCGCTTGGTCCACTGTATCTGTCCCCTCAGAATAAGCTTTTAACACGGGAACCGCCCACCGCCGTCTGTACTGGTTACTTGTTAATAACAACACTGTTGGCTCTTGGGCTTGAATGGACTGTGGAGGTTGGTGGCGAGGACTGTGTTCTAAAACTTGTGAATCCGTGTGCGTCACACGGCTCTTCTGGTTTTTTCTTCCTTTCAGGGCTGTCGCAAAGTGATCATTTCCACCAACATCGCCGAAACCTCCATAACCATCCCGGGAATAAAATACGTAGTCGACACAGGCATGGTTAAAGCGAAGAAGTATAACCCTGGTGAGAAGCCAGCCCGCGAGTGCCCCTTCCCGGTGCACCGAGCCCCCCAACTTCCCCCAGTGAGCGCTTCCTGCCGAGACCTGCCGCGATCGGCCAGGCTGGGGGATGCACAGCACCAGTAAGCCAGGCTGAGAGAAGGCAGGGCAGCACGGGGGTCCAGGCTCCGCCAGCCTGAGAGCAGGGGCCACCGACGCCTCAGCGGGACCTTCGTCGGGAGTGATGTCTGGGCTCCAGGCTCCCAGGAAGGAAGCCCCCTGGGCCGGGTTGAGACACTAGCTGTTCCCTGAGCGTGTGCGGTGCAAGCCGGCTTCAAGTCCATGTGCAGTCTGCTCTCGACCTTGCTCTTGATCCCGCTTCAGTCCACAGAAGATTAGAGGCAACGGGAGTGATTGCTCCCAAAGCCTGGTTGAAATGCACCGCCAAGCGTCCGAGGGCGCAGACTTTCACCCACGTGTTCTCGGGTAGCGTGTGGAAGGACTTGTGGCCTGGTGCGTGGCACAGAGCACACCTTAATCGGGACATGCGTCACATCCGCTCCTGGGAGTGATACCACACGTTGTCTCCCTCTAAGAGCAGAGCTGGGGTGGGGGGTGCACCGCACGGAGGATCGGGGACACCTGGTCCCCAGGCATTGATCAGGAGGGGAGGGTGACCGGCCACCCTTATTTCCCGGGACCCAGGAAAGGCTCCGTCCTGGGCACACCGGTGTGGCCGTACCCCTGTGGCCTCAGCCGGGACCTGGGGCTGCGGGCCGTCTGCCATCCCAGTGACAGGCCTCGTGCGCTCACCGCGGAGTAGTGTGTGGTCGTGCTCTCCAGCGCGGCCTGGGGTTTCCTGGACCCCCGCATGGCAGGGAGGGGCCCGGCATCAGGGGAGTGCTGCCGACACAGCTGGTCAGAGCGCCGAGTGCGCAGCTGACGCAGGCTCTCCCGCAGACAGCGGCCTGGAGGTGCTGGCCGTGCAGCGCGTCTCAAAGACCCAGGCCTGGCAGCGCACGGGCCGGGCCGGCAGGGAGGACAGCGGCATCTGTTACCGGCTCTACACGGAGGCCGAGTTCGAGAAGTTTGACAAGATGACGGTGCCGGAGATCCAGAGGTAGGCCGCCGCGCTCCCGCGTCTCCGGCTGGCGGTGGCGGCCCGAGCCGGGTGCGACCGCGTCTCCATCCTCACAGGTGTAACCTGGCCAGCGTGATGCTGCAGCTCCTGGCAATGAAAGTCCCCAACGTGCTCACCTTTGACTTCATGTCCAAGCCCTCCCCAGGTACGTGTCCCCAGCACGGCCAAACAGCAGACGCGTGGACTTGCCCAGAAATGTCTGGGGGTCTCTGTTTCCTTTTGTTTGTGCTCAAGGGCACCAGCTGGCGGAGGGGCGCCGGAGGGCACACGTTCTCCAGGAGCTGTCCTGGGGGGGCCGTGGGGGGCGGAGGTCTGGAGGCTGCAGCGGCTGCCGAGGCTGTCCTGCCAGCGGAAGGCCCGGGAAGACCCAGGTTGTTGGCTCTGGACTAGACTCTGATGGGTTCCTGGCCTCCGGGCGGTCTCTCGGGGGGAGGGGAGGTTTGGGGCTCTTAGGGACGGTGGCCTTGGCTCCCGACTCCTCTTCAAGAGCCATTTTCCTTGTCTTTTCTCCCCTTCTTGCTGGGTTTTTTTTTTTTTTCAACGTTTATTTTTGAGAGAGAGACAGAGCCATGAGCAGGGCAAGGGCAGAGAGAGAGGGGGAGACACAGAATCCGAAGCAGCTCCAGGCTCTGAGCTGTCAGGGGCTCGAGCTTACGATCATGACTGGAGCCAAAGGCGGACGCTCAGCCGACGGCCCCCACGTGCTCCTGGGTGTCTCCACTTCTGGAGAGACGGGCCTCTGTCCCACGTACGAGGGTATCTCTGGGCGGGATTCGTGCGAGTGACGTAGCTGGGTTTAAAGGTGAGATACATCTTGCCAAGTACGGGCCATCGGTTTAGAAGGGAATGGACCTGAAGACAGTGATGTCGCTGGCGGCCTAGCCCTGGTGACGGTGGCGGC
Source organism: Crocuta crocuta (assembly GCF_008692635.1). Taxonomy (NCBI): domain Eukaryota; kingdom Metazoa; phylum Chordata; class Mammalia; order Carnivora; family Hyaenidae; genus Crocuta; species Crocuta crocuta. The sequence goes on along the minus strand of NW_027533258.1, from coordinate 10,943,063 downwards.
GGCCATCCGTCACAGCCTGCAGCATCTTCCTCCCACGTGTGTTCCCGCAGAGCACGTCCAGGCGGCCGTGGGACAGCTGGAGCTGCTGGGCGCCCTGGAGCGGAGGGACGGCCAGCTCACCCTGACCCCGCTTGGAAGGAAGATGGCAGCTTTCCCCTTAGAGCCCCGGTTTGCCAAAGTAAGTCGTCCCCCGGCCTTGGGCCCCCTCCGCTAGGCCGCCCTCTGGCCGTCACACAGCACAGGGCTAACCCCGGGGCCCCCGCCTCAACCTGCACGCCGACTTGGTGTGCCGCACAGACTTCCCTTCTGTGTGCCATTCACAGCCACGTAAGCACGGGCCCCCTGAATCCGCGGGAGTCCACGGGAGGGCAGCCACAGGCCCCACAAAGATGTGCAGTGACCCGAACATACCTACGTGTGGTTTGGGCTCAGAAGGGAAGTGCGCGAGCGTGTGTGCAGACGCCGCTCGGAGGCGGGGAATCCGCGCCCACACCGTCTCTGGTTTCGGCGTGCAGGCCATCCTCCTGTCCCCCAAGTTCCACTGCACGGAGGAGATGCTGACCATCGTGTCCCTGCTGTCCGTGGACAGCGTTCTGTACAACCCGCCCGCCCGGCGGGATGAGGTGCAGGCCGTCCGCAGGAAGTTCGTGTCCAGTGAGGGCGACCACGTCACGCTGCTCAACGTGTACCGGGCCTTCAGAAACGCCAGCGCAAACAAGGTCAGTCTGCGTCCTGCCTTCCCCCGAAGCGCCTCCATCCGGCCTTGAGACGCGAGCCCGCCGCCTTCCTGTCTGGTGGGATCTCCCAGGAGCCACAGGGACGGTGCCGGTGCCGATGCGCCTGCACGCGGGTCACCAGCGCCGACGCGCAGGTGCGGCCTCCGCTCGTGTTAACTTGTGCTCCGACGGTTTGGTGGCCTCTTGGCTACAAATGTGCTCCCCTCCGGCCCGTGGCCTTCTTCATAGTGGTTTCTGCTCATACGATGTTTTCGGTTCCTCCGACAGGATAGAAAAAACTTCTGGGTCCCCAGGCCCCAAAAATAGCCTGTCTGGGGCTTTTCTGTTAGGTCACGTGTCGCTAATGGACGCCGAGTCCCTGGGCGGTTCCAGGGCGGGGAGCTGGGTGGTGCGGACACGGGTGCCTGTGCAGCGCTGCGGCTTCGCAGAGCAAACGCGCGTGCTGTTTTGTTTTTCTGCCTTTTCCATAAGAAGCGCAAATCCTGTCGTGTTCCCTTCGTTGGCGGAACCGAGTGCTAACGTGAGCCTTGGCCGCAAGCGAGGCGGCGTGACACGCGCTTTCACAGATGCTCGGGCACCGTCTTCGTTATCGGGGAGACGTGTGCACGCGCACTCCGACCTGTCTGCGTCCCGACGCCCGTGCGTGCACCCCGACTCCGCCACGTCGGGACGCAGTCGGGTCTGAAAGAGCAGCCACCACTCAGGCCACAGAGTGTAAACATGTTGCTCTATTTGCGTCAGTTTATGTGTAAAGACAGGAAATGTACCGTCCTTCCTTCTTGTAACCCCTGCGACGGCCTCGGCCCGTGTTCCGGGCACAACCGTGATGACCGTGCGCTTTCGCTTCGGAGCGCCCGTTCCGCCCGCGAGCCCCGCGGCTCCCCGGGCCTGGGCCTCCCTGCTCGCCGCCCGCGGCCGTGGACAGGAGCCCCCGCCTCCCTCCTGACTGAGCCGATGGCGACGAAATCGCGTCTGAGTTACTTGCCCTGATTCCTCAGGGGACAGTGACCTTGCAGAAGATGATTGGACATTTGAACCTGGTCTTCCGCGGGTCGTCTGTTCACACCCTCTGCCTGTTTTTCTGCCAAGCTGTTGGTCATTGTCTCATCGATACNGCCTCCCTCCTGACTGAGCCGATGGCGACGAAATCGCGTCTGAGTTACTTGCCCTGATTCCTCAGGGGACAGTGACCTTGCAGAAGATGATTGGACATTTGAACCTGGTCTTCCGCGGGTCGTCTGTTCACACCCTCTGCCTGTTTTTCTGCCAAGCTGTTGGTCATTGTCTCCGATGAGATATGTAGGAGTTTTATCCATTCTGGAGATGACTAATCCTTTACTGGTTGTAGTGATTCAAATATCCCGGTCTGGCTTTTTTCGTGGTGACTTGACATAAGGAAAAATTTTTTAAAGTTTTGTTTATTTAAGTCGTCTTTACACCCAGCGTGGGGCTCAAATGGGGCTCAAGTTCATGACCCCAAGATGGAGAGTCCCACTCTTCACCCACTGAGGCAGCCAGGCGCCCCCACTGAGGACGTTTTTAGTTTAGCTCTGAAGTACTTTCCCTTAAGGTTTCCCCTAAGGTTCATGCTTTTTGACACAAAATTATTTCCTACGCGGAGTTGTGTTGACTGAGACCCTCCCTGGGAATCATGTTCCCCAGGCCCTGTGGTGTTTCCCTCGGGAGAAGGGATTCTGACGTGTCTCTCTCCCCGGCTCAGGACTGGTGCAAGGAGAATTTTGTCAACGCCAAGAACATGATGCTGGTAGGCGAAGTCCGAGCACAGCTGAGGGACATCTGCCTGAAGGTACCGTTCCTCCTGCGTCCCCGGGGCGCTAACCTGGCCCTTGTTTCTAGGTGACAAGTTTTAAGTCGCTTATTGCCCGTGGTTACGAGACAGACCCTCCCTGCAGGGAACTCAAACATAAGGAAGAAAGTAAATATTACCCACAATTCCACGTCTCACCGTTTTCGTCCGTTTCCAGCAGCCTTGTGGTTTGTTGTTTTGTTTTGTTTCTATGTTTATTAGTTTTGAAGGGGACGGGCAGGGAGAGAGAGCCCCAGGCAGGCCCTGCGCTGTCTGCGGGGCTCGAACCCACGAACCGTGAGGTCACAATCTGAGCCAAAACCAAGAGTCTGACGCTTAACAGGCTGAGTCACCACCCAGGTGGCCCTCGGCTCTTATAAACTTGAAAATTAGTTTTCAATATTGAGCTGTATTTTTTTAGTGGCACCGTCTTTGTTACTTTGTTCAGATTCTTAGCTGAACTTTAGTTGCTGTGTCCAGGTCAGGGGATCGTTACAAGTTAATACAGCGCAGAAAACGGGCTTGTAAAGCGGAACCGACTTCTCCCGCATCCGCCCGTCCAAGGACAGACCACTGTGTGGTGCAGATCCTTCCAGTCTGCTCTGCACACGTGTGTTCTTGTGTATTCGTCTCTCACTATGTGTGCACGCATACATACACACACGTACGGGTTTGTCGTTTTTTTAAAGAAATAGGATACAGATTTTGTTTTGCAACTTCTCCCGCAGGGTGTACTTGCCCCTCGTGTGTCTGGGCGTCTTTTGCGGACGTCTGTCTCGTTGCCCTTTCTGGTGACCTCGCAGTCGCCCGCAGCCACCCTGCATCGTAGCGACCCTCCCCGAGGTCATGCTGGTGACCGCCGCCCAGACACACGCGTACCCGTGCTCCTGCACACGAATGAGCTTCTAGGCTGTGATGCGCCTGCCAGACCGCCCCCCACGGGCTTTTTTAAGCGTAGTTGGCACCCGCCTGCTGTTTGTCTCAGGCACGCGGTGCTGGTGATGTGTCCCCTCAGCGCCCGTGAGGTTCGCCCAGCCTGTCACGCGCACACTTGGCGGCTGGAGGACACTCCGCGCTTTCCCGCAGAGGCGGGCGGTTTACGTGGGCCGCCCCCGCGGTTGAGCGATCACGACCAGCTCCGCGATGAAAGTCGCTGCCTCTTCCGAGACGGGCCGTCCGTGTGTTCCCACGAGGCCGCCGTCCCCTGTCCCCAGGCCTGCGTCTGGTGCCGGCACCCATCGTTAGCACCTGGGTGATTTGCTGTCGTGGCTGCTGCGTTCCGTGGGGCACGTGGTTTCCAAGCCCTCCTGTACCCGAGTGGTCGTTCCGCGGCCGGTGCCATCGCTCCGTGTCTCACCAGCAGCGGAAGTGATGCCCGCTCTTCGCCCTGACCTCAGGGAGCTTTAGCGGCCGGGGCTGGCTCTGCAGCGGGCATTGGTCGGGGGCCTGGGGTTTTGCGGGTGTGCCTCAGACCCCTTCTCTCAGGGAACAGTCCAGAAGGCAGATCTGGAATAAGGCACAGAGATCGCTCGTGCAGGGGCCAGAAGTAATGCAGTGACTACTGATCACGAAGCGCTTGTTACGCCACCCCTCTGAGCACCGTTCACGCATTTCCTCGTTTGAAGTCCTCCTCTCGCTCTGATAAGGTTCTGGGTTCTTCCTGGTTTACAGATGATAAACTGGAGCCTAAGGAAGTTAGGTCATTTGCCTGAATCCCAGCCTGTGGGCGCCAGAGCTGGCCACCCGGAGGAGAGACCGCAGTTAGCTGCAGGACCTGGGGGCTCCTGGGAGGCGGTGACAGCTGACCCTGTCCCTGTCCCAACAGAGGAGAGAAAGAGGGTCTCCATCGGGCGGGGCTCAGCACCCCTGGAGCCATCGCACAGGGAGCAGTGGGCGTGGAGCGGGAGGGCTCCGGGGGAGCCTGTGGAATAGTCGAGCCAGAGGGACGGGAAGGAAGCAGGAACCAGAAGACGTGGACAGGGGCTGGGAGCGTTCCGGGCGCTCGTCCCCAGCTGGCCCCTGTGTGCACGCCCGTTCCCCCGCCTCCCGTCTTCTGCCTCAGCCCACGGGGGCAGCAGAGAGCGGGCGGGCGGGCGGATGCCCCCCATGCCTGGGAGACCGGAGCCGGCCCGGCGGGGTGGGGGCAGGGGTCCACCAGCGGTCGGGGCAGCTGCGGCCTGGGGTGTCAGGCGACGTGACCTCCCGGGGGCCCGCACTTCCCCTCCGGGGCTGGGGGAGGGGCTTCCGGAACGGGCACTGGGAGGCCGACCACCGGACGTGGGGCCGGAGCTCCACTCCAGGGAAGGGAGGTGAATCTGGCCGCTGTGTGAGGAGGAGCTGACGTGCGGGGGGTGAGAGGGCCAGGCCCCCCCATCACAGCGGACGGGGTCCCCCAGCCCGTCTGAGCCCTGGCGGCCCGTGTGCTTCCAGCGGCCGCCCTCCTCCGCGCCCCCGGCGGCCCAGGCAGCAGAGCTCGGGGCCTTGACGCTCGCGCTCCCCGGGCTGGGCTGCGACTCGCATCTGAGCCTGACCGTGGGCCTGTCTTTCCTCTCTCCTCCTCCTGAGACAGATGTCGATGCCAATGGCGTCCTCCCGCGGGGACACGGAGAGCTGCCGCCGCTGCCTGGCCCACAGTCTGTTCATGAGCAGCGCCGAGCTGCAGCCTGACGGCACCTTCGCCACCACGGACACGCACCAGCCGGTGGCCGTCCACCCCTCGTCCGTCCTTCTGCACTGCCGGCCGGCCTGCGTCGTGTACACGGAGCTGCTCTGCACCAGCAAGTGCTACATGCGGGGCCTGAGCGTGGTGGACGCGGAGTGGCTGTACGAGGCCGCCCCCGACTACTTCCGGAGGAAGCTCCGGGCTGCCCGGGACTGAGCCCACGGTGCTGGGGCGTCGCGGCCTGACTGCCAGGAGCTCGAACCGTGTGTGTTCCGACCCCCGAGGCCGAGCCGCGCACACGGGCACCGACCTTCACGTGGTGGGGACCTCAGCGTCGTGCGTTCGGTCCCTGCTCGGTGGCTCTGGGTGACCGTGAGCCTCACTCCGCCGCCGCCGCCGCCGGGTGGGAGCTGGGTGGTAGGAGCAGAGCTGACGGGGTCGGGTCGGGTCTGGGGCAGGGAGGGAGCGAGCCCGGGTCCCCCCCAGCCCGCCACACGGCTGTCTCCGTGGTGGGACTTGGGGCCAGAGTCCCCTGAGTCCTGGTGAGTGAGGGGACTTTCTGGAAGGGACCGTACACAGCAGCTCACCGAGCTCAGATTTCCTGTCGTCTGTCTGCAACTTCTATAGAAGCTTGAGGAGGGAGTCCCCCTGCTCTCCCTCCTGAACCTCGTCCCAGGGCCCCAGGGTCCCCGGGTGTAGGTGTCACTCTTGCCTCCGTGCAGGGGACAGCCAGGCGCTCGCGGGTCCGCAGGGCCCCTGTGGCACAGACCCTGTCCGCACTTTCGGGAGACGGACTTTCCGGGTGAAGGCTGATTTGTAGCTTCTGAATCATGTCGGGTGTAGGTGCGGGAAACTGGCCTCGTGGTAGGTGGCTCCATCGCGGCCCGAAGCCCCTTTTCTCTGGAGCTGGACACGTGTGACCCCACGGGCGCCAGGGCTGGGTGCCCCCTCTCTGGCGCGGCCCCTGGCCGATCGCTGTGGCGGCGGCCGGGTGTAGGGGCCGGCTCGTCCCGCCCACCCCACGTGGACTCTGCACTTGCATCACATGTCGTCTGGGCCCCTTCTCCTTCCTGGGGACGTGGGGATAGCCCGGCCTCACCGCTTCCGGCCTGTGCAGACGCCCCTCCGGCCTCAGTTTCCACGGTTGTTACAGGGACTCGCGGGGTCTCCACAGTCCCTCCCCCGCCCTGTGTCCTGAGAAGGGAAAAGTCACCTAAGGCGGCTCTTAGCCACTTAATTAGGAAAAGCAAGTCATCCTGCCCCAGACAGCGTCTTGCCCTAAAAGAAGCTGATTTCGCCCTTTTTCTGTGTTTCATTGGCCTCCACTGAGATGGCCCTTCTTCCGGCCGAGCACCGGCCGAGCCCAGGCAGCCGCGTGTTGGGTCAGGGTGCGGCCCGTCTGGGCACCTGGACCGACTTCCGTTAGAAACTGACGTGCAGGCCAGATGGGATCCGACGGGTCCGAGACGCCCTGTTTTACTGAATTCCTTCCTCAGACCACCTCGTTCTTTACGGTTACTGACTTTCTGACGGGTTTTTCAGAAAATTTTTTAAGTATATTTTTCTCACTTCTTAATAGAGGTCTGGGACGCTCAGCCTGACTTGGTAAAAGAAAAAAATTGTATTTTTAATAAAACATGAAACACGTTGGTAAAAGAGTTGGGAGTGGGTCATTATGTTCCTCAGAATTTGTTCCGCAGATTCTGTCTGGAGTGATCCCTGGGGTGAGGGAAGCTTCCCCTGCAGTCGCTCTGCCCTGCGTAGGTACAGAACACTTGCCAGAAATGTGTGTTGTGTTCTGAGCAGGAGGAAGGGGTCAGTAGCCTCCAGAAAGCTTTGTTTCTGTACAGAAATACCCTTACCACTGGAACATTCTGGTAGAGTTTTAATACAGTCGGTGTTTTTTACCGGGCTTTTAAAAAAGTTAATTTTTAATCTAGCTGCTCAGGGACTGAATCAGATTGGAGAACCCATTCTGACTACATGACTGCAGAGAAATAAACGTCTATTCGCAGGGCATCTAGCACTTTCTTAAGAAAGTGAAATGTTTCATACGACGTTGCGGATACAGTCGTGAGTTCCCGCTGTTCACCTGGTGAAACCTCTGGGTGAGACCCCTCTCCTCCACCCGTGAGATCTCTGTCTGGACGGCCACCAGCTCCCAGGGCAGCTTCACGGAAACACGCCCTGCAGCTGANCTACATGACTGCAGAGAAATAAACGTCTATTCGCAGGGCATCTAGCACTTTCTTAAGAAAGTGAAATGTTTCATACGACGTTGCGTATACAGTCGTGAGTTCCCGCTGTTCACCTGGTGAAACCTCTGGGTGAGACCCCTCTCCTCCACCCGTGAGATCTCTGTCTGGACGGGACACCAGCTCCCAGGGCAGCTTCACGGAAACACGCCCTGCAGCTGCTCGCACGCCTCCCGGGTCCGGGGCGGGAAGCGTGCGGGGACCCAGANTCTGTTCCCTCCCTCCCTCCAGCCAGTGGGGTCCCTTCCGCGTGCGAGGAGACGCTGTGCCCGTGGCAGGCAAGGCTTGGTCGAGGGTTTGGTTAGGATGGTCTAACTTGCAGGAGAAAACCCAGCTTTGCTCACGCTTCTGTTGGGTCTTCAGAGTCTGTTCTCAGACGCTGGACAGACACCGTCCTTGTGTGTGACGTTTGCGCCCGTCTCGCGGACCCATTAAAGAGAACTCTCGAACGTGACGTGTGCGGCTGGTTCTTGGTCCTTTCCCTGCGGCCCAGAGTACACGTGAGCGTTAGCGTCAGGGCGCCTGGGTGGCTCCGCTCGTTCAGCGTCCGACTCTGGATTTCGGCTCAGGTTGTGATCTCACGATTCCGGAGTCCAAACTGGAGCCTGCTTGGGATCCTTTATCTCCCTCTCTGTCTCCCCTCCCTGTCTCTTCTCTCCCTCTTTCTGTCTCTCTGTCTCTCTCTAAAAAATATGTAAACATTAAAAAAAAAACCTCAGGTGGGGGCGCCTGGGTGGCTCAGTCGGTTAAACATCCGACTAAGGCTCAGGTCATGACCTCACGGTTCGTGGGTTCGAGCCCCATGTTGGGCTCTGTGCTGACAGCTCGGAGCCTGGAGCCTGTTTCAGAGTCTGTGTCTCTCTCTCTGACCCTCCCCTGTTTGTACTCTGTCTCTCTCTCAAAAATAAATAAAAATTTAAAAATTAGAAAAACTCAGGTGAGGGAAGGGGTGTCGTCTGAACACACACAGGTGGGGATTTTTTAGCCCTGATGCATGTAAAGGTCACACATCTTAATGTGTTGCAAGTGTAACTAGCACGTTGAATGTCCACCCAAGGGTGATGTTTCGGATTCGGACGAGGGAGAGGTCACACTGGGTCCACCTCCCGCAGCCTGGTTTGCGAGGCCCTTGCAGCGGCTCCCTCGCTCTGACGTGCTGTAGGCGGCGTCCGCTGTTGCCCCTCCTCCTGCAGGAAGTGCCTGGTGGAGGCAGTGGGGGACGCTGGGGTCACGGTCAGGGTCCAGGGGACCCGAGCCCAGATCCTGCCCTCGGTACCTCCCGCGTGAAGCAGGAGCTCGGGGAGCGGTGGCTTTGGAAGGGGACTAACACCAGGTGCTCGTTGGCGAGTTACAGGCGAAGACCATACAGTGGCCGCTGTCACGCCCGGGAAACTACCTGCGGCCAACACGGAGACGGAGGGGAAGCACCTCCAAAGCCGCGACTCCCCGCGCAGACAGGAGCCGGTTCTTTCCACTCGGGGTTCAGGGGGAATGTTCAGCAGGGGGGGCCTTGTCCTTCAGGTGGGGGCACGAGGTGGTGTGTGGGCACGGGGTGTGGGCACGGGGTGGTGTGGGCACGGGNGTGTCTGAGCACGAGGTGTGGGCACGGGGTTGAAAAGCCCGAGCTCCTCCCCGGCGGGCACTCTGCGGTTACACTGCAGCAGAGGACACTTTCCCGTGGGGGACAAGGGGGCACCCGGGGCCGGGGGCGGGGCCTGCTCACTTCCGAGCCAGCGGAGGGCTGGCCGCCCATCATCTCTGACGAGCCAGGCTGCACACGTAGCTGATCCACGGAGGGTCTGCAGGTCTTCGCGGTTCTGACGCCGCCTAGGAAGCCCCGCTAGCAGGGGCTTGGGCACGTGGGTCCCGGATCACGAGCGTGGTCGGGGCTGAAGTGCCCTCTCAGGTCTTGAGAGCCCCCGTTTTCTGAGCCCCCCGCTCCCGCTCCCGCACAGGGCTGGGCGCCC
>NW_027533258.1:10922438-10933510 GCF_008692635.1 Crocuta crocuta | reverse complement strand
CCGAACGGGGCGCGCGCGGGGTGGGGTGGGGTGGGGTCGGGCGCGCGGCCAGGGTAGCGCGCTCGCCGGAGGTGCCGGCCGACAGGGCTGTGCGTGCCCGAGGAGGGGGCTGCCCGCAGGGGCGATGCCGGGGAAGGGGTGTGGGCCGAGAGGAAACACGCTGAGGGGGTGGCGCTCGCCGAGGGAGGTTCACTCGGGGGGAGGGGAGGGCGCGAAGGGGGTGCACTCGGAGGAGGGAGGTGCGCGCTGGGGAAGGNGGTTCCCGCAGGCTGGCTGGGAGCCCCGGGCACCCGGCCCACCGCATCCGCTACTGGTGGAGGTCCTCCGCCCTGACCCGTGTTCCTCCGCCCGCGGGTGTTTCCCTTTGTTGAAAGATGCGACTAAGCTCTGGGAGCGGCTTTATCTGAGTCTCAGAGGACCCTTGGGAATCCCGGGGGTGGGGGGTTCCAGGCGTGGTCAAGCGTGGGTATGAGGTCACTGTTGGAAATCGTTTTCCCAGAGGCGAGTTCAGCTTCCTGATTTAGTGTTTCCAGCATTTTTACAGATGGAGAAACTGAGGCATCGTGGGTGGGAATTGGACCCTGTTGGTAGAGCCTGGTTGATGGCACACGCATCAAACGGTCCCAGGTCCAGGCTTCAGGCTGCAGTAACCCCAGGTGGCGGATAGGTTTTAGCCGGACTGGGTCTTTTGCTGCATCTTAACGGATTGTTATTTTAGGAGACAAAGCGTTCGTGGAGTTCCTGAACGATGAGATTAAGGAAGAAAAGAAGATCCAGAAGCATGGGTCCCTCCCCAAGATGTCTGGGGGCTGGGAGCTCGAAGTGAACGGGACAGAAGCCAAATTAGNCGGGTGAGGGTGTGGGGAGAGAAGTAAGGGGGGGGGGGGGGGGGTCCCTGAGTGAGCCTGGGGCCGCACGTGTGCCCTCCCGGCGACAGGGTCCCTGCACGCAGATCTGCTGTGTTCATGAGACAGGAAGGGAGCAGCACGGTGTCCGCAGCGGAAGGCTGGTGGAGGCTCGGGAGGCCGGCTGTCCCTCCGGCTGAGGCTGGGTGCACAGACCCCCCCCCTCCCCCGCGGAGCGTGCTGACCGGCTCCACCGCCGGCTCTGGCTGCGGAACCAGGACCCGCTCCCTAAACGTGAACTTTGTGGCCTGCGTGTAGGACGGGGTACTGCGTAGAGTGTGTGGCCACCAGGGCGGTGGGGGCTCTCACCTGGTTCTGCTGTTATGACCCCCCTGTCGTGAGTCCACCCTGTGTGCTGTAAAGGAGGGTTCTCATTCTCAGGGTTTTTGCCTAGAGGGCGTCCTGTCCCCGCAGTGGGGTCCCTGTGTGCTCTGCGACTTCACTGAGGAAACCGTTTTCCCGGGGCGAGTCGTAGCCAGTTCTGGGTTGTTCTGCGTCAAGTCCTCGTGAATAAAGGCGTTTCTGTGCCGGGAGCCCGGCTCGGTCAGCGCCGCTGCGGGTTAGGCAGGTCCTGGGGCTGACCGTCCGCCCGGCCGGGCCGCAGGGAAGGGGCTTCCTGGCGCGGCTCGGGCGTGGTCTGTCAGGCGAGGATTCTTGCACCTTGAAGTTGTCTGGGTGTCTCAGGCCTGCTTTCTGATAGTGAAACTTCCATTTCCTTTTTTTTTTTTTTTTTTTTAAGTTTATTTATCTTAGAGAGAGAACTGAGCCTTTAGACGGGAGGGGCAGAGAGAGGGAGACAGACTTTGGAGCAGGCTCCAGGCTCGAGCTGTCAGCACGGAGCCCGACGGGCAGTGGGGGAAGTCTCAACTCAGGGACACCGGAGAACGTGACCGGAGCTGAAATAGTCAGACGCTTAACCCGCGGCGCCCCCCCGCGGCCCCACAGCTGTTTTGAAGAGTCGGTCTTTGTTCCAGTTCATCCTGAGGCCTCTCTTCCCTTAGCCTGAGGCCGCCCCGCCCCTCCTCACCCCCAGGTGGCTTCTCTGCCCTCCCAGCACTTCCTCCCTCTCGGCCACTGGAGGGCGCCCGGGGCAAGGCCAGGGTGGGCTAGATAGGCACGGAGATGACCGGTGGGCGCGGTTGGCAGGGAGCCCCGGGCGCCGGCCTTGCCTCCCACCCAGGACCAGATCTGGTGGAGATAAAGTGGGGCCAGTCGGGGCGCATTAGTTGACTTGCAGCTGCCGTGCGTGGTGGGCTCAGTCACACCCGGTAAGTCCGTCTTGGGGCCTCGGATACTCCTTCCGCAGGTAATTCTGTCAAGTCCGTGGCATTAGAGACATTGTTTCAGTCAGCATTTTTAACTGTAGCCTCTTTTGGAACCTCGAGAACTTCTGGGAACTTCTTTGTGCGTTGAATACTGAGAGAAAACCACAGCGCTTCAGGTTTTCTCTCGCCCCGGTAGGATCACGGTGACGTTCAACATCAACAACAGCATCCCACCCACGTTTGAGAACGAGGAGGAGCCCCCCCAGCAGGGGCAGAAGGTGGAAGAGCAGGAGGTGAGCAGGGTCTCAGCTGCGGCCTGAGCGCCGACAGCCATTCCAGGGCCCTTCCCAGCGCGCTGCCCGGGAAGGGACGTGGGGGGACGCAGGGCCCCGTCCTCGGAGCTCTGCTCCCCGAGCAGCGGTCTCTGGCCAGTGTAGCAGCGCCGTGAGCCCCCCCGCCCCCCAGGCTTACAGTTCGGCCCGTGTTCTCTTAACGGGAAGGAAACGAACTGGTCTGAAGCCTCCTTCCCATGATCGGGGGTCGCGTCCCAGGCTGGCAGTAAACACAAGCCACTGAACCAGGTAGCAAAGCTGGGACATGAGAGATTTGGGCGCCTGACACCTTGGCACGCTGGCCCCGCTTGGCCCGACCTGGACGTGCCCAGTCCTCAGACCTCTCAGGAGGCTGTGTGCGCCACAGGGTCCCCCGGGTTCCCGACGCAGCAGATTACAGCCCCCCTGGTGTGCGTCTGTCTTCGCCACCCCGGCCGCGGTCCCCCGATCCTGGACAGCTCCCGTCCGGGCCGGTGCTTCAGCCTTCGGGACAGCCAGTTAGTCGGATGCACCGGCCTCGGTTCTGGGCCTAAACAGGAAGACCCCCAAACGGTCAGCGGGAGGGAGAGAGGTTGGGGGGGGGCGGGGCGGCTTCGCAGCCTGTGGGTGGAAAACCTGTCCAGGGAGACGAGGCGCGCTAACTTAGCTGGCACCGGAATTCAGATTTAATTCTAAGCCTGGTAAGTTCCGCGAACAGCGTGAGGCCCCGTTAGCCTTGTGATCCTCTGCCCTCGAAGACCTCGCGTGTGACTCTAGAAAGATCGGCCCGGGACTGGTTAGCGCAGGTGAACAAGCTGGTGCGGGGCCTCTGTGCTGCTAAAGATTCCAGGCTCTTCTGCACGAGCACGGGCGCGTAGTGTTTAGAAGCGGCTGACGGCCCACCCAGCCGTGGCCATCAGGGCCCTGCGGTGAGCTCTGGGGTCCAGGCACGCACCCCCTGCTGGCAGGGCGCGCCCTGACTCGTTCTCGCTTCCCCAGCCTGAACTGACGTCCACTCCCAACTTCGTGGTGGAAGTTATAAAGAACGGCGGCAAGAAGGCCCTGGTTCTGGACTGTCACTACCCGGAAGATGAGGTGCGTAGGGTGGANGCTAATAGTCTGGTTTGTCTCGCGAACCCCTTCCGTCGCCCAAACCCCGTCTCCTCTCAGGTAGGACAGGAAGAGGAAGACGAGAGTGACATCTTTGCCATCAGAGAAGTGAGCTTTCAGTCGGTTGGCGAGGCTGAGTGGAAGGACACGAATTACACGCTCAACACGGACTCCCTGGACTGGGTGAGTGCTCCCTGGACTGGGTGAGTGCTCGGGGTGGTGGGCGTGCCCGGGTCCCGGGGCCGCAGCGAGTGGGGTTTCTCCCTCCAGGCCTTGTACGACCACCTGATGGACTTCCTGGCCGACCGGGGCGTGGACAACACCTTCGCGGACGAGCTGGTGGAGCTCAGCACGGCCCTGGAGCACCAGGAGTACATCACGTTTCTCGAGGACCTGAAGGGTTTTGTCAAGAGCCAGTAGACGGGACGGGACGGTGAGCACGTTACCTTGCGGCCGGCTTCCGCCGGGGACGAGCCCGCGCTGCAGCCGGACACGCGCGCTCGCGGATGGTTTTCCTCCTGAGATCATGGAAGATAATTGAGATTTAAATTATTTCTGTTGCCCTCTCGTTTACTATTTGTTTATTTCTTCAGTAGACTCTGTCGCTCCCGGAATTTTGTATAACGTAATGATGGACAATAAAATTGGTTTAATTCCTCCAAGGTGCTCCGTCTTTTCTGTTCCTTCCTTAGCCTGCATCACAGAACACCCAAGAGCAGAGACGTTTGAAAGTTTTTAATACAAAATAAGTTATAAGTTAAAGGTCTGTATCTACAAGTCCCTCTGTCACACGGAGCGAGCAGACTCCACCCCAGAACGAGGTGCCCAGGCAGGTTCTAGACGATCACCGTCCAAGCGTCACAAGCCTGCAATTTCAGCAGAAAAGCAGAGTCACGGCCCTCGTCCCAGGACGTGGTTCAGGACCAATCGTAGTGACCTCGGCTGCGTGGGGGTTGGGGGCCAGCATGGAGAGCCGGCTCTGGGGCTGTACCAGGGACCCCCTCGCACAGCCCCAGGAAGACTGCCTTGGCCACAAGCCACAGTGTGGACGCCTCGGGCTCAGATCAGACCCTAGAGACAGACTCACACCCTCCCCCTCTGGACGGGGCCACCAGAGACGGTATTCAGGCTTCTGATGGCTGGTATCTTTTGTGGCTGAGCAGAGAGAGGAGGCTCCTTCCACTGACCCCAGGCCTGAAATAGGCATGTGCCGCAGGGGGGTACAGCCCCCGCATGTCCCCCCACCCAGGCAGAACCCCAGCTTGAGGCCCAGTCAGTACTGGAGCAGGAACAGGCCCCCAGCTCCCTGATGGCTCACTGGCCACCATGCCACGGGGTCCCCGACGGCTTCCCCAGGGGATACGCCTGGCTTCCTGGGGTCTGGCACCCTCTAGCCCGTGACCGGCCTGGACCGCTCGCACATCTCCAGCCTCCCACATCCTCGTGGCCGCACGTGACGTTCCGTAACCCACGCCTGCAGCTGTATCGCGCCCCCTGCCCCGGCAGAGAACCCTGCAGCCAGCCCCCACGGTCCTGGACTCCCCCTTATGTGAAGCCAAGGGCCTGGAGACCGGAGCTCCCGCGCTCCAGGGACATNACTGGGGCCCGCAAAGGCCACGCGCTGTGGTGCTGCTGGGCGCTCAGCACCCGGGCGACCCCTCGCCTGCCACTCCCACACCCCACGGCCCGGGCTCACACTCGTCCCTCTCCGCGAGGAGGCAGGAGCCGAATCCGCCGGACCTGCACCGTTCAACTCCCTCACCCACCTCAACCTCTACTTTCTCCGGACACATGAGGCCCCTGCCTGCGTGCGGGGGCCGGGAGGGCAGGAAGGCTGTGATGTCGCCTTCCGGGACCGACGAGCGGCGCCGTGGCAGGGGCGCGGCATCCGGCGCAGCGGGGCCCCAGGACAGCAGGACCTGCTGTGGGGACAACGGCCCTGCGGTGCCCTGTCGTCGCAGGCAAACCTGCCTCGAGTCACTGGGCGGAGCCACGGGCACGTGGGACACAGCGGGCACAGGAGCCCTGGAGACACCCGGCACGGGCCTAACCCTCACCCAGGTCCTCCCCACACTGCCTGCGGGAAGGCACCCCCCCCAAGCCGGACGCTGGAGCCACAGACCCCGGGACCCCAGCGCCGGCGTCCCTGCTCCCTGGTGGGGCAGCTGGCTGGACCCCTAACTGACGGGAGTCTGCGTCCGGTCCCCAGCAGTGGGGACCCGCCCACCCGGCCAGACAGAGCCCTTGGCACTGCCGCCTCCCTCCCCACCGTGCAGCCCCCTCACAGGCCCTGTCTCCTCGGCGCCCCGACCCCGTCCTGCCCCCTCCTGCATGGCGGGCACGCGCCGGCCTATGTGGGTCCCGTGAGTGGGACGTAATCCGCTGCCGGAGCCAGGCGCCCCCTCCCGCGGCCTCCGCCCCCTCCTTTCCGGTAGTTTCATCTTCCTGGACAAGTACCTTCCTCACGGAACAAACCACTTTTCAACACCTGGCCGGTTCAAAACAACAAGAATTTAAAAGGAACAAAGAAGAATTTAAAAGGAACAAAAGCCTAAACATCTGCGTGTCTCTGAGCCGGACGTCCACCAGCGAGGGAAGAGACCCTCGACTGGGCCGCTCTCGCCGGGGGCCGCAGCAGGCTTACCTGGCAGCTCATGAGAAGAGCGGGCTTTTCTCCCATCCCCCCGGTGGCCGAAAACTCAGGCGTGTGGGGACAGTGCGCACTGTGCTCGCTCACGCTGTCCTCGATGCAGGCACGGAGCTTTTGCTCCGTCAACTCCGGGGCCTAGGAAGTAAAACCGTTAAACTACGACCTCATCCCAGCTGCCCCGGAGTCAACAGCTTGAAAATCGGTCCCCATCGTGTCAGGTAAGAGGGCTCCTCCCGTATTTTAAGGCCATGGAAGCTGAAATTCTGAATTCTAGTGTTGAAGAAAGCAGGCCCACGCGGGAAGAGGACACATGTCATCTGCGTGTGCAACTCACCTGAGAGGAGAGGTACAAGCCACACGGACATGTGACCACGCCGCTCGATACCCTCAGGTTGGACCTGGAAGCAGAGTTGGGGTCAGAGAGGTCGGCGGCCAGCAGACCTGGGTCCCCAGGCCCCTCCAGACAAGCAGCGTCTGGGGCGGGGGAAGCACTACTCACCTCCGAGCAGGGGGTGGGGACCGATAACGCTGGGAAGGTTTTGAAAACTCTTACTTTGTGCACACAGGACAGATGAGGGGGTTTGCTTCCCATTCGGCCAGCATGATGCTGAGACACCGCTCATCGAACTGCAAGCTCTTCTCATACTCGCTGATGATGCTCCGCTCTGCAAGGCAAGGGGCCCCTGGGATGCTCGCCCCGCCCCCTCCCGTCCAGNCCATGCTAGGGTCAGTGCTGAAGGCTTCATCCCCCAGGGAGTAATTCAGGCCAAATCAGACTACCGGTCACAATCCCAAGACATTTACTGCGTGGTCAGTCTCCATCCCGCTGGCCCTCCCCTCCCGTCTGACTCTCCTCCGTGACCACCAGCGGGGAAGAGGGGAGGACAAGGGACAAGGACATGACGCCCCTCCGGAGGCTCGGGGAGCAGCGTGTAGGGGGGGTCAGGGCCCCGGGGCAGCTGGAGAGGGCGGACGCTTACAGGGCCCGGCCCGCCCTGCTCAGTGTGGCACGCGCTGTTCTCGAGTCTGGACACTCGGTCTGTGCCGTGCACGGCCTGCGTTCCGTGTGGCATGCGCGCCACGCCGCCCGGTGCATGGTAGGAGGAGGGACAGAGGGGACGGAGCTGGTCCCTGCTCTCGATGAGCTCACAGTCCAGGCTGCAGAGCAGGGGGTCAGCAAACCGCAGCCCACCTCCACCTCCGCCTTTTCCAATGCAGTTCCATCGGGGCGGAGCTGTGCTCAGGGCCCGCTGTTAACAGACAGGAACCGTCGCGCGGGCCACGACACACAGAACGGATGTTGCTTCCGGTCGCACCACCAGCCGCGTCCCTGTCCGCTATCCTCCGTCCCAGGCTACCTTGTCTTCTGGCCACCAGGAGAGAGCAATGGAATGCGGGGTCTGAGCACAAGGCTCAGCGCATGGGAGACTCTTCCAAGAGGAAGGGTGGACACGCAGCCGAGACTTGATTAAAAATGGGCCTCTTGACCAGAGACCGCCTGAAGCGGAGCGGGGCGGCTAAGAACCAAGATTTCTCCCTGAAAAGCGGTCAGCGGGGCGCCCGGGTGGCTCTGTCGGCCAAGCATCCAACTTTGGATCAGGTCACGATCTCATGGTTCGTCAGTTCGAGCCCCGCGTCAGGCTCTGTGCTATCAGAGTGGAGCCCGCTTCAGCTCCTCTGTCTCCCTCTCTCCGCCCCTCCTCTTTCTCTCAAAAATAAACATTAATACCAAAAGAAAAGCGGTCAGCATCAGGGCAGCGGGTGGGAGGCGGCCCCAGAACGCACCTTGCTCAGCCAGCTCCTGCTGGATCTCCTCGAGCACGGCCAGGTCCACGGGCTCCTCCAGCTGCAAGACAAAGTGGGCTCATGCGAGGCTTCAGGTCCCAAGCGGCCAGCAGGTCCCACCGGGACTCCTACTTGGAGGCTGGCTCGAAGCCACACGGAACCGAGGAAACGACGTGGGAATGTGGTCACGCTGAGGAGCCGTCAATGACTGAACCACTGGGAACAAGATAATGGCCCCAAATGTGGGGGGAGACAGTCTAGGGCAGCAACGACGTATTTGTTCTGCCAAAAGCATGTAAGTGCCGGAAAGTTCTTGACCTCTGTAAACCTCATCTCAGGTCTCTGTGAAGTGGGAATAAAGCTGCTGGAGAGCTCCCGGGAGCCCCATAGCGCACCATCTCTGCAGACAGCCCGCATGTTCCCAGGGCAGTTTGCCAACGTTTTCTTACGTTGTTTGCACGACGCTACCTTCTTCGTGGTATGAAGGTGAAGCAAAGCTCAGAGGCGCAGGAGGGGTAAGAGTCGAGAGCAAAACCAGGGCCAGAGTTCCAGAACTACGGACTCGCAGGCCAGTGCTCTTCCTGCACATGGTAACCCGCTTCCTATCTGGACCCAGGCCCCAACTCTGGCCAAGGTTAGAATTAGAAAGCTCTGGGGGCGCCTGGGTGGCTTAGTCGGTTAAGCGTCCGACTTTCACTTGGGTCATGATCTCGCGGTTCGTGGGTTCGAGCCCCGCATCGGGCTCTGTGCTGACTGCCAGCTCGGAGCCTGGAGCCTGTTTCGGAGTCTGTGACTCCCTCTCTCTCTGACCCTCCCCTGCTCACGCTGTCTCTCTCTCTCTCTCCTAGAAATAAATAAAATATTAAAAAAAAAAAAAAAAAGAATCAGAAAGCTCTGGGACCTTCTCCAGGAGAGAGCATCCTAGCCCGTGGTGCCGAATCAAAATTTCCAGGGAGGGAAGCTGAGGAGTGAAATTTCTGTTCAGTTTCCTGAGATGCAGTGATATAGCACACTGGCAGTCTGGGACGTGCAAACCAGGAATCCAGAAGAGTCTAACATTAAAGGCGAAAGAGCCTGGGTTAAGGGTGGTTGGAACCCTGAGTGGGGGCTGGAGGGTGGTGGGGTTAGAGGACTTGGGCAAACAGGGAGAGAGGACACCGGGCAGTCCTGTGCTGTAGCCCCTCCCCCAAAACACACACTCCAGCCTGACCTGAGCCAAGCCCTCTGGACAGCCCTCCACCGACTGCAACGCGCTCCACTCTTCTTCCATCACTTCTTGCACCAGAAGGGTGCTCGGGGCGCTCCCTGGCACACTGCCTCCCGCCTGGCGGTATCTGTTCAGAAGCCTGTCCCGGCTGTTCCTCATTCTCTCCAGGCATCCCTTGGAAGGAAAAAGACGGGGAGCAAGTCCATTAAAAACTTTGGGGGGCACTTGGGTGGCTCAGTCGGTTAAGCGTCCGACTTCAGCTCAGGTCATGATCTCCCAGTTCGTGGGTTCAAGCCCCGCATGGGGCTCTGTGCTGACAGCTCGGAGCCTGGAGCCTGCTTCCGAGCATGTGTCTCCTTTTCTGTCTCACTCTCCTCCACTCACGCTCTCTCTCTCAAAAATAAACCTTTTAAAAAATTCTTAGGCTAGGTGTTAAGACATTAAAGGAAATGTACAGACAGGAACTTTCAGCTATCACCTGAATTATTGTTATTTCTGTGTATTCCTCTCCAGTCCTTACCCACACGCAGACAGGTGAAATCACAAGGTTTTGTTTACTATCCCAGACTGGAATATTTCGCAGCCTGTCTTCAATGCCGGCGTCCTTAATGGTTGGGTCATAACAGCTCAGCCCCCAGGGTGTCACCACTGGATGCAGGGTTACTTCCGCATCCCCGCCGCCCCAGGCATGGCGACGACAGCCGCCTTTCTGGACACGGTGTCTCAGCCCAGGACGATTTTTACCCCCCATGGCACATCTGGCAATGCCTGGAGACACTTTTTGCTGTCGCTTGAATTGTGGGGCTACCCGCATCTAGCAGGTGCAGGCCAGGGAGCTGGGCGACACTCTACCGTGCGGACAACAGCGCCGCCAGCAGTATAGACCGGTCTTCCTCAAAACGTCCACAGCCCCGGTTGACAAGCCCCCGCTGTCAGCCTTATTTCTAGCACCCGTGTATTTTCCTAGACTACAGGACCTCTGCCCCTCTCTGGAAAGCTGGGTCACATGATAGGAACCATACTGACGTCAGAACAGGTCACAAGTGCGGCAGGGGCCCGTCCCTGCTGAGACTGTTACGGAGGCGCCGAAGAAAGAGTTTGGGGCAGAACGAGGCATCTTTTCCAATAATTGCTCGACTCCTGTCTGGACTGGAAGGCAGAAGCCAGGCGCCTCCCCGACGCCTACCCACCACCGCCGGCAGGGGGTGCTGGCACCCGGCCGGCTCGCCACGACCCCGCGCGCAGGGTCTGGAGCCCCGGGAGCGCCCGGCCCGGCCCGGCCCCGCTCCAGGTCCCCAGCCACCGCCCGGCACGCGGGAGGGCGGCTCCCCGGACGGGGTAGGGGTGACGGCAGCACGGCCGAGGCTTCCCAGGCCCCACGCCCACCTGCCGGAAAGCCTCCTTCCAGGACGGCGAACCCGCCGCCTGGTAGAGCGAGCGGCGCCGGTGACCCCGCGCCTCGTCCATCTCGTCTCCGCGCGCGTCGCCGCCGGGAAGTCCCGCCCCCGGGAGCGCGCCGAGGCCGGGNCAGGGCCGGCCCCGCGGCCCGCCCCTCCCGGAGACACAGTTGGGGCGTCCCTGAGTGGTGGCATCTGTGAGGTCAGCCCAACGTGGGCTGAGGGAGGTCCATCCTGAGGGATGGCCGGCTTGGCCAGGAGGACGTGTCCGGCCAGCAGTCAGAGACACAGTACGCGGCTGTGCCGCGGGGGCAGCCTTCCCTCAGCCGCCGAGCCCCCGCAGGCCGCGTGCTTCCGGGCTGCCTGCTCGGTGATTGGCCGACGCGCGACGGGCCGCCCGCGGATTGGCTGCGCTCGGCGGCGCGCGGAGCGACTCGGGCGA
>NW_027533258.1:10922126-10922424 GCF_008692635.1 Crocuta crocuta | reverse complement strand
CGGCGTGCTCGCCGTCGCCCTCGCCGCCGCCGCCGCTCACGAGGAACCTGGTGTTGGGCCTGGGCGGAGAGCTCTTCCTGTGGGACGCGGACGACAGCTCGTTCCTGGTGGTGCGGCTGCGGGGCCTCGGCGGCGCGGGCGAGGAGCCCTCCCTCTCCCAGTACCAGGTGCGGCCCTCAGCGGGGGCTGCCCGGGCGCGGGTCCTGAGCCCTCTCCTGGTTTTGGCCTCTGGCGGCCTCCCTTTTCGGATCCGTTCCCTCGGCAGAGGCTTGCGGACGCCGACGCCGTCGGAGCAACT
>NW_027533258.1:10908731-10921965 GCF_008692635.1 Crocuta crocuta | reverse complement strand
GGAGGGCGCGGGGCGGCTGGCTGGCTCTGAGAAGCCGGCTCCGCGACGGGGCGCCCGGCGGGTAATGAGTCCGACTCCCTGCTGGGGTTGCGACTTGAAAGCACCGGGGTTTGGGGGTTTTGTGCCCGGCACGCAGGAGGAAGCCCGCGTTAATCCCTTCCTTTCGCTTCTAGAAGATGAGCTCATTCCCCAAGTCGGAAGGGAGGGGGTTTTGCTCGTGTCTGCTTGTAGCGGACCGCCTGTGACACGGGCTGGACGGGAGGGGTCCAGACACGCTGCGGTCGGTCGTTGCTTTTGAGGCAGTGTTCGCTGGTAATCAACGGATTCCCTTCTTTTAAAGATTAAAAAAGGGGGGTGGCGGAGGGGGGGGGTGCTCAGTTGGTTAAGCGTCTGACTTCGGCTCAGGTCATGATCTCATGGTTTGTGAGTTGGAGCCCCGCGTCGGGCTCTGTGCTGACAGCTCGGAGCCTGGAGCTGCTTCGGATTCTGTGTCTCCCTCTCTCTCTGCCCCTCCCCCACTTGCATTCTGTCTCTCCAAAAATAAACATTAAAAAAAATTTTTTTTAAGGGAAATTATGTGGAGTAGTTATTTTGCAAGGTAGGGAAATCTGGAGCGTGTTAGAGAACATTCCGGTCTCAGCGGTTGAAGATTTTCCATCAGTTAACGGCCCAAGTGTGAGCTCTCATTGCGGCCACCTGGTTGAACTACAGCGTTAAGTGCACCTGCCGCGTGTTTACACGGGAGCTACTTTGACCAGTTTGTTTTTAATTTCCAGAGGCTGCTTTGCATAAATCCGCCCCTGTTTGAAATCTACCAAGTCCTGTTGAGTCCAGCGCAGCAGCACATAGCGCTCATAGCAATGAAAGGACTCACGGTGTTAGAGCTGCCCAAACGGTGGGGGAAGAACTCTGAATTCGAAGGCGGAAAATTAACAGTGAATTGTAGGTAAGTCGTGCGTCCGTGGAACGTGTCTGTGGTCTGTCGTCCACGCGGGCAGTAGTTCCAGACCCGGGGTTCTTCAGGGGCATTCTAGCTGGTGTGTGCGCCGGCTGCCTGCTGCCATGCTCTGTGCTCCGTGTGATTCCACGTTTCTTCCGGCCGAATTGTCGAATTGCTGTCTTATCGGAGTTCCGTTTGCAAGTGTAGAAACGGACCACCTGTGGGAAGCAGTTAGTATCTGGGAGTTGGACCGTTTGCTCTTAGTTTAACTGAGTTTAGTTTTTGTGTCTTATTTTTTGCAACAAATCCAGAAAAGTGAGAGTCAGACTCCGATCTGTTGAACAGAACACAAGCTGGAAACCCACCTTTAGCTCCACAGCGTAGAGACTGGGGCCCCTTAACACTTTCTCTTTCTAAATGGGTTTCCTCATTTCTGCAACAGGAGTGATAGTATTTCCCCAGTACTTTTCTTACGGGGCTACTGAAGGGATCGAGTAAGATGGGGCGCCTAAGATCACGTACAAAGTACAGTAGAAGATACTCTGTAACTTAGAAAGTCCTCTTACTTTGGTTCTTACTGGTATTGACTGAACAGAGGCTTTGCTCTGCCAGCAAGATGTGAGAGAAAGAAATCTGACGGATATTAAATTAGCGGGCAGTAAAGTAGATTTCCCTGTAGAAGGCCATAGAAGGTTTCCATCCAGGTGCTACGAGGGGATTTCCGTGTAGGAGGCCTCCATCCAGCTGCGACGTGGCTCAGAGAGCCGTTGTCCTCGTTTCAGCACCACGCCCGTGGCCGAGCGCTTCTTCACCAGCTCTGCCTCCCTGACTCTGAAGCACGCCGCCTGGTACCCGAGTGAGCTGCTGGACCCCCACGTCGTGCTGCTGACCTCAGACAACGTCATCAGGTAAGCTCCGGTTCTCTTGGAGCTTTGCGAGCGGAGATTCTGTTTCTGCTCATCCGCCGATGGCTCTGGCGCCGCCAGTCGGGTCCCGGGACGGCCCTCGTAAGCTGTCTGTCGGGCAGGTGTTCTGACCGCCCTCCCAGCCCGTCTTGTCTCCTGTCCTGGTCTGCTGGTGTGTCCCCTCCCATCTGTCACTCTTGGAGGCCGTGTTCCATCGGGAAAAGAATATAAGTGGGAGTTGAGGGATTTGAATTCTTGTCTCAGTGCCGCCTCTGTCTTGGAAATCCAAAGCTTGGTTTTAGGGGAGCCTCAGATTCCAGTTTTGTAAGATGAGCAGGTTCGATCTGACAGTTTCTAAATGCCCTTCCAGGTTTTGAACTCTAGGAGCACATGCTCTGATCCTCCAGAGATTTCCGTAATGTTACCAGTTAACTTTCTGGATCTGCCTCATGTGGAACATTTGCTGGGGAGACCCAGCTGAGGTACAGATCCCTCCGGTTTTATTTTTCCTGATCACGTGTTCAGCTGGGCCTTACCGCCCCTCCTTTCCTGCTGAGCGCTTGATCCCTTACTGGCCTCTTAGATCTCAGAGCTTTCCGGTTACTTTTAGATATTAAAGATTGGACTGTCCGGCTGGAAACTCTGATGCCAGACCCGCGTCTCACAGGCCCAGGCTGGGGCACCTGAAACGAGTGGGGGGGTGGCCTGGTCTGCTGTGGCTCTTGGTCCTGTCCCTGCACCTTGAGGTGGGGGTGACGTGTAAGGACGGGCTACTTCCTCAGGGTTCAGCTCCGTGGTAGAGGGCATAGGAAGAATGTGGCAGCTGCGGGACACGGCTGTCTGTAAGGGGGGGTGGCTCTGACCCCATCCCCGTTAAGTCCCGTCCACTGCTAGGGACCTCCGTTGACGTGGTAGGCTCTGCACACGTTGCTCTGTCAGCGATCGTCCCCGGGCCCTCCCTCCCGGTGGCTGTCTGCACGCTTGCTGTCTCCTGCACCCTCAGTATAACCATTGGGGTCTTTCCTGTGGGGTCATGGGACCTGCCAGGGTCCTTTCCTCTGCCCTCCAAGGGCCACAGGGAACTGGGCATCTGCGCCACAGTCCTCCTGCTGTTCCAGCCCAGCTCCAGAAATTTCCGTATAGGAAGCAGGTACCATACGGTATGCCCACGTCCCAGCCCTAAGGTATGACGTGTCAGGTTCGCGTGAGAACTCCCCGATCTGGCTTTACTTCCTGTGGTTCATCGGCTCCGGCTGGGAAGTGAGACCCGCATCTCCCCTTCCTACATAAGGGCACCTCTAAGTGTGGCCGAGTGTCTCCCTGCCTGCCTGTCTGACTTGACAAGGAGGGGCTCCTCCCCTCACGGAGCTTGTCTAGAACGCGGAAGGGCTCCTGACCCCCTCTCCTGGGAAGCCGGCTGGGGACGGGAGGGTGGCGCAACCTTCCTCGTGTGATGCCCAGAAGGAGGTATCTGGCCCCAAGTAGGGAAGGTTCTTTTTAAAATATGGGGTATTTGGGCACCTGGGCGGCCCAGTTGGTCAAGTGTCTGACTCTTGATTTCGGCTCAGGTCATGATCTGACAGTCCGTGAATTTGAGCCCCGTGTCGTACTCTGCATGGAGCATGGAGCCTGCTTCGGTCTGTCTGTCAGTCAGTCTGTGTTCCCCCTGCTAATGCACACACTCTTCCTCGTAATAAACTTGTAAAAAAGTACATGAATACGGGGTACCGATCACATCCCTGCCCCTGAGCTCTGGGGCCTGTGAACGGTTTCGGGGCCGCAGGGCACCCTTGACGCTGTCTTGCACTTGCTCTTTTGCTGCCTCCCCGTCTCGTGCGTCCCATCTCGTGGTAGCGTGCGTTTTGAGGTCAGATGCGTGTGGGCAGCCGGGAAGACCACTGCGCATGTGTGGTCGGTTGCATCAGATTCTCGTTAAGACCATCTATTAAATGGTATTTAATGATATTTTGAATGGTAATGGAGCGAACTGGGTTTAAACCTTCTTGGGGGTGTCAGTGGAGGTAAGTGCTTAACCCGTTTTACAAGCGGTGTTGGACTTCTGATAATGATGTTATTGGCCTTTTGAAAATTCTCCTTTTAACTCTAGCCACATGTGTTGTTGACTTTGTCACCTTAAATTAAAATGATTTTGGTAAAAACACTTTTTAAAAAGCACTTTTAGTTTCATACTTTCCCTGAAGAAGGTAGGGATGATGCGATACCGGGTCTTGTATAACAACAAGTATTCACTGGGTCCAGACGTCCCTCCCTTTGCGGCCGGCGGGCGTACAGGGGAGAGTGAGATGTGGCTGCTGTCCGGCGAGGAGTGGCGCGTGGCAGGCAGACTCGGGTGGTGTGCGTGCAGGGGTGCTGGCGGGCGGGGCGCTGGGTGGAGGCGAGTGAGCCTCAGGACGCCAGGGGAGTTGCCGTGTGCGGCAGGCTCGTGAGGGTTCTGGGGCGAGAGGGCGTTTCCGTGGGCCTCCTGGGCACAGGGGAGGTGGGCGACTTTGTCAGTATGCGAAAGCCCTTTGGCAGAGAATTGGTTATAAAAACCGCTAGGAAGATTCTCCAGCAGAGGGATTGGTGGGAGGGAAGGGCAGTTGTGAGATGAAAGAATGTCAGGGCACTGAGGGGCTCAGTCGATTGAGCATCTGACTCTTGATTTTGGCTCAGGTCAGGATCTCATAGGTAGGGGATCAAGCCCTGCATCGGGTTCTGTGATGAGTGTGGAGCCTGTTTGGGATTCTCTCTCTCTCTCTCTCTCTCTCTCTCTCTCTCTCAAAAATTTAAGTATTTTTAAAAAAAGAAATGAAAGACTTTTAAGTGTTGGCTCTGTGCTCTTCTGTTCTCCAGGATTTACTCTCTACGTGAGCCTCAGACACCCACCAAGGTCATTGTCCTCTCAGAAGCAGAAGAAGACAGTCTGATACTCAATAAAGGGTAAGTTATTTGTGTCATGAAATATTTCTTTAGTTCATTTATTGGGCTCATAAGTGCAGTTTTAACAGATTGCAGTGTTTTCCGGCGGTGACCACACTGCTGGGGACCTGAGGGGTGAGCACAGTGGGCGGCGGGACGAGGTAGCAAAGCTTCACGAAGCTGAACGTCACTACAGCTACTAGCTGCTCTCTTCTCAAGAAAGTTCTAAAACGACAGTGCCTGGAGTGGGTTCCCTCCCGTATCCTGAAGGAGCCCGAAAGCTATGCCACGACAGGGGTTCGAGGTGACAGCGTCACCTGCCCGCCTCCCAGACCGTCCACACCCAGGAGCTGCCAGGAGGAGGGAGCCCTTCAGACTCCGGTGACCGTGGCTCTTAGGTTTCCTCGCCCTGCAGGGCCACACGGTCCAGGCCCTCCGACTGTGAACAGTCACCCCTGGAACTCAAACCCCATTCCTCTGGCCTCCGGACCAGTCCTTCCGGTGATGACTGCACAGGACACCCGCGGCACATGCATGTGGGGTGAAGCTTTAGTGGCTGTATTTTTAGAAGTTTCATTTGGTTCTTCTCACGTCTCCGTGGTGGTCGCCGCTACTAGTCGTGTCTGTTCCTGTCTCTCTAACCCTTCGTCCTCTGCCTGTAGCTGTTGGGTATTTGAGCAGCGCGGTGGGATGGGGCAGGGGCGCCGAGTCTGGATGGCCCTTGCTCCCGGCCCGCCGGCCCGGCTTTCTCCTGCGGTCACTGATCTCGGACTGTGAGCCCGAGTTTATTTGATCCTCGGGTTTGGGAACACGGAGAGCCCGAGTGGTGTGCTCGTCCCGGGAGGACTCTCCCCCGCGCCTCCTGGGCATCCCAGTTTAGCTCCTGGGAGAGTCTCAGAATGAGCGTTTCAGCTCCGTGATGTCCGTGCCGGGCACCCGCTTCTTAAATTCCAGTGTGTCCGTCCCCGCGGGGCAAGCACCGGCCTCTGGGGGTCGACGGGTTCCCCTCCCTCCCCCGGGGGCCCCGGGGCACCTTCCCCAGCTTCTCGGTCTCTGTTCCCAGACCCAGTGCAGACCTGCTGCATGGGCGGGAGGCAGTGGGGCTGCGCGCTCGGGCGGTGTGATCGCTGTGGCGCACGCCGGCCGTTCAGCGGCTCCGAGCGCGTTTCTGTGACTGCGTTCTGTGACCATAAGAATTGTGGTGTTTTCTGTTGGGATTCTGTACGGGATGGACAGGGAGGCGCATAGAAGTGCACAGTGTGGGTCCTGGCCCGGAGTCGGGACTCGCTAATCGCTCCTACTGTCCCCATGGGAAATAACGCCTCGTTTATTAGGTTCCGGGTAACTTTTGACCATCAGGGGTCACTGTCTCTTTGATTTCCGTGTCTTTTGTCCCTTCATTGTCTTGATCATTTAGGTGAACGCAGGCTGTGCTTTTATTCTGATTTGGGGCTTCCTCATTTTTTTTTCTGCCTCCTGACACCATATACCTTTCCGTGTGATAAAGAAACTAACACACAACGTTTGCAGCAGAGCGGAGGGGTGTGGCTCCTCAAACTGTGTGGACCTGTGCCCCCCCCACCGTGTGAACTAACGCCGTGTTCTTCTCCCCGTGTGGGTTAACCCCGTGTTGAACCGGAGGCTTCCCGGGTGACCCGTTACGCTGCGCTTCACAGAGACGCACATTTCATCACTTGTTTTCCCTGGTTCCAACGGTAATACATACTTTAGAAGAGTTGGGAAAACCTACTGAAAAATATTAAGACAAAATCTTTTGTGAATTCCTATAGTTTCTCCTTAATGTGACACCAGAGCGACACTCTGGGTATAAAGTAGGTCGTTCTGTTCTATTCTTTTTTTTTTTTTTTTTTAAATTGCTTAGGGGCGCTTGGTTGGCCCAGTCAGTTAAGCGTCCGACTTCAGCTCGGGTCACGATCTCACAGTTTGTGGGTTCGAGCCCCACGTCGGGCTCTGTGCTGACAGCTCGGAGCCTGGAGCCGCTTCAGGTTCTGTGTCTCCCTTTCTCTCTCTGCCCCTCACATATGCTCTATTTCTCTATCAATAATAAACATTAAAAAAATAAATGTTTTTAATGTTTAATTAGTTTTGAGAGAGAGACACAATATTAGCAGGGGAGGGGCGGAGAGAGAGGGAGACACAGAATCTGAAGGGGCTCCAGGCTCCGAGCTGTCAGCACAGAGCCCGACGCGGGGCTCAAACTATGAGATCATGACTGAGCCGAAGTTGGACACCCGACCGCGCCCCTCATTCTGCTTTATTCTTGACCGCGGCCCACAGGCTGCCCCCTCCAGCTTCTTCCTCCTTCTGCGCCCTGGCTGTGAGCTCGGCCTCTTCACCATTTGTTCCTCAGACAACATCCACCCCTTTCCCATGTGGCTGCCGACTCACTCCCCTCCTTCCTTCGAATCCGTGCTCTGATGTCACCGCGTCAGGGTCCTTCCCGGACAGCCCAGCCCGAGGCAGCACCTACAGCAGCGCCTCCTGACGTCTCTCTTCCTGATGACGTCATTTTCTGACTGTGTGCCACACGTTCCTTTCTGTGCCCTGCGCGTCTGACTGGAGGGCGGGGCCTTGGTTGAAGTCACTGGCGTGTCCCTTGCACCTACGACAGTGCACAGCGCGGGGCACAGGACCAGTGTGTAAGAAATAACGTGTGGGGCAGATGTGTCCCTCTGCTCAGCGTTTGCTTCCTGTTTCTCTTTGCGTTCGTGTGTCTGTGTATATTTGTCCTGTCTGCGTGTGTACGTTTAAACTGAGAGTGCGTGGTGTAATTTTATGTTTCCGTCATTTAATTGTGCTCTGTTTTGCGTTCTCCATTGAATACTAACTGCATCCCCACCTCCTGTTATCAGACATTCTGTTCTCATTCTTGGTTTCAACACGTTGATTTTTAAATGTATTTTCAGGGGCGCCTGGTTGGCTCAGTCGGTTAAGCGTCCGACTTCGGCTCAGGTCATGATCTCACGGTTTGTGGGTTCGAGCCCCGTGTCGGGCTCTGTGCTGACAGCTGGGAGCCTGGAGCCTGTTTCGGATTCCGTGTCTCCCTCTGCTTCTGACCCTCCCCGGCTCACACTGTCTCTCTCTCTCTCTCTCTCTCTCTCAGAAATAAAATGTTAAAAACAATGTTTTTTTAAATGTCTTCTCAGGAGGGCGTACACCGCATCTCTGGGTGAGACGGCAGTGGCGTTTGACTTCGGGCCATTGTCAGCCGTCCCGAAGACCGTGTTTGGACAGAAGGGCAAAGGTGACATAGTGGGGTACCCGCTGTACATCTTGTACGAGAACGGGGAGACCTTCCTCACATACGTCAGTCTGGTGCACAGGTGAGTGGGGGGGGTGGGGGCAGCTGCGTGCAGAGCCTGCAGGTGCCCCGCCTGGACTGTCCCAGCCAGGCTGTGGCCCGTGGGTTCCGTTTGTGGACGCGTGGCAGCCTCTTGACTCTTGGTTTGCGCATTTTGGGGAAAGACGGGTACGGTCGTTTGGCTTTGATTTCCTCGTGTTACTCGGATCAGTTCTGTAATGTGCTTGGGTAATCGCCGGAGACTGGGTTTGTCTTCAGGAAGCCGAGAGCACAGCAGTGTTGTGCGTCTCGTGCGGGCCGGGCACTGGGAGGGTGGCTCGCGGTTCCCAGACCGGAGACCCCAGAGCAGGCAGAGTGCGGTGTGGCCGAGGACGTCAGGGAGACTTTGGTGGGCAGGGACTGCCGTCTGGTGACGGTTAACGGAGGGTCAGGGAAGGACGCGACCACTTGAGCCCCAGGGCGCGTCTCTGGCTCGGGCACGGCGCTTGTGGCTGGAGCAGCGGTGTCAGGAAAGCTGGAGGCATCTGCCCGGGGAAGTGGGGGAGGTAAACCCCACGGTGCGGAACGTGGGGGCTTTCCTGTAGGAATGGGGGGCAGTGGTGGCTCCTAATCCGAAGGATAAAGCAGTTGGTTCGGGACGGCCTGCAGCCGAGAGACGTTAGTTGACCGTCTACAAGGTCGGCACCAGGGCCGTTCTGGAGCAGGGCAGAAGTGGACACGCTCCCGCGGAGGAAGAGCCGGTCAGACCCCGTTCCTGGTTGGGGAGGGGTGAGTGGTGAAGACAGACACGGGGGTCAGGCCAGCTAATGGGGGGCTGTTACTACAGATGGTCAGTGTGACCCAGCACTGGGCTCATGAAGAGGAAGTGGTCTGTGGACAGTTGGAAATAGGGGACCGGACAGAGGAGGATGGCCTGCCCTGGTGACGGTCACAGGCAGGAGAGGGCGGGGGTCCTGGGCACGTTTGTAACCAGAAAGGCGTCCGGCCAGAGGCTAAGGTACTTGATTCACTTCTGAACTGTCTGGACCCACGTGACATCAGGGCCCTGCGAGTGGCAGGCGTGAGTCTGGGGCCTCGGGNCCCCCCGGGGCCTGCCTCTCAGCCGCATCCCCTCCACCCCAACGTGCCGCGCTCCAGGCGGCTGTCATGGTAATGCTGCCGCCTCCCTCCGCCCACGCCGGCCCCCATGTCGGCACTGCATCTGGCGGGTCGCCTTCCACGGCCTCTCCGGCCCAGTCCCGCCCCGCGTTCCGTGGCTCTCGCCGTGAGGACGCCCTGAGCGCAGACCCCCTCCTCCCCACCCCCTTGTCCTTGCTTCCAGACCCTCGTCCCCTGCCCAGGTCCCTGTCCTCCTTAGTCGTTGTCCTGAACGCCGTTTCGGTCCCCTCCGTGTCACCCCCCAGCTGCTGTCAGATTGATCTTAGGAAAGTGAAGCTCTGTCACCCTTCACGTGCGCCTCTGATGACGCTGTCGCCCGGCAGGAAGACTCAGCACGTCGACGTGGCCTGCGGAGCCCCCGCTCCCTCAGCCTGTCCTGAGGGCCTGCCGGCTGCTCCTCTGTTGTCTTAGCAAAGCTGTGTCCTTCCTGCTGCTCGTCTTCCGTGCTCCCAGAGCTGCTCCTCAGCTTGGAAAGTTCAGCACCCCTTCCCCGGATATGCTTTCACGTTGATCTTTTTTTTTTATGTTTACTCATTTATTTTGAGAGAGAGCAAGCAGAGGAGGTTAGAGAGAGAGAGAGAGAGAGACGATATAATCCTAAGTAGGGTCCACACTATCAGCACAGAGCCTGACGGACCTCGAGATTGTGACGTGAGCCAAAATCAAAAGTCACAGGTTCAACCTTCTAAGCCACCCGGGTGCCCCTGATCTTTCTTACTTTTGAGACTTTTCTTATGTCTCGTTCTTTGTACCTGGTAAATCCCTGCATTGTCAAACTCGGCACATGCCTTGGTAATTCTGGGTAACGTGTGCTTACCCGACCATGCCGGCTCCTGGGGGTAACCCAGCGCTCGGTCACTATTGCTTTAATCCAGCTAAAGACCGTGTCCAAGCACCTGAGAGGCAGCTCTGTTTTGGAAGAAAATACAGGCAGTACGTGGTCGTTAAAGCCAGGCATGGCTCACCATGCCCTCATGTGAGTGTGCGCTTCGAAGCGAAGAGGGCTCGTAACAAAACGCTGGGGGCGCCAGTGTTTACGAGACAGAAACGAGAGGGCTGTTGAGAGGGGCCGAAGGAACCCGGGAGAAAGAGTTGTACGTGTTAGGGATGTTGCAGGGTTGCAGGTGCCGTGAGCCCGCAGAGAAGGCCACAGTGCGTCATGTTCGTGGCCTGTGGACTTAGCAGCTGGCCTTTGTCAGGGACCAGCTTCACCGGGGGAGAAGCGCGAGCCAGAGTGGGAGTGGGGGGCTTCTCAGCCCCTGCGCAGGTGACGGTGACATTCTGCTCTTAACTCCTGCCCGGCCGTCCTGGGGGGAGTGTCGAGCCGCATCTCTGTTCTAGACGCCAGTAAGCTCCCTCCCTCCACGTGCCCCTGGTCGTGACAACCAGACATGTCCTCGGACGTTGTCAGTGTCTCCCAGCGCACAGTCTCTCCACGCGGGACGCCTTGCAGAGGCGAAGTCCAGGGAAAGCGGGCGCGTGGAGAATCAGGAGCACACGGCACCATGGGGTTTTTTATTTGTTTTTTCTTAAAGCTTAGGGTTTCTTTTTTTCTCTCTTAATGTTTATTTTTGAGAAAGTGGGGTAGTGGGACGGGGAGTGAGAATCCCAAGTAGGCCTTGCACAGTCCGTGCGGAGCCCGATGTGGGGCTCGATCCCATGAACCTCGAGATCATGACCTGAGCTGAAATCAAAAGAGTCTGACGCTCAACCGACTGAGCCCCCCAAGCGCCCCCGCGGCGCTGTGCTTTTGATGGGGGTCCGGCAGCTACAGAAAAGCTGCGTGAGTGGGGGCGTGGACTCTTCCGTCCGCGTGTCCGCATACGTTTTCCGTCCTCCCTTAGCCCCGGCACCGTCGGAAAGCTGCTGGGCCCGCTGCCCATGCACCCCGCGGCAGAGGACAACTACGGCTACGACGCGTGTGCCGTGCTCTGCCTGCCCTGTGTCCCCAACATCCTGGTGATCGCCACGGAGTCGGGCGTGCTGTACCACTGCGTCGTGCTGGAGGGGGAGGAGGAGGAGGAGCAGACGGTGAGTCGGGCCCCGTGTGGTTCCCGCCGCGTCCCCGTCCCCGCGTGTGGTTCCTGCCGTGTCCGCGCCCGCGTCCCTGTCCCCGCGTGTGGTTCCCGCCGCGCCCGCGTCCCTGTCCCCGCGTGTGGTTCCCGCCGTGTCCGCGCCTGCGTCCCCATCCCCGCGTGTGGTTCCTGGGCCGGTGAGAATGCTCGGGACGCCAGGGAGTGTCTCTCCGTCTGCACTCTGTGCACTTGGGGAGTCAGACGCTCAGTGGTAAGTGCGGCCCACTTGCAAGTCCACGTAGTAAGACGGTAGGAGGCTCCGGCGCCCACGCGCTCGCCACGCGCTCACCACGCTCGGGGTGGCGGCCTCCAGTGGCGGGTACAGAGGGCCTGTGAGGCGCTGAACTGGCTCTCCTACACCTGATTTACGACTTACTAAAAAGAGGGAGCCTTTTTTCCCTCTTTTAAGAATGTTAAAGCACTGGTAAAATGGGGGTGGGAGTAAGGAGAATTTCTTCGGTTTTGAGTTGTATTGTTTTCAGACGAGCATGGAGACTGAGATTGCCGGGTTCTCTTACAGTCCGAGACGCCCTGGGACTCCAGGGCCGACTTCGTCCCCTCCCTGTACGTGTTCGAGTGTGTGGAGCTGGAGCTCGCCCTGAAGCTGGCGTCCGGAGAGGAGGACCCCTTGGATTCTGACTTCTCTTGTCCCATCAAACTTCACAGAGGTAACGTATTGGCCGATTTACTCCTGTCCCGTCCCGTTTACACGGAGACGGTCACAGGCCATCCCCAGGCACCTGGGTGGGTGGCCCAGCTGTGGGAAGCCAGCTGGCCTCCGTGGCTTCGTCACTGTGCTGTGCTTCAGGTCCAGGAAGGGCAGGGTGCGTTTCCCATGTTTTTAAGATCGTGGTCTACAGTCTGCATCCCTCTGGAGTCAGAATAGTGAATTTTTCCCGGTCCACGCAAAAGTTGACTTCATGATTCAACTATGCATGTGCAACTAAAATTAGTTTGTTTAGTTTTTACTTATTTCTGAGAGAGAAAGAGACAGCATGAGCAGGGGAGGGTCAGAGAAGAGAGGGAGACACAGAATCTGAAACAGGCTTCAGGCTTTGAGCTGTCAGCACAGAGCCCGACGCGGGACTCGAACGCAAGAACCGTGAGATCATGACCTGAGCTGAAGTTGGACGCTTAACCGACTGAGCCCCCCAGGCGCCCCTGATAAACTTTAAAACGTACTTTAAAACTCAAATTATAACTCACCGATGTTAAGATATCTCTATAAAGCCTCTTTCTTTGTTTTAGGGCACGTTACAGTGTCTTAGGCCCAGACCCAGTTTGAACGTTGTCCTCTTTATCTTTTCCTTTTGCTTTAACTTATGTGGGTTGGTACCAGATCTTTCCAGCAACTTATCTCAGTCTGTCTGGGCAGCTTTTGAGCAGCTGCTGTGTCGGCCGAAGCTTGTGTCGTTTGAGACGCTACACGGAACGAGCCTGGTGCGTCCTGGGCTTTGGTTGTAGTTTTGACGTTAGCAGGTGCTCAGTCGGCCCCTCTGCCGTCCGTTTCCTCATCCGGAAGGGGTGGGGTGACATCAGATGACCTCTGGGGTCCCTCTGACACAAGACCTTGTGACCCTGCTGCCCTCTCACCGCGTCTCGGCGCCTCCTGTAGGTTCTCTGGGCCCAGGGCGGAGAGAGGGGCTCTGTCTGCAGCAGCCTGACGTCTCTGCTTCGTCAAGTACAGCGTAGGCTCGGGGGCAGTAGTTCTGTGCAGGAGACCAGCGTACGGGCTCCCCCAGCGCAGCTGACGACGCTGGGTCCAGAGACATGGAGTCCACGCGGTCGCAGAACTCTGCTTTAGAGATGAGCCTGAGCCCAGGGACGCAAGTGACGTAAACTCATTGGTTTCCTTATAAAAGTACATGACTTTGGGCAATCTTTTTTTTTTTTTTTTTTTTTTTTTTTTTTGTGG
>NW_027533258.1:10902428-10908606 GCF_008692635.1 Crocuta crocuta | reverse complement strand
TGGGGGTTTTTTTTTTTTTTTTTTTTTTTTTTTTTGAGAGAGAGAGCATTATACGTGCGCAAGCTGGGGAGGGGCAGAGAGAGAGTCCCAGACAGGCTTCGCACTGTCAGCACAGAGCCGGGTGTGGGGCTCCAACTCACAAATGAGATCGTGACCTGAGACGAAGTCAGACACTTAACCTACTGAACCCCTTTGGCACCACTCTTTGGGAAATCTTATGTGTAGGCATTTTTATCTTCCAGTGAGAGTTAATATTCTCACATATATGCAACTAATAAATGGACCTGTTCATATTTGTACTTAGGATACATTCCGATCATTGAAACATACCCAGATTTTTATCAACACTAGTGAATGACTATGTGACGGGGTGCCTGGCAAATTCTATCTTCAGTTGCTAACGTTGCCTCTTTTTATAACAGATATCTCTCAACTTCCCAGTATTGAGATTTTTCTATTACTGTCAGCACCTCAGGCACATTTTGACAAGTCGTCTGAAACAGTCGTAGACCTAATGAGAGGATTTGAACCTGAAAGTCTAAAGTGTGGGCAGACAAAACTTTTTAGTATTTTATTGTTCAGAGAGGAAGCCGTAGACCAGGAGTTTTAAAACTTTATGGCATAATGCTGTTTTCAGAGCCTACTTATACAGAACCCCAGCACATAAAACAGAAAAGAAGTATTAATATCTGCTTTATGACATTTACGAACCATGAAGTCAACAGTAAGAAAGTGAGGCCCTTAGATGGAAGATTTCATTTAGGGATTTATGGATGACAGTTGCATCTTAAATTAGCTTTCTCGTGTAAATTATTTCCATATCTTGTTTTAGTTGTGTAATGTTTTAAAAGAACTGAGTCCTAGAGAGAAATATTCCTAAGTAAAGTGTCCAGAACTCATCTTTTAGTCTCATGTAGTCTCAAACAAGGTATAGAAATTTTCATTAAACTACCATAATGGTTCCTCATATCTCTTAATATAAATATAAAGGGTTGTTGGGGCACCTGAGTGGCTCAGTTAAGTATTTAACTCTTGATTTTGGCTCAGGTCATGATCCCAGGGTCGTGGGATAGAGCCCCATGTTGGGATCTCTGCTGAGCATGGAGCCTGCTTGGGATTCTCCTCTCCCTCTTCCCACACTGCCCCCCTCCAGTGCACGCGTGCTCGCTCGCTCTCTCTTGTGAATGAATGAAATGAATGAATAAATGAATGCCAAATAAGAATTCTATCAAAGAAATAAATTACTTGGGACCCCGGCTGACTCAGAAGAGCATGTGACTTCAGGGTTGTGAGTTCGAGCCCCACATTGGCAGGAAAGCTTATTTAAGGGGGGAAAAATAGAATCCTATCCAAACTTAAACGTAAAGACTCTAAGTCCACGTTATCAAGACAAGTAGGATTTGGCGTTTCCTGGCTGCCTGGACGCGCTGTGACGGGACATTTCGCCTGCCGCTGTGGCCGGTCCTCTGACTCGCTCATGAGCTGGCCTGCGCAGTCCACGTGGGTCAGTGATGCTGTGACCTTTCTCAGGCTCCATTTTACCTGGAAGAATGAGAGCTGTAAACACGCGTGCAGGGGGGACGGACAGGCCACAGTGTTCGTGTTCTGACCTCCTCTGGGGAGGGTTAGAAGTAACGTTTGGGTTGTGTTCGTTACTTTGAAAAATACTTTAAATATATTTGAAAGTTGATTCCAGTTTTAAAATTTCAAATCCCTGATGTAGTCCCACAGTGTGAAGGCCCCGTCACCTGTCACTTCCGTGGACAGGTGCGTTTGTGGCCTGCTGGGGTGGAGGCCAGTTTTTAACGATGACCTGTATACCGTTCACGATTCCATTTGCAGATCCCAAGTGTCCCTCAAGATACCACTGTACTCATGAAGCCGGCGTGCACAGTGTTGGGCTAACTTGGATTCATAAACTGCACAAATTTCTTGGGTCAGGTGAGTTCTCTGGGTTTTTTGGTGTGTTTCATAGATTTTGTCAAGAAGGAGTTTGGAATAGAAAAATAATAAAGTCGATGAAACTAAAAGATTGTCCTTCGAAAACATCAAGATGGACAGACAGACCTGTGGCGAGAGCAACCCTGAGAGAAGACTCAGTCCTGCTGAGAACGAGAGAGGAGACGCTACCGCTGACCTCACGGAGGTGGTTCAGGGTTGTGACAGGGAACCGTGAGCTGCTTCGTGCCACACAGGTCCCCAAGACGAGACGGACGCGTTCCTAGAAGGACACAGACTACGGAGATGGGCTCAAACCCGGGACGTTAGAACAGACCTGTAACTAGGGAAGAGGCTGAAGTAGCAACCAGCTGCCCGAGGAGAAAGCCTTGGAACAACAAGCTTTCCAAGTGTCGCATTTAAAGAAGCCAGTTCTTCACGAACCCTTCCAAAAACGGAAGGAAGGGGAAGCACCCCCTCAACCCGCTCGTTGAGATCACTGCTCCCCGGACACCAACACCAGACGGGTGAAAGGACAGGAAACCACAGACACACACCTGTCACAAGTAGAGATGCAAAAAATCCTCAACAAGATACTTGCAAACCGAACCCAGTAACCTATGAAAAGGAAGGTGGCCCAGGGCCAGGTGGGGTCTCTCCCAGGGACAGGAGGCCAGGGGAGCATCCAGAACCCCAGCGACGCAGCACGCCGCACCCGCTAAGGACCTAGCCCGCATTGTCGTCTCAGTAGACGGAAAAGGGCTCTAAGAAGATGCGGCCTTTCCTGTTTCCGGCACTCAGCAAACAAGGAATGGAAAGTTCCCCAACTGCTCGGGGGCGTCTAGGAAGAGCCACTGCCAGCACCATGTTTACTGGGAAAGGGCCCAGGTGTTTTCCGTGGCTGGCATTTGCTGCTGTAATAAATCCCCACAAACCTAGGGGTCACAACGACGCAGGTGCGTATGG
Organism: Crocuta crocuta; assembly: GCF_008692635.1. Taxonomy (NCBI): domain Eukaryota; kingdom Metazoa; phylum Chordata; class Mammalia; order Carnivora; family Hyaenidae; genus Crocuta; species Crocuta crocuta. Next base: position 10,905,702 of record NW_027533258.1, on the reverse strand, counting down.
TAGAGCTCTCAGGTCTCAAGTGCTGGGGTGACCTCCCTTTCTGGAGGTTCTACACATCCTGGCCTTTCCAGCCTCCCCAGCCTCCCCTTACTCAGAGCCCCCTTCCTGTGGCTTCAGAGTGGTGGCAGTTGAGTTGTCCTCTCCTTTTCTGCTTCCCTCTTTCCCTTCTAAGGAACCTTTGTCACAGCATCAGGCCCACCCACATAATCCAGAATATTCTATCTCCGAGACCTCAACGAGCATCTCTCAGTCCATCTGCAACCTCTTCCTCTGCCTGCAGCCTGACAATTTACAGGTTCTGGGGTTTGGATACTAGTTTGTTGCACCCTGTGGCCTCCAAAGATTTACATCTGACCCACGTGCCAAATATATGGACTGTAGCATTGTTGTATCAACGGAGACGTCAGCATCCCCTCTCCATCTCAGGAGCTCACAGGTCCCCAGTCCCACCTGAATCTCATACATCATCCAGCTCGGATCTGTAAAGACTCTGAGTAGTTTCTCTCTTGGGCGGAATTCCTTTCCCCAGACCTTGAAATTAGAAAACAGATCCTCTGTTCCCAGACCGCAGTGGTGGGATGGGTGTACGTATCGTTTCCACACTGCAGGTCAGAAAGGGAGAAAATGGGAGACCGCAACCACGCATCCTAAGCAGTTTCACAACTAAATTCTGGTAGGTTCTGAAGCCTAGGGATGATCCCTGCGCTTGCAGTGCTGCCCTGTGTGTAAACCTTTATCTTTTCCAGAAAGGTAGCACTTAGCTATAGCTGAGAGGTTCATCACTGGTTTTCTGCCTTCGGAACTGGGGGTGGAACAGCCTTTTCTCCTCATCTCCATGACCCTTTCAGTCCAAGGCAGCAGTGTTTCCATGGCTACAAGTTCTCAAGAACTTTCTGGTCTCCTGTGTATATCAGAAGAAGTCAGTTCACCCATAGGCCTTTCCTGGGGGATCCTGTCTCTATTTGGGTTCTGCCCACGTGGCCACAGGATCAAAGTCACACTCCTGATCTCTCCAGAGAGCCCTTGTGTGACTGGACATTCTGACCGTTTGGTCCTTCTGAGATATGAAATGCACCAATGGCTTTTTCCTCTACCACATGATTTCCTAATGAAAAATCTATTAATTTTAGCATTTCTTGCTAAATAGGTTTTTGCTAGATAGGTTGAGAATTTCCTAAATCATTAAATCTTTGGGGTGTTTGTAAAAACCCAGTTCTGTTTTTTCTTAGATTTTACTGTAATTAGCACAAAGGAACCAAGTTACATAGCCAGGGTTTTGCTTGGAAATCTCAGCTGAATGTCCAGTTGAATTGTTTACACATCTGCTTTCCACACGTTCCCCAAAGATCTGAGGCGAGAGGACGTCACTCTTGCTGCTTGTGTCCAGTGTTGTGATGGAGGTGAGGAAAAAGGCATCAAGATTAGGAAGAGCTAAAACTCTCTTTTCTGAAAACATGATCTTTTGCGTAGTAAATCATAGGACGTCTATTAGGAAAGTATTTATACTAATAAATGATTCCAGAGAGCTTGCAGAACCCAGGAGCCATATACAACTGTCTGTTCTGTGTCTGTGCACTAGCAATAACTAATCCAAAAGGTAAAATTAAGGAAACAATCCCATTTGTAATAGCATCAAAACACAGAACATACTTTGACAAAACTGTGAAACATACACTTTTAAAACCGCAAAATGTTACTGAAAGAAATAAGAGGCCTAACTAGATAAAAAACATCCCANATCAATGTGCAGATTCCAGTACCATCCGTGTCAGAATTCCAGCTGGCTTTGCACAGATCGACAAGCCAATCCTAAAATTCGCTTGGGATTCTACAGACCTGGAGTGCCCAAAACAGTCTGGATAAACAGGAACAAAGTTGGGACCCACACTTCCATGTTTCAAACTGCTTACAGAAAACCGGGAGTCCAGTTGGTGTCCACGCAAGCACCAGGACAGATCAGCGGGAAAAGAAGTCTTAAGCGGTATACCAGGGTACATGTACATGCACAGGAATGAAATTGGAGCCCTGCCTCACACCATAACACAAAAATGACTCAAAATGGATCAGAGACCTAAAACACAAGGCCTAAACCTGTAGAGCTCTCAGAAGAAAGCGTGCTTACAAAAGTACAAAGTGGAACAGGAGTGAGTATTGCAAATGGACTTGATCTAGAATACAGAAGAACTCTTAGAACTTAATAAGATAAAGAGCCCAATTTGAAAAACGGACAAAGGATTTGAATAGATCCTGTTCCTTTGATGAGGTACAGATCATTAAGCCCACGAAACTGTGTTCGCGGTCATTGGTCGTGAAGTGAGATACCACAAAACCACTTCACCCGTTGAAATGGCTAAAATAAAAAATGACAGTAACCAGTGTTGTCAGTGCAGCGTTTATGGAAATGTAAGGTGGTGCAGCCCTTTGGGAAAATGGTCTGGCGATTCCTCAGATGGTCAGACCTTTGGTTACAGCCGGACCTCTGCCCTGTGCACACCCACGAGAAGGGGGCATGTATGTCCATGCACACACTTGTAGACAATGTTCACAGCAGCACTACTCATAGGGGCCAGATGGCCAAGTACCCATTACCCCGTGAGGACACAAATCTATCCGTCCAACGGCGCATCGTGTAACACTAGGAAGGCGGGACGTGTGGCACAGATGAGCCCGAAAATGTTGAGTGGAGGCAGCCAGGCCCAAACAAGGACACATGTGACGCATGACGTGCAGGGTGGGCGGGTCCGCAGAGCCAGAAAGCAGACTGGTGGTGGCTGCCGGGCCAGCCCTTCTGGGTAGCGAGAGATCCTGAAGTTTCCATGGCCGTGGCTGTACGCTTCTTCTAATACACTACAAACCCGTGGAATCACACCCTTTAAATGGATGGGTTCTATGTATTGTGAAGTACATTTCAAACGGCCCACGGGTGTGGGCGAGGACTGGACGGGAGTGCTCCCCTCGGGGCGCCTGGCTGACGAGGAAAATGCACTCCCCGCCTCGGCCGAAGCCAAGTCCCCCACCCCCTAGCCCCCCAGCCGTGGGAAGGAGGTGTGTGTGGCCGGAAGGTGCAGTGCTGTGGGCGCGGCGGTGCGGGACGGGGGCTGGGACGAGACTTTGCTGCATTTAACCTGCAGACGTGTGTCCGCGCGTCAGTCACCTGTGTGTGCGTCCTTGCAGACGAAGAGGACAAGGACGGCCTCCAGGAGCTCGCTGCCGAACAGAGGTGCTTCGTGGAGCACATCCTGTGCACGAAGCCGCTGCCCTGCAGGTGAGGACC
>NW_027533258.1:10901701-10902394 GCF_008692635.1 Crocuta crocuta | reverse complement strand
GACCCTGACTTCACGTCCCGTCTTCAGAGGCAGCTTTTCTGTGCCGTGCGTATTGAGGTCACAGTCCGCGTCTGGGGAATGTGAGGTCGGTCAGGGCAGAGCCCGAGTCTGCATGCGTCACGGTGACAGACTGACGGCCACACATTCAGTGAGCAGAGGAAAAGGAAGAATCTACAGTGACGGCCACGTGCCTGTGTGGGATACCTGCATCCACACGGTGCCCTGTGGACGGCTGGGCCCCGGGGGGAAGGGTGGACCTGGAGAGACGTGGACGGGAGCACGTGGAGGGTCCGTTCCTGCAGGGCGTCCGCGCGGCCAGCCCAGGGGAGGGCGCAGGGGGGGGGAGAGCAGGGCCGACGGTCTGCAGCTGCCTTGCTCGCCAGAGGAGCCGGGCGCAGAGGGGACTGGGGCTGACCCGGGAGGAGGGCGTCGGAGAGCCCGGATGGCAGCACGGGGACTCCCGGGGGCACCTTTGGGGACGGGGAGGGCGGCACTGGGTTGGAAGGCAGACGGGTGAAGTGGATGACAGAACCCCATCCGTGCGCGGTCCTCAAACGGGTGAGAGTAACAGCTGCTTCGGAGCGAGTCCCTAGACAGGAAATCCGTGCACGCCGTCAGGGCTGGGATGGCCGTTGCCGCAGTTGGGGGGGGGGTCGCCTTGTGAGCAGGGAGGTCACATGGGGGCCCCCATGG
>NW_027533258.1:10890555-10901682 GCF_008692635.1 Crocuta crocuta | reverse complement strand
TGGGGGCCGCCGTGGCCAGGAGCGGTCTGCACTCCTGCTTCTGCGGATCTAACGCCGAAAACACTGTTACCTTGAGACCCCTCCCCACCTTCCCTCCCCAGAAAGGTGGAGGGGTGCTGCGCGAACACTGCCACCTGGGGCAGGGGAGCGGGGAGATCTTTGGGGCTGGGCCGCAGGCTGTCCCTGCGAGTCCCAGGTCTGCCCTCCTCCACGAGGCAGGGACAGCGCTGGAGACGGTAGGGGAAGCGTGGGACCCGAGTGCAGGGCCGCGGCTGTGCGGGGCCGACGGCTGGGCCTGGGCAGCGGGCAGGGAGCTGCCTGTTGATGGGTGAGAACTGTTGGGGGGTTGGCAGCCTCTGGGCCTTTAACCCTGTTTCCGGGTCCCTGCGTCCTAGTAAGGCAGCCGCGGCTGTGTCGTTCCAGGCGGCCGGCACCGGTCCGAGGGTTCTGGATCGTCCCGGACATCCTGGGACCCACGATGATCTGCATCACCGGCGGCTACGAATGCCTCATCCGGCCTTTGTTGTGAGTCTGTCCTCGCGGCCCACGCGTGGCTCACGCTCTGCAGGCAAGGGGTGGAGGTTTTTGTTGTCGCTGCCACGTGTCGAAGGACTCATTTTAGGCACAAGAGTCGGGAGCTTTAGTTCCAAGTGGAAAAGAGCAGTAAAGTAGCGAGCTCCGCAGTTCCCGCGACTTAGTGGAAATGACATCCACGCCGGCCCTGCGCCCGGCTCCGGGGTGGCCTGAGCCACCACGTAAGGACGGCACCGTCCTCCGTCCGGTAGAAGGGGAGGCCAGCCTGGGAGGCGTGCTCGGGCCACCAGCATACATCCACCGGGGCCACAGGACTGTGGCCTTCTGAGCCCAGAGTCCACAGTCACCCTAGTTGCCCATCCCTGCCAGGCTCGGAGCAACAGCAGGGAGCAGTAAACCCGGGAGGGGGCGGGAGTGGGCTCCTAATCCTTCCCCTCGAGGAGCTTCCGCGAAGCTACAGGCGCCATTTTCTGCTGGGTGGCCCTGACGGTCACCCAGGGGTCGTAAGTGCGGGAGCAGGAGTCCAGCGGGGCCACCGGAGTGTCGGCTACTTGGCCCCCCCGGTTGCCCGGTGTCCGCGCAGAGCACGGGCCTCCGCGCACGGGCCTCCGCGCGCGGACCTAGTTGAGAACACCGGCATCACTTGACGTCCTGGGAGGAATTTCCACAGTGTCTGGATACTGACCAGTTAGGCCATCGGGAAAGGAGAAGAATTTATTATCGATTTTGTTTGTGTACCAGGACTAAAAACTAGCAAGTCCAAAGTGGGGAAAAATTCACCTTTTCGTCTGTTACCTTGGCACGTTTGCTAATCCAGTGATAGCCGGTCACGCTGGGCCCCTTCAGAAGAGACCACGAAGCCTGAGGGGAAAACCACAGCGTGCCAGGCCCCCCGGGACCACGTTGTGTCCATGGTGCTCCCGTCCCGTGCTCTCCGGCGTCCAGGGCGCGGCTGCTCCGAAATGGCCGCTGTGAGGATCTGTACTATTCAAGTGAATCTGACTTTTAGGATCAAGGTCATCAGAGCAAATACAGTACATACAGTGGTTTTCTGGCCAAATCTGAAATTACACCTCAGAAAGGAGTTATTTACGTACGTTTGCAGCTCCAGCTTACAAATGGCTCTCCAGTCCTCTGCAGAAAGAGTCCCTGATGAATTCGTATTTGTGTGTGGCATTTGTCAATTCAAATTCTTTTTTGAAAAGGTCGAGTCTGAAAAGGCTTCGACAGCTGGCAGCCCTTGTGGCACGGGGACAGCCTTCCCCAGGTGATCTCCTCAGGGCCGGGACTAGGCGGTCTCGTCCTGTTCGAGTTTTTCGCATTCTCAGGGCGCAGGTAAACGTGGCTCGTGCTTTGCCGGGGTCCTCACGGTAGAGGACTCTGCGGTAGATGGTGTTTGACTCACTTCTGTGTTTTGCAGAAGCACGGTCCATCCGGTGTCCCCTCCCCTGCTGTGTACCCAGGAGGACAAGGTGGTGGAAGAGTCGCCCCTCCGCATTCTGGCCGAAACCCCGGATTCCTTTGAAAAGCACATTCGAAGCATTTTGCAACGCAGTGTTGCAAACCCGGCGTTTCTGAAGTACGGGATCCGGGGCGTGTGGGCTTAAGNAGGGACGGAAAGGAGGGACGCCGGGCCCGTGGCCTGAAGCCGCGTGCGGTTGAAACTGCTTACAGGTCATCTGACAAAGACGCGGCCCCTCCGCCCGAAGAGAGCCTGCAGCTCCTCAGCCGGGCCACCCAGGTGTTCCGGGAGCAGTACATCCTCAAGCAAGACCTGGCCAAGGAGGAGATCCAGCGCAGGTGGGGCGGCCCGGGCCCCTGGCCGTGGCCCCTGGCCGGTAGCCGGCGCCGTGCAGCGGCCTCGGGTCACATTGCGTTTCTGTTCTCAAAGGGTCAAGTTGTTATGTGACCAGAAGAAGAAGCAACTGGAAGACCTCAGTTACTGCCGGGAGGAGAGGTGAGTCCCACGTGAGACACGGGAGCCATAGTTCGGGCTCAGACGCACGGCTGTGTGCCTGGCTTCCCCGTCGGGCGGACCCCAGAACCCCTTGGTTTTCTGCTGTTAGGAAAAGCCTGCGGGAGATGGCAGAGCGCTTGGCCGACAAGTACGAGGAGGCCAGGGAGAAACAGGAAGACCTCACGAACAGGTCAGCGGGTTGGGGCGTTCGGGCCCCGCTGTGGCTGCTCCGCACCTGGGGCGCACGGCCTCAGGAAGATGGGCCGCGGCGGGTGCGCTGGGCCTCGGAGGCGCAGGTCGGGAGGGCGCGGGGCCCTGGCCGGCCCCCCAGCTGGGAGTGGGGGTTGAGCCGCTCGCCTGCACCCCCCAGGATGAGGGCGGTCCTGCACAGCTTCCGCGCCCAGCTCCCCGTCCTGTCCGACAGCGAGAGGGACATGAAGAAAGAGCTGCAGCTGATCCCCGAGCAGCTCCGCCACCTGGGCAACGCCATTAAACAGGTGGGCGAGGGCGTGCGGTGGGCGAGGGCGTGCGGTGGCCAGGGTGCTCCGCACGGACCACCACACCCGTGAGCGCGTGCGCAGACCGCAGCCTGATACACCTGTGGGTTTGGTACTCAAGGTGACCATGAAAAAGGACTATCAGCAGCGGAAGATGGAAAAGTTGCTGAGTCCTCAGCGAGCCACCATCACCCTGAGCGCCCACCAGCGCAAGTGCATCCAGTCTGTCCTGCGGGAGGAGTGAGTACCTGCCCTCCGCGGGACGCCGGGCCTGCCTCTCCTCCTGGACAGGGCGGGCCAGGAGCCGGGGCCACACGGCCCTGGAGCGCAGGGCGTTGGGGGAGGAGCAGCACGGGACGGGCCCAGAGCGGGACCGTGCGGCGGTGGGTGGCAGGTGCGCTCGCGTCGGAAGCCTCACGCTGGGGATCGGCGGAGCGTTTCCAGCGCATGTGCCCGTCACTAGCTGAAATTCTCGAGTCCCCGTGCACGGCTCCCGGCCCCGGAAGTGAGGGACTGTACGGTCTTGCAGGGGCGAGCACATCAGACAGATGGTGAAGCAGATTAACGACATCCGGCACCACGTCACCTTCTGACCTGCCGCGGGCACATTCACAGCGAGGCTGGCACGGGTCAAGGCCCAGGTGCATTTGTAAAACGAACAGGTAGCATCTAATTTATAAAGAGACGTTTTAGATGAACTTTGGTGATTCAGATCTTTCATACTTGTTTTATAAATACTGAATAAATGCTTTTATTTAAAACCTGGCACGTGCTTTATACGTAAGGCCAAGTTCATGATTGTGTTCAGTGAGGGCCTGGGATTCGGTAAAACTGCACGGAGACTTTGAGCTGCGCTCACCTGGTCGCCATGGGCCACGCAGAGTCGGCTCCGAACCTGAGCAAAAACAAGAGCCGTGTTTGAACGTGGGGGCGCCAGGAACGCGAGCACAGAAAGGAAAGGAAAGGGCCACGCAGTGAACTAGGCGGCAGCTGCTTAATCTGAAGACTTTCTTCGGGACGCGCCTTCGGTACGAACGGTTGCACGCGTGGTGCACTCAGAGCCCGCCTGGAGCCCTGGTGGACAGGCCGCGGCCGGCTCAGCGCCTCCGCCTGCGGGATGACCTTGGGAGCCACACCGGTCTGCGCCCAGTCCCTGCGCGTCCCCAGCAGCTCTGTCCTCGGGCAGACACATGGAGCCCTGAGAGGTGACACCGGACCTGCCCAGACACACCGAGCCCGAGTGACAGCCACGTGGTGAGGCGGGTCACAGGAGGTAGGTCACGTGAGCCATGCGTGAACGCATGGGCTCCCCTTCCCTCCTTCCGCACGGCTGGTCCCACCGTCACCGTCGCTTTCCCACCAGACCTGAAACCCAGTGTTTCCCAGTGGGGTTTCCCGCGGGGACTGTGTCACGGTGTCATACGGGAGAGATTGTGCAACAAAACCTTCAGTGTCGGTTTGGGGTTTATAGGAGGTTTTCCTCAGGCGAGTCCCAACCGTCCGCCTGTGCCTTCCCAGCGTGGCCGCGTCCGCGTCGCGAGTCCCTGGCCCAGCACCTGCTGCAGCAGCAGGTGTGCAGAGCGCCTCTGGGCGGAGCACTTCCCTGCGAGCCTGCCTTCAGGGAGGTTACAAATCACCCACCTTGATGGTGTCTGTTGTGACGCTTTGAAATTAGCCCGGGGCTGAAAGCGCGTGCATTTTGGAATTAAAATCCCCTATAGTTCAAGGAGGATATAGGTTTTCTTTAAACCAAGTACAGAGGATTTTATACTAATTGTTTTGCGCGTGGCAAGCCCGAGGCACCGTTTGCATAGTTAGTATTCAAAGGCGTGTCCACGGATGGGAACTACTGCGGTGGCCCCGGGATGAGGTGCGTAGTCCGGATCTCGTCCTGTGGAAGACAGACGTCCCGAGGCTCAGGGCTGGCGCATCAAGGAGCGTTGTCGCTAAGCCAGGAGTCGGTGGTGGCCGTGAGCCAGACGCCTCCACTCATGCCCGTAAGATTCCTTCAAGGGCCCTGGGGTTCTGCGCCCCCCCCCCCCCCCGAAACCACCTGGACGGAGCTGTCTGGGTGGCCTCACGCGGCACCCTACCTGCGGTCCACACGGCGCTCCGCAGGCGGCCGGCAGATTTTCTGCAGCCCTCGTGAGGTCGTGCACGCCCTCCCCACAAAGGAAAGGAATCTAACCTGACACAGGTGACGGCGGCCACACGGACGGGCCCCCCCGGGGTGCGCGCGATCTACACTGAGGGGGGGAAACAAACTAGGTGTCTATCGACCCCGGCCGTCCCCGTGTTTGTACGGACGCTTCGGAAGCTACGTGCGCCCGCCGGCAGGAGTTGCAAATAAGCCAGCACATGTGTAAGTTTATACTAGATGTCAGACAGAGCTTGTTTTATTAATATTATTTTTCCACTGATCCAACAACTAAACTAAAACAGTTTTCAAGAGTAGACGTGCTGAACCCTGGTACCGCGGGCCCGCGAGATGCGCCGGGCGGCAGAGAAAGTGCTTCCAGTCTCTTGTGCTTGCTTTTCCTTGAACCTCAGCTTCCAATACAGAGAGAGCCCAGCCTGGAGTTCAAGTTCTCACGATTGATTCAGCCCGAGAACGGGTCTCGCCCGCCGCCGTCGGACACACTCCGCGAGCCTCAGTGCGTTTGCGGCCCTCCGACGCGAGAGAAGACGGTAGGAAAGAGACGCCCGGAGATTCCGTCACGAGCCAACGGCCTGCTCTCAACCTTCATATTTTAATATAAAATATTCATTCAGCGAACGCCACGCCTGTGCGCTGGCCGGGGCGGCTGACGAGCTCTGCGCAGCGGGAAACACCCCATCCCCGTATCTACGACCAGCAAAGCTCATTCCAAACGCAACTGGGCTGTTGCTTTAAAGGCAGGGACGTGTGGGCCACAGCAGCACTTCCTCTGTCACCCCCGGAATCCCGTTCCCGTCCATCCGTGTCCCCGTCTGGAAGGCCTGCTCGCAGCTCCCGCGCCACAGTCTTCCCTCGCCACGCGTGAGCCTCGCTCCTGGCCTCCTGTTCTGTCACTTCTTCAGTTAAGAGTTAAAGAATAATTAACGTTGCTCTAAAGAGGAGTTAAAAACCCAGGGTGCAGGCCACGTCCTGCGGCGGGTGTCATGTCTCCGGGAGCTGGTTGATGTCCGTCAGCTTGGTGTCGTTGAGAATGGCCCGGATCCTCTCCAGGGAGCCGGCTTGCCGGATCCGCTCCAGCTGCACCTGGGGGCGACAGCGAGTCAAGGGCACGTGCCTCTTGCCTGGCAGGGCCGGGCCCTCAGCTCATTGCGACCCGTCACCCCAAGGAAAGGGCGCAGCAGGGACAAGAACATGCAGAAGACCACCCCCTCGGGGCGCCCGGGGCCTCAGCAGCGTAAGTGTCTGACTCCGTCTCTGCCCGGGTCTTGCTCTCACAGCTTTGTTGCTTCAGGCCCCACACTGGGCCCGGTGCGGACAGCGTGCAGCCAGCTTGGGATTCTCTCTGCCCCTCCCCCGCTGTCTCCCAAAATAAAACAGAAAACAAACACCCCAAAGCAACAGGCCCCGTGAGGGGCTGGGCCCTGAGCTCCGACACCGCACAGCCGAGCTGCTGTGCAGAAAACACAAAAACCCAGTCAGAGTCCAGGACAACACGCTGTCACTAGGTGTCCGTCGGGGGACTAGGGAAGGGGACGCGGTGCCGCGGACACGTAGCCACATAGGTCCGGGACCTCGGCCCACAACACGGAAACAGCCCTCAGAGAGAAACCCAACGTAGGGACGCGCCTGGCAGGAGGGGTCTCAGCGGTACGACGCGGGAGGCCCGTCTGCGAGCGGAGCGTGCGGTCCTCCGCCCGCGTCCGCTCACACCCCTCCTCCCACGGGCGGCCCGAGTCGGGCTCCCCAGCGCCTCACCTGCAGGGTCTGAGACAGCTTCACAAAGTCCCTCTGCACCTGCTCACTGACGTCTAGTTCCGTCTGCAGCCGCTGAGCTTTGTTCTTCTCTTCAAACAGGAGCTGCTCGGCTGTGCCCTACAGACACGAGCGTGGGACGAGGATCAGCGCCAAGGAGCCACAGGCCCGCGGCCCCCGGGGCAGCAGGGTCCCGCGGGAGGGGCGGGACACACCCCACCCGAGCCCGTCAGGCTCTGTCACCGGGCGCGGCTGCTTACGCACTTGCCGTCGGGCGTCCCAGGATGGCCAGATGAAGGCCACCCTCTGGTTCCCCCTCACCCCTCGCGGTCTGGGGACCCCGATTAATCAGCAAAGAGCTGCTGCTAAGATCTAGAACTTTCCAGCAACACGGGCAGAAACTTTGGGATCAACCACGACGGCCCAGCATCTGCCAGGAGGCAGCCTCGCGGGGCGCGGCCACGCGGCTCCGGGGACCGTCCTCAGAAGCCTGCCCCACGGTCAGCCCCACGCACTGCGGTTCCCTCTGGACGCCCGTGGGCAGCAGACACTCGGGCGCACGGAAGGGCTCTGACGGCAGGGCCTCTGGCTGCGCAGGGCCCACCTCCGGCAAGGTCATCTCGTCTCCCTTCCGCGAGCGGGGAGCCGTGGAGGCTCGCGGGGGGCCCTGCGCTAAGCTGCCACGTTCTTCCCACCCAAGCGAGATGGGACTCCACGTTCTTAGCACGACCGCCCCTCCGCCGTCAAGGGCAGGGTCACCTTAGCAGCCGTCTCCCTCCTCAGCTGCTCCTCCAGCGCGCTCCTCGCGTCCTGGACGCTCTCCAGCTGCTGCGCCTTCTCCCTCAGCGACGACTCCACCTGTGGCAGAAGCACGGACGCCGGGAGCTGGGGACCCGGAGACACGGCCCAACTGGGGCTTGTCGCTGGCGCCCCGCACGGCAGGAAGGTGGATCCCCCCCCCCACCCGCTGGCTGCCCACGGGATGGATTTGAAGTTCGTGAAACTCACCTGCCCTTTTTCTACTTTTATTCTTTCTAGTTCAGCTTTTAGGCTGGAAACGGAAGCTAGAAGGAAGAGGGGAAGCGTCAGCACTTAAGAGCGTTCTGCGCTCGGGTTTTTCTTGTCTGCACCCCTTCCTCCATAAGCTGCCTGTCAGACCACGAAAGGAGCCAGACACCGATCGCGGGGACACTAGCGCCCCTCAACGCCCTCGAGCTCAAGTTCAGGCAGAGCCCAGCGTGTCGTGCACGGTGTGGTGCAGGGTGGGGGCTCTGTGAGCGAGCCGCACCTGCGCCCCAAATCAGGGGAGGCCCGGTTACATCTGGGTGTGCCCCGGACCAATGAGAACCCCGCCCTACACCTTCCCTCTGCGTTTCCCGTCGTCTGCATTCTGAGAGCCGCCCCGATGCCCTGTCCCCAGGAGCCGTGTCCCCGCACCCAGCTCCTCCTTGCAGTTTTCGATCTCCAGCTGCAGAGTCTCCTCCAGATTCTCCTTCAGACACTGCTCCGCCTGGATCTGCTCCTTCAGGAACAGGATCTCTGCCTTCAGCTTCTCCTCCGTGTGCTCTGCTGCGGTGCGCACGTGGATGATGCTCTCGCGGTAGCCGAGGGCCAGCTCCCGCAGCGCCTGCGTCCGGGGACACGTGCCACTGTGTTAGTGGGGACATGGGAGGGCGAAGGCGGCTACACGTTTCCTGTGACTGGAAGCTGAGGTGTTTCGCACAGCTCGCCCACCGGCACGAGGTGCCAGCTCCCTTGGGTGGGGGTCCCATGTGCTCACATTGAGCACAGTGAAGAAATAAGACCCTTCCAGCCAAAAATGCCTGTGGACCACACGGCTCGCCCTCCAAACGGTCTACACGGAAAAGTAATACGGTGTGGGGGTCACTCTGAAGGGCCAGGGCTTCCACAGTCAGCTGGGCGAGTCTGAGGGGAGGTGGGGGGTGAGAACCAGTCAGGCTCCGTGGACTCAGAGCGGACCGAGTCCGTTAACTTGCTTGTGTGCTCACGTGAGCCTACGTTAGGCCAGGGGCACGGACGGCAAAGAGCAGCTTTCTAAGGCGATCAGCTGTTTTTCCAGTTTAAATCTTACTTTGTTTCCCTAAACTTAGTTTCCTCCTTTAAAAAAGCCCAAGTATTTCCTAACTCTAACGTAAACACTCGGATTTTTAAGGTACCTACCAGATGTACATAAATTCATAACAGCAGTAAAAAAAAAAAAAAAGAAAAGACCAGGGTAAGAAAAACATCCAATGAGTTATTCCTGGAGCAGCTCTAAGAACCAGGCCTTACACGCTGCACATCCTTACATGCTGGTGACATCCTTGGACCATTCCTGGAAACTGTCCTAAATCTAGGCATTCAAGGGGGGGTCCCCTGCCCACAGAGGGGGGACGCAGCTGTGAGCACAAGCACACAGGTCTCCAGACCTTCTCTGCCCAGATGAGCCCCCAAGCGCACCAGTGCCCTGCACAGACACCGGGTCAGGAGGGCACAGGGCAGGGTGCCTGGTGAGTAAATAAAAACAAAACCCAACAGTAATCTTAAGATCAACATGAAAAAAGAACGAGGTCCAAACTGTAGAGGCTGGATCAGCAGGGCAGGATTAGGGAAAACTTGCAAAACTATGAATTTCTATAAAGTTGATTTTTAAATACTTATTGTTACGAGGGGGCACCTGGGCAGCTCAGTCAGTTAACGTCTGACTCTGGATTTCAGCTCCGTCATGATCTCAGAGCGCGTGGTATCCAGCTCCGAGTTGGGCTCAGCCAACAGCGGGGCGTGCACGGGACTCTGCGTCATTCGCCCTGTGCGGCACCTGCATCGGGACTCGGTAGAGCCCGTCTCGCTCAGCAGTAACAGCAGATAACCCGATTGAAAAATGAACAAAAGTGGGGGCGCCCGGGGGGCTCAGTCAGGTAAGCACCTGACTCTTGATCTCAGCTCAGGCCTTGATCCCCGGGTGGGGAGTTCAGGCCCAACATCGGGCTCCACCAGCGTGGAGCCTACTTTAAAAAAAAAAAAGTAAAACCCAAGGTCTGAACAGACACTTCTCCAAGGAAGAGACACAAACAGGCAAGAACACAAGGAAGGATGCTCGGCGGCAGGAGTCACAGGAGCGCGGCTCATCCACAGCGGGTGCCGCTGGGTGCCCCCAGCGCGGCTGGAGTAACACCGGCGACGAGCCCCCGTGAGGATGTGACCACTCCCCACACGGCCACCATGGGCTCCGGGGCCCAACCTCGTCCATCCACGCCCAACGTGCACACGGATGTTACAGCGCCGTCACCACAGCCGTCCGCATGCGGGAACGCCCTGCCTGCCCGACACAGACGGGGACGTGATGTCCCTACAGCGGAGCGCTGGCGCCCAGAGAAACGGCACTGCAGCCCCCATGGCGTCGAGCGTGGTGTGCAAGCCAGATGCAAACCCACAGACCGCGGGAGTCCAGTCACAGGAAGATGACAGGCTAGAGGCTGCTTAAGGCCACGGGAAGGGATGGGGAGAATGAAGGGAAGGTGGTTAAAATGTTTTGAAATGGACTGTGGTCACCTCAGGAGACCCTAAAATCGCTGAACTACACTTTAAACGGGTGACTTACCTGGTATGTGAATTGTATCTTGGTAAAACCCGTTTTTAAAAGGAATCGGTGGGGGGCCAGGCAGGCTCAGTCGCTTGTGGGTTCCAGCCTCTTGTGGGTGTAGAGAGGACTCAGAAGTCACAAGTGCAAGGGGACGGGCAGCCACGTACCTCCACGGAGTCCGGGAGGATGAAGTCCTCCGCCTGCTGCAGGGCCACGTGCAGGCTGTGCTTCCCCTGCAGACTGTCGTTGTCCCTCTGCAGCCTCAGCAGCTCCTCGGAAACCTGCTCCCGGGACCGCGTCAGCACGGCCTGCACAGAAACGGACCAGGTGAGCCTGGGTGCACAGGCGAGGGGGGAGGGGGCGGGGCGAGGCTCTGGGGACGCACGAGAAGCACCCCAGGGTGTGACGTGCAGTCCCCACACGGGTACACAGGCGGCGAGGGAAGCCTCTGGGCCCACCCTCCACGGTCTCCACCAGCGGCATAAAGTGGGGGAGGCTCCTGCCCACATCCGGGCCCCGGAGGAGGACCAGGGTCTCAGGCCTCAGCACAACTGTCCCGGCTCGTACTCACTACATGCCCGGGGATGGAGCGCTGCCTTTTTCCTCTGCTGCACCTGTGTCAGGGGCAGGGAGGGTAGAGCCCAGG